>NW_022475041.1:0-420569 GCF_009193445.1 Aspergillus pseudotamarii | reverse complement strand
AATTTTTATATAATTATTAAGAAATAAATTATATTATAAAATAAAACTTTTTTTAATTTTTTTAGTCAGTGTAAAATACTGTTTTATTAAAAGAAATATAAAAAGTACATAGAATTCTATTAGTTTATATTCTTGGAATTCTAAAAGAATATTAATATATTTTATTAAAAAGAATAGTACTAGACTATTATCTAGTAATTTATCTAATTCTATTCTAAGTATAGAAAATTAGAAATATATTAAAAAATTTCTTCAGTAGACAGTTTCTGATATCTATAATAAAAAGATTTAAAAGCTTAGTTCTACTATATACTCTTTTTTTATTAAGAATATTTTGCTTAAACTATATTATTCAGATTTTGAAAAGATCTTGAAAAATAAGTAAAAAAAATATTAATATAGAAAATTACTTCTATTTAATTTATATATTTTGAAAGATAGTAATATAATCTTTTATTTATCTAATAAGATTTAAGAAACTCGGAATTTTTAGATTTAAAAAGATAAAGCTATATAACTTAATAAAGTTATTAAGTAAAATAGAAAATTTTATTAAAAATAGAAAAAAAAAGAAAAATAGCTTCTAATAGAAGAATATAAAAGAATCTAAGCTTTAAATAAGAAGATATATAAGTAAATAAATATTTAAAAGCAGTACTAAAGAGAAAAAAAAAATTTATTAAAAAAACTAATTTACAGCTTTAAAATAATATAAATCAGACTGTTAAAGATAAGATTAAGATTTCTATACTATTAACTCTAAAAATTAGAAAGGATATTAGTAATTAAAATAAGATTATTATTATAGAGACTTTATATAGTATAAATTATTAGAGTAAATAGATCTGTTTGCCTATATATTTTCAGGATTATTAAAATAGTTATATAGATTCTATATAATTTAAATACTAAATTACTAAGAAATCATACAATAGTAAACAATATATATAATTGTAGAGCTTTATCTTTAACTCTGGTTTTCATAGGAAATCGGGCGTCAGGTGGAGGCGGGTGTCAGGTGATCAGGTACGGTATGGGAGCTAGGCCTAGGAATAGTGCGGTCCCGATCCCAAATATTAGGACCAGGACCGGACCTTGCAATCTTTGGTCTTTTCTCAAATTGCTGAGGACTGTACTATGGTCCACCGCAGTCCTAAGCAGTCTTTATTCCCGGGGACCGTTATTATATAACCTTGTCAAGATCTTCTGTTTCAGCTACATAAATATAATAATTTATCACAGCAGTTTCTTACAATTGTAACAGTGTTCAGTGTAAATACTATCAGTATTCTATCTACAATACCATTAACTTTCTATCATTTTTCTATTGAGTTTCTATTTGGTTTCTATTCAGTTGTAAGGGCGCCTTCGGCGTACGCAATAGGCTAGTGCTACGCCGTCGGAGCTCAGTAGGCCAACGGGCTTCAGGATAGGTAGTCCAAAGAGAATATCTCGTGTTCCGATTACTAGGAAAATTGTATATAAGGTAGAACAGAACAAATCGCTTGAGGATCTAAATCCTCAAGCGATCGGAATCTATATAGTGCGTTTTGTGGGCCCGATGGCCCCCCAGCGCCTCGCTTGCGGCGGGGGGCATACAGCTCCGGGGGGGGGGGGGCAGGATTTAGTGGCTGGGGGTCAGAGTGGAACGGAGAAACTATTCCCATGACAGCAGACGGCTTGGAAATCTTTCTCCACAAGTCTTCAATGCTCGAGAATCTGCAGCTATTAATGAAGCCTGTAGTATGTACGAGGGTGCAGGATGCTCATGAAGCCTTGGAAATGTGGTTCTATACGTAAACCCTTACGTTGGGGGCATGGGTCGCCTACCAGGAAGGATGGCTGAATAAAAATGGAGAGAATTGAAGGAAATATATCCAAACGAGTAGCATGATGGTTATACGAGTAAACTCAATCATCGGAGCTGTGACAGTGCCAGCTATGTCTCCCCTCCTTTAGTACAACGCTGCGCAACCAAGAGACTCAACGTCTCCAGTGTGGCCGCCCCCTGAGTCTCAAAAACAGCAAGGTCGATCTTGAACTCCTTTACAACCCAGTTCCGCAACTCAATGCCCAGAAGGGAGTCCACTCCAAGTTCCGAAATTGGTCGATCACGGTCAACCGACGAGCTATCCTGCATGGTGATCAGTGATTTTGCCAGCTTTTTGATAATGGCCTCGGCAGCTATTTGGGCCGCTTCTTCTGGGCATGATGAAGCTACTATACGCTCTCGATCACTGAGAGCATGCTGAGTGCCCCCTGCACTAACACTAGCACTAGCCCCAACCTGTTGCCGATTCCCGGCCAGCATAAGCTGCTGCAACATAGGCTGCCTCTGGTAATCAATACTCTCGAGCCCCTCGCCACCACCGGTCCCCAAACCAAGCGCAATCTGCGCCTCATGCGGGCTCGCCACGTCCCTTGCTGGATCACAATAATAGTCCAAAATGCCATAGAACTTAGCCCGCGTAATCGGCTCGAGGGTGCCGTATGCGAGGACGCGACGCAGCAGGCTAGGATCTTCTGCCAGGATCCCATCATCGACCATCGCTCCGAGGTCCAGGGCAGTGGCCTTTTCACCTTGGCTGACGCGGTAGCGGGCTAGTCCGTCTTCGTATGTGTTCCCTGCGTCGTAGTTCGCTTGGCCTTTTATTCCGGCAAGGCCGGACGCCGAGGAAAGCAAAATGAAGAAGTCCATCCCGCGAGGGAGGACTCTGTGGAGATTCCACGATCCGAGGGACTTGCAATTGACGGCGTCTTTCCAATCGGGGTAGGGCATCTCGGAAAAGAGACAGTCCTAGGAATGAGTTAGAGCATGGACAATGTTGGCTTTGTTGGACAAAGACAAAAGTAAATATTCAAAAGCAACGGCATTGTGTTCGTTTGACATACCCTAGCCACAATAGACATTTGGATCACACCCTTAATAGGTGGCATCTCGGAGGAAAGCCGACCAAAAACCTCCTTCATCACCTCCAGGTTCGTCACGTCACAGGCTGGTGTCTCGACGCGAACGCCCCTTGTTCGTAGCTCATTAACCAAAACAGTAGCAGCGTTAGTGCGAGGCCCATATCGTGAAAGCAAGACGAGGTTCTTTGCGCCGCGCTCAGCCATCCATCGCGCTGCGGCACGTCCGATGCCTCCAAGACCGCCGGCTAGCACGAATGTTGAATCAGAGTCCATATCGAAGCTTGGACGTGTATTAAGCGTGACCTGGGAATGGACAAGTCAGCATCGGGTGCAGATTTATTTATGCTGTTAATAAAGCCTTGGAGATGAAATATATTACCGGGACCCGGGATTCAGGAGTCACTTCAAGCACAAACTTGCCCATACTCTCACCCATCTGGACCTTCCGAAAGACCGTCTCAACCTCACCAATATTATAAACATGGAATGGCTGCACGGGGTGAAGCTCCCGTCGAGTAAACATGTCAACCAAAAGTTGAAGATTGCTCCGGCACCGCGATGGATGCCGACGCAAGAAAACAGAGCCGTCGAAGACAATGAATGAGATATTCTTGCTTAACACAGACATCGGCAAGTGGGAATTAGAATCAATGTCTTTCCGGCCAATCTCGATGAATCGTCCACCGGGTGCAATACAGTCCAACGAAGCGAGGAGGCCGTCTCCTGCTAGCGAGTTCAGAATCACATCCACACCGCGGCCGGCCGTCGCGCGCTTGACGCCCGCAACGAAGGTTGTATCTCGGCTGTAGAAGATTTGGTTCTCTGGAATACCATATCGATCCATTAGAAGATTTTTCTTGGCTGTCGATCCGACCGTAGCTAAGATCGTGGCACCGATGCACTGAGCGATTTGAATCACAGCCTGTCCGGTGCCACCGGCGGCAGCGTGGATCAATATTGTCTCGTTTTTCTCTAACCGCGCGAGATAATTGACAGCCTCCCAGGCCGTGCCGAACTGGGCTGGTATGGCAGCTGCTGTGGTGAATGGCATGTTGTCTGGTATAACAATCGCCATTTTGCCTCGGGCCACCGTTTTGAACGTCGAAGGGTGGGCGAGAATGACCCGGTCGCCTGGCCTACATGATGCACTCGTGCCAGCGCGAAGTACAACACCCGTGCACTCCTGGCCCATCGGCGCATCGGGGATCTGACCCATCGCGATGAGAAGATCGCGGAAGTTCATGCCGATCGCATGCGTTTGAATCTCCACCTCGTCAGCTGCCAGAGGTGCGTGAGCATTGGCATCTTCTGAAAAGCAGAGCGAGTCTAGGATACCAACAGAACTTAAGGTCAGCTCGAGTGGCAGACAGTCCTTGACTAGTTTGAAACCTGAGTGTCTAGGTTGCCATCTCCTGTGCAGTTCGTGGGTGACGCTCGCAGAGGGGACAATTCGAGGAATGTGTAAATATCCCCTCAACTCGAGGAACTCGGAATCAATCACTGCCGGGTTAGGATTGGCGTGCTTGTCAAAGAGCAGACGAGTTAGTATCTGCAGGTGCCACTGTGACAGATGCTTCGTGCCTGTCTCCTCGAGTGCGGCAACTGTTATATTCAGCAGAGGGTACTCGTGCCGAAGAGCGCGAGCTAAGCCATGAATAAGATGGTATTCAGGCCTTCCTGCCTCGGTTCCACCAGCGAACGTCGCCCATAGAACATGTGTAGCTTTCTGGAAAAAAGCATTCAGAGTGTTATATGTGTCGTAGCTAATCTCGTATAGAAAAGGTTGATCTAGCTCTAGTAAGACCACAAAGATGAGATTTTCAATAGACCACATGGCCAGTGCCTCCTCTAAGCTTCCCATTTGAACGGTGAAACTGTGCTGACGCGCCCAATGCGTAGCTAAGGAACCGGCAACCTGCGTTTGCACCGTCGATTCCGCATCCATGATTAGAAATACTGGCTTATCGATCTCTCGGGTCTGAGAATCGAGGAATCCGCCATGGTAGACACGCACAAGAGGGTCCGGCACATTCTTGAACTTGGGATTTTGCAACTCCAAGCCGGAGTAGAGCAAATCACTATTCGGTGCAAGCCCCTGCACGATATCGCAATTTGGGACATCATGCCCTGCCAAATGCGGATTGCTGGACCCGCCGAAAAGAAACACTTTTCCAGTGGGAGACACGAGGCTTTTCAAATTATGCAGTGCCATTAGGCATCCTTGTACGGAATCAGGTGCCAGAATTATATCGTAAGGCCCTTCAAGATATTGTTTTTGACTGGCGATATCTTGAGAAATGTCACATAGGGCAAATTTAACGAACGAAAAGCCATGGAGATCAATTTTCCGCTGATCGAGAATATCGACCGAAGTGGCAGTCATGGTGAACGAGGAATACCTGGGATAGACTATTTCACCGGCCTCATTGTACACGGACAGGGTATGCAGCAAGGCTTTTGTTGAGCTGCGATCCCCAACATTCAGCTCCAAGATGCGAAGATCGCCATTTTTGTGGGCGAGCATATCGATATAGCGTTCTACTGTTAACGAGTCCCACCTAGATGCATGTTTGTAATTCAGAAGCACATCTTTGGGGTCCAGGAAATCGGGCTCGGGCTGATACTGTATTTGATATGCCAGCTGGAGCCCGCCCAGTGCATCAGCGACAGAATCATCTCTAGAGCTGGCGATGGTAGTCAATCTCAGCTCGCTAAACTGCACCGACAAAGCACCATTACTCTGATTCAAAGCGAACCCACTGAAGCACGCTCCACGACGGTCTAATATTTCTGGCCAGGTATACTCCTGGACCTCGTCACCATCTGGATAGCTCAATCCCGTCTTGCTGACATACAGTCGGCGCAGAGATGAAGGAATCATGGTGGGAATAGTCCTTTTGCCACTATGGCAATATCCGATGAGTGCTAGGTGAAAGATACTGTCCAAGGACGTTGGATGGATAACGTGAGGCTGTGGAAAGCCATCTTCGGGCCAGCGGAAGAGCCCGATTGTCGCTCTGACGCGGTATTGGTCGTCATAGAATCCTTCCTTGACACGCCAGAAGGCTGGGCCCTCGACCATTCCTATGTTCGTTAGACCGGAGTAGAAATTTATCCGGTCAATGGGTGTCTGGCAAGATCCTTCAATCGAGGAGACCACGTCGCGGCGCGTTGCCAGTTCGGTCACATTGTCATCATCCTGCGTAACTGGATTCTCGTAGACCTGATATTTCGCACGGATAAACCCATGGCAGCACTCTTGCCAGTCATTATTGCTGTAGCAAAACAGCCGAAACTCAGATGGTTGGTTGAGAGGCATGACAGAATCCTGGGCTAAATGCATACTCAACTGCGTCTCAACGCCTTCCGGCTCCTTGGAGATGTGTAGCGGCTTTTTAAAGTGGACTTCTGAGATTTCGAACCCCATCACGCCGGCTGCCTTTTTAGTGATCTGGTTTGCAGCCTCGATGGCCATGACAAGCATGCCTGCACCGGGATAGATCATCACGCCGTTTACAAGATGATCTTCAATCCACGGCATTTCGGACCCGCGAAGACAGTTCTTCCACCGAGGCTCAAGTGGATTCCAGTCCACCACCGGCTTACCCAGAAGGTCCAGCTTACCGACCGCGCCTAGCCGGGACCTTGCACTCAACCGGGACTCATTCCAGTACTTGTGCGAATGGTCGAAGACGTAGCTGGGTAGATCGGGCAGGGCTATGTAGTGCTGCTGGTTCAGATTTTGCTCGAGGTGATTTACTCTGTCCAGGCACACTGAATATCCATGACATACCAAATCCCCAAGCACACGCATTGTGGGGAGAGTTGCGTCATTTCCCCTAACCATCAGGGAAGTGTATTTGATGGGAACGGCGCTCAATTCCCGGACCGTGTCCGTAAGTGGACGGTGTAAACTTCGGTGAGGACTTATCTCCAGAAATATATCAAATGAGGAATAGCTGTAGCAACTCTGGTTGAGTCTTCTGTGGGATTGTTTAGAAGCTGCGTCCATCAGCGCGGCCACTGCATCCCTGAAGCGAACCCGCGACACCAAATTCTGTACCCAGTACTCCGGATCGAGGAGCTCGCTTGGGAACAGTTGCTTCCCTGTTACCGACGAGAACATCACAGTTCCTGGCTTGGATGAGAGCGGAGTCCCAGACTCGAGACCTTTTATGACCTCCCGATATTGATCTGCCACGCGCAGCATGTGGGGAGAATGATATGCAACGTTGACGGGCAGCTGCTGAGCAAATATTTCTTTCTGGTCTAATCTCGCCTTCAAAGCGGCGATCTGGTGAGTGTTACCGGAGACTGTGACATTGCATGGGCTATTAATGCAGGCCACGACCAGCTCGACGTTGCCATCTTGAAGCGCCAGCTCATCTAAATATTGCTGGACATCTTCTTCACAGAGCCCAACAGACATCATGGCCCCTTCCAAGCCCAACTCACCCGATGCCAGAACCGAACAGACAGCACCTCTATAGTATGCAAGCTTTAAAGCTGCACCAGCTGACAGAGCTCCCACACAATACGCCGCTGCAACTTCGCCAGATGAATGGCCCACGGCTGCCGATGCATGGACATTCCAGCTGTGCAGGAGGTCCACCAATGCCAACTGAATGGCGGTACAGCAGGGCTGAGCAAGCTCCGGGCTATTGATCCTGGAGTCCTGTTGTCGCATAATCTCCTCGCGCAGATGCCATGAGCAACCGAGCCCCAGTAAGGCCTGTTCCGACCGTTCTAGGCTTTGGTTGAATTCTGGGAAGAGCGTCATGAGATCACGTCCCATTCCCGCCCACTGTGCACCTTGGCCGGCAAAGACGAACACGAGGCCTGGGTCGGATTTCGATCTCACCGCGGGGACAATCGTGCGGTCGATTTGTGTCATGTCTTCCATGGAACTTACTATTGCCGTGCCTTTCCATGGCAATGAACTTCGGCGAGATGACAATGTATAAGCCAGATGGTCTAGATAGGTGGAGTCCAGGGCGTCGGCGAATTTGGTGAAGTATTCGGCGTATGCCGTTGCCTGTCGGCGGACTCCCGCTTCGTCGTTCGCAGAGAAGACTAGGAGTCTTGGTCGGTTCTCCTTGGGAGATGAATTGGGGGATTTGTGCAGCAGCGAGCGGGAGATGTTGATTGAAGTTTGTTGGAGAACAGGACTGGTCGGCGGATCTTGCACCGTCAGATGTTGCGCCGATAGTTGATTTTCCTTTAAGAAATGGAAAACATCATCAAGAATAACATGCTACAACCATTTTCAACGTCGAGTCAAATTTGGCTTCAGGGTTGGGGGGGGGGGCTCACTGCATTTGTTCCAGAGTTGCCAAACGAATTGACAGAAGCTCGTCGAAGACCCTTGGTTGGCCATGGCGTAGGCCGCAGGGGAAACTTGGGCAAGTACTATTAGCATTCGCAGACACCAAGCAGGTCCACCTTGCGCTAATACCTGGATCTTAAGAGAACTGCAGTCAATGTTTGGATTGACCTTCTCGATATTCGCAGTCGGCGAGATGATCCCCTTCTCCAGGATGAGCATCGCCCTAATGACACCGGCGATGCCACTGGCACCCTCTAAATGTCCAATATTGCTCTTCACGGATCCAACCCACAGCGGGTCGTCTAGAGTTCTAACCTGTCCAAATGCCGACCCGATTGCTTTGGCCTCGGTTGGGTCTCCCACAGGAGTGCCAGTGCCATGGGCTTCGAAGTATCGCGTTGGTTCCATGCTGAGTCCGCCATTTATATATGTATCCCGGATTAATCTCGCCTGCATTTCGGAGCTCGGGAGCGTGAGACTTGAGGTGCGTCCGTCTTGATTGCACCCTGTACTGCGAATGATTCCACGGATGGTGTCATTGTCCCTGATCGCGTCGGTCACTCGTTTGAGAACAAGCACGGCAACGCCTTCTCCTCGGCTATACCCGTTAGCTCTGTAGTCAAAGCTATAGCATTGCCCGTCGGGGGACAGCATGTTGAGGTTGCTCAAGGAGTGTAGGTTGTCTGGTGACAGCATGATGTTGGACCCCGCTACAATGCTCTGGTTCGTCGTTAGTCCAAATCCTACCATTCTACATTGGACTTTCAGGTACGATGGCTATTCAACGTGCATACCATATCTTGTCTCCCACACTGTAGATCACGACAGCCTAGATCCAGACACACCAAGCTGCTGGAACAAGCTGTGTCTATATTGGCGCTGTTCCCTTTGAAATTAAAAAACCAGCTAATCTTGTTCGCGTTGCACGATGCCTGTACACCAAGTGCTGTTGTCGTCGTGGACTCTTCCGAATCCTTATACTGCATTTGCATCCAATCGGTTGAAAAGCTGCCGGTATATACCGAGGTCTTCGTGCCTGCAGCTTTCTCCATTGGTAGACCGGCTATATGCTAGATAAGCTATTTCGTCCTGCCTGAAACTCCTGGGCTGTAGCCACCAACCATTTTCTAGCGCTGTGTAGGCATACTCTAGGAGTAGGCGTTGTTGCGGATCCATGCTCGCAGCATCTGGCATGGACGTGTCGAAGAAGGCGGCATCAAAAGCCGCGAGATCGCGATTCATGAAATGTCCATGCCTCACCGGGACCTAGAGCAAGGAAGGTTGACAGATATGGGTCAGCTTCGTTGATCATGCTATAGAAGATAGAGCATACCTGGCCACGTCGATGTCGATCCGGGTGATAGATGGAGTCAATGTTCAGTCGCTCTGATGGGACTTTTGTCG
Organism: Aspergillus pseudotamarii; assembly: GCF_009193445.1. Classification (NCBI taxonomy): domain Eukaryota; kingdom Fungi; phylum Ascomycota; class Eurotiomycetes; order Eurotiales; family Aspergillaceae; genus Aspergillus; species Aspergillus pseudotamarii. The sequence continues at coordinate 410,929 of NW_022475041.1, read as the reverse complement.
CCGTGTTTCTTTTATTCCACATCAGCTCCCACAGGGCATCTGATGTCGTTACATCTTGGGGAAATCCCAAGGAGAGTCCGACCACTGCGATGGCGACAGCATCCTCCATGGCTGGCGGGTTTTCACTCGAGCACAAGTGGTCTATGTACTGTACTTTTCCTACAGTCGAGAGGGGCTACAAATGACCAAGATGGTAAAGCCAAGCAATGTCAGCTTTATATGGCGCTTGCTTATCTTCCGCCTACTGGCTTGGCTAGGCTGTCAGCTTCGTAATCACTCGTAGGACTGAATTTTAATGCGACAAATTCCCCCCTCCCCCGGAGCAGAGTCGCATATCGGGCAGCCTTCCCACCACATTCTCTATGTCCTACACACACGCAATAACAACCGATATAACAACCTTTAGCCCCCTCAGAATGGGAAAAAAAAAAGGGGGGGGGGGGGGGGGGGGGGGTAGAGGTGGGGGCTGTGGTTACCTCCTGAGACTCCCCCTTGCGACATGGGACGCCTAGGAATGCGCAAGGTGCATGGAGGGCCGAGAGTGTCCGAGGGGGAAAACATGGGACTCCGGCGAAGATCCGGGGACTGTGTACAATCCATATCTATCACTGACATGGGTCCAGGCAGTGCGATCAGCCTACCAGCCTACCATCGCCCTGAGCTTCAAGGGGCAGCGAGGAGACGCAATGGGGCCAATTCCCATGGCGCATGACTGTCAAAACCCGTGTGGTTCGCTACCTTGGAGTCGTTCTGTATCCATCATCCCTCTCTTTTCGATCGCTCCTGTTCTTTGACGGTATCCAGAATGGCGGCATCTTCCTCACCACGGTCTATGACCACAGGCATCCTGGTTGAGTATTACCTGCTCACAGCTATCGCCCTCATCCTCGTCATCGCACGAGTATGGATGCGAATGGCTATCACAGGTCGCAACTGGGGATGGGACGACTATACGATTGTGATTGCTTGGCTATGCTCTGTCGTCGGCCTTGTCCTAATCCAACTCGCCGCAAACCTGGGCTCAAATCCCCTGCATCCCACCCCATCCGACCCTGGTAGGCTACGAAATATCAGATACAACACATTCTTCGAGATGGCGAGTATTGTTTGTACGCTCGTCACGAAGTTTTCTATCTGCTGTTACATCCTTCGTATTCGAGATGATCGGCAAATCCGCTGGGCGCTGGTTATCCTGATGATTCCTATGACCTTGATCACTATCGCAATCATCATTGTCTTGTCGATGTCCTGCACGCCACTTTGGAGCGATAGTATTCCCCCCGTATGCGTGCCGGTTACCGGCATGTATACCGCCGCCTACGCGCAATCCGCGTTGACCATTGTGGTCGATCTCTGCTTGACCTCAGCGCCGGCTATTATTCTCTGGGGAATCCGAATCCAGCGGGGGAGGAAGGTCTTCATTTGTGGCCTCATGAGCCTGGGCCTCATCGCCACCATCTCCAACGCGCTGCGCTCCTATTGGCAGCATTACCAGAGTAGTCGAGGCCTGTCCTGTAAGTCCCCGTCTTTATACCCCTTGCAGCCTTCCTTACTTGATTAATGATGGAACCTACCAGTTAATATGACGTGGCTCACGGTGTTTTGCATTGTGGAGCAATCTGCTGGGATCATTGCCGCCTGCATTCCGGCCTGTGTTCCGATCTTCAAGAGGAGGACAGTCTCGGATGACCGCCGCAATGGACTGCTGAGAGACAGGCAGAATTACTACGACCTCTCGAATCAGTATAGTGGCCAGAAAAAGTCTTCGACTCAGGTGTCTTCCATGACGACAGCGGCTGGGGAAGAGTAGCGTGTATTTAGCGTGTAAGAGCTAGGCCCGTGACTTAATGACAATTCTATCGGCTATCCGTCCGAGGGAGGCTTAATTTGGCTAGATACATGATTTGATCCAACCCGGGCGAACATTAGCGCGAATGCAGTTCGCTTCTTGCCGGCGTGGGTTTGGGGCCAAGTCTCAGCATCGCCTGATCTAAAGGACCAGGATCCAGATATCCCGGTCCAAAGAACCCCGCGTTCCGTCCTGATTCTGCTTATTGGACTCATTTTGATTACTAGAGATCTGCAGGGTACTTTCATTCTGCTACATACCACCGTGACCCACCACCACGTTGACTGCCAGTAGCACGCGACGGATGCCACCCCCACTTCAAAGTTTTACCTTACTTCAGGGCTCTTTCTAGACGAACGAACCAACCATTTCGACTTGGCGCCAATGTGAAAGGAAGACCGGAAGTAAAATGGGTCTACTTCTCGTAAAGGTCACACTTGCACCTTAAGTCTCGTGCCTCTATAGATTGGTTGGTGTAGTATTGTTCTTTTCCTATATATATAATCCCTTCATCCCGCCTACTGCAGATCTTGTCCTCCACGGACAAGGGGTTTAAGCACGATCAGTCCCTGCGCAGCAATGCCAACGTCCAAGCTTTTTGAGCAATGCCCCCCTTTCCCCTCGGGTTTGCCCGTGGTGGCCCTGACCAAAGTCTCTCTCTCGGCGCTGGAACGCAATTGTCCAGCAGAAGCCCAGAAGCTCCTTTCCGCATGTCAACAGTGGGGTTTCTTTCTCCTGGATATGTACGATTCCGACCGAGGAACGGCAATGCTGCAATATGCAGAAGACATGTTTTCTCTGACGGGCGACCTATCGGAGATGGACCACGACACGCTGAACAGATATCATCACACACCTCCCGATTTTACACGGTATGTGGTGCTCTCCGACTGCCCTCTTTCATTACCTGGCTAACGAGCACATCAGGTATAAGTCGATCGGGACCACCAAGACAGCGCCCGGACAGTTCGACCACATCTACGTCTACTCTATCGCCCAGGATGACATGCTCCAAAACGCTTCCGCCGAGCCCCAGCTCCCTCACCCGGAGACCATCACTCGCAAGACAGCCCAAACCCGCGACTTCATCTCCTGCAGCCATGCTGTGTTGGATCGTGTGCTCGCCAGCCTCGAGACGGGCCTCGGCATCGCCCCCGGAACGGTCTCCGCCATGTGTCCTCCCGCGGAACGCTCTGGGACCCTCGTCCGTCTCATCTGGACCCCTCCGAGCGCCCAGCAACCCGACTACCGTCAAATCTCCTTTGGTGGCCATACCGACATGGGTATCATGACGCTCCTCTTCAACGTCGCGGGCGGGCTGCAAGTCCTTCCCCCGGGTGCGGCCAACGTGCACGAGAACTGGCAGTTTATTCGTCCGGAGCCTGGCTGCGCTGTCGTCAATGTCGCCGACACCCTCGAGCTGTGGACTGGGGGCCTGCTGCGCAGCTCCCTGCATCGGGTCGTCACGGCCCCCGGGGACCAGGCGATGGTTCCGCGGAGAAGTGTGGCGTATTTACTGCGGCCGAGACAGAATGCGTCGTTGGCGCGTTTTGTGGGGGGCATTGTCCCGCCGTTGCAGCCTGGGGAGACGAATGAGACCAGGTCGGTGGATAAATGGAATGAGTGGAGGTCGCAGCAGATCCTGAAGGGGCAGCTGAAGAATGCACCTACGAGGGAACGGGGGAGAGAGAGTTCAGATGGCAGCTTGTGTAAGGATCCGGGAAGCTCAGGACACGGGGGTAAAGCATAGATAGCTACCGAGAAAATAGAGAATATCATAATCCAAGAGGAATACTGACGCATGGTAAATTCATCTAACATCGACGGGTTCGGTCCCGTTTATGTGACACAGCGCCCAACTGGTCGCTGCCCCTGATACACCCCGAACGCAGGTTCACAGCTTCTGAATCTTAGAAGCCGGCGGAATCAGAACCGCTGTCTGATGACTGATCGCAATCAAATCCATCTTCTCGTCAAACAGCAAAACCTCCATATCCATCCGTCCCTGCAGAATGCGCTTGCATTCATTCCGCAGGTACAGCCAGCGAACGCCCTCGGACGGCAGTCGTTGTTTGATCTCCGTCGACAAGGTCAACGAGACATTGACCATTCTCGCCTTGAGCCTCGTGGAGCCGTCATCCTCCAGCGCTCTCCAATCTTCTCGACCTTCCACGCGCGCCTTCTGCTGCAGCTCGGCAAACTCCAGCGTGGCTGCTATGCTTCCCGTCGACGGTTTGCCTTCGATGGGCGGGAACAGGTTCTCTTGGACCGGAAGCGGCATTTCCACTATGAATTGAATCATCTCGTTGGTCCACCGCGCGTCGGTATCTGTTCCTGTCCCGGTCCGTACCAGAGAGCCCTGCGGGTGGCAGTCCCAGCCTGGTTCAATCCACTGCTCGACGAAGGTGGCTTCCTGGCGCGGGATTCTCGGGATGAAGGCCTTGGCGTAGGAATGTCCCCGTCGGAACCCATCCGGGTAGAAGGCGCAGTGGTAGGAGATCCAGTCGGGATGGCTGTCGGTCTCAAGCTTCGTGAGGTCGATGGGTTTGGGCTCAGGCGAGGGACGCCAGCCCGTTTGAAGCGTCACGCCTTCGGTGGAGAAATTAGTGAGTCTGACAGGCCCACCATTTGTATTAGTGCATTCTCGTTCTTTCAGTTCTTGCGAACCACTGTCGACATCTACTCACACCAGATCCCCCGATGTCGTCAGTTTCTCACCCTGGAATGACTCGATGCGCAAGGTGGACCATCCCTTGCCGATGCTCACCTCTCGCAACGTCATCGTCATCGGCTTGGTGGGGAACACGGGCCGATAGAATTGCACGACTGCGGAGCGAAGATCAACCTGATGGTGCATCTTCGGATGGTGCCGGGCATAGTGGAGGGCATATTTGGCCATCACACAGGCGATGTAGCCTCCAATTGTCACTATACCCCCCGCCCGGCGAGTCAGTTCGCGCTCTCCAAATAAATATAAATAAATACAAGGGAATGCTGGAGGGGGCAGGATGTTTGTTAGATACCATTGCCGATCCCGATGTCTGAGGGGAGCTGCAGGGTGGTTGAAGGGCCGCTAGACGGCTGAAAGTCCAAGGCTTGGGACAGACTCGTGGGAGAAGTAGCCATTATGTATGTCCAAATCGCTTTCACCAAATTTTGGTTTTGAACTGCAACCCCGGGAATACTTTGGAGACGCCCGATATACGAGAGCAAAGAAAAAGAAGGGTTGGAGCCTTGCAGTTGAAATACCCAAGCACGAAAGGAAAAGGAACAAAGGAATGAAAGAAAACCAACCCTTGTCTTGCCCCCTGCGTGGCTTACGAAGCCTCCCCCTTCTTTTCTTTTCTTTTCTCTTTTTTTATTCTTTGGTTGTTTTCTTCGAAACTAAATTTGTTTAATTTTTCTTCTATTTTTTGTTTTCCTTTTTTTTTCGTTTTTTTTTTGTTCTTCTCTCCATGGCCCAGTGTACCCTGGAGTAACGATCAACAACATAGTATTATCACCCTCGGGCCCCATGGACCCAAGGCCCGTAACCACACAGCAATGGACACAAGTCTTGTCCGCGTTTGTGGTGTTCCTGAACACCTGGTTAGTCTTTCTGTGGTCCAATATGATTATTAGGGGCAAGATTAGCGACACAGAAGCAGCAGCACAGCGCTTACGGATCAGGGCAGGGGTATACTGCTATCGTTTGGTACCTTCCAGGCCTACTGGGAACAGCAGGGGCTGTCCTCTAAGTCGAGATCGGAGATTTCCTGGGTTTCAACGATCTGCGCCTTCATCCTGCTCCTCGGCGGTTTAATCACCGGTTCACTCTACGATCATGGCTATCTACGGCCCTTGGTCGTCTTGGGCAGCTTTTTCGAGGTCTTCGGCCTCATGATGATCAGCCTCTCGACGAAGTACTACCAGGTGTTCTTGTCCCAGGGGATCTGTATCGGGATTGGCGGCGGGATGCTCTTTGTTCCCAGTATTTCGTCCGCCGCTGCCAGCCTAGAAGAATTCCGACGCCCCAAATTCATGGCGCTCATCGCATCCGGCGCGGGCATTGGGGGGATCATCTATCCCATAATGCTGCGTCAGATACAGGCGAAAGTGGGCTTCCCCTGGGCGGTCCGGAGTGTTGCCTTCGTGATCCTCGCCACATATCTCATGGCCGGGACCATTCTACGGTATAAGCCCGTCCCCAGCGCCACCGTCCGGCGAGTCTTCGACCCCTCCGCGTTAACTGATCCGCCGTTTCTGCTCGCCAGTATCTCGGCCTTTTTCGCTGGCATCGCGTACTATCTCCCGCTCATATACCTGCCTGTCTTCGCGCAGACGGGTACTGCGGGCTTCTCCAACGCCGAGCTGGCGTACTATCTCGTCCCTATGGTCAACGCGGCCTCGGTCTTCGGCCGATTAGCCGCGGGATTCGCCGCGATGAAGACCGGACCCCTCGAAACGTATACATTCGGACTGGCCTGCTGTGTGTGCATGCTGCTGTGCTGGATGGCCGTGGACTCGGGGACGGGTGTCATCATCTGGTCGGTCTTCTGGGGTCTCACGACGAGCGTGATTGTCGCGTTGCCGGGCGCGATCATCCCGCTGCTCTGTCCGTCTCTCGACGTCCTGGGCACTCGGTCAGGCATGTACTGGGCATGCGCAGCCGTCGGCATCCTGATCGGGCCCCCGATCGGAGGTGCTCTGGTCAGAGGCTCGCGGTGGTGGCCCTTGCAAGTTTTCGCGGCTGTTTGTATGGGGGTTGCGATTCTTTTGCTGGGGTATCCGATCGTGTGTCTGCGTAGGCAGACCCTGGCGCGAAAAGCGATACAAGGGAGGGGAGACGACCATGCGATGGCCGAGGTGGAAAGAGTACCTTCAGATGTAAGCTGTCCTGCTTTGAATATGGGAACTCGTGAACGGACAGAATCTAATTATACCAGACGCCTGGGGAGACGCCCCCCGAGACCCGGAAGACGCTGCCAACTGAGCCCATTACGCATCACATCGATTGAGTGGCCGGTTCAATTCCTGAGGGGCCCATGTGTAGCCTCAACTGACGATATACACCTCGCATTTGATCATCTGTGAATACAAAATTGAAAAATACCACTATTCTGCACTTCCCAACCATTGTTTAAGCCATAATACCAGTGCTTACCCTCAGGAAGTGCTCGGTGTGCTTCAACCCATAACGAAAAGAACGCTGAAAAATGGCCTCTTATGGTCAAACTCAGCTGCTTGCCAAACTACAAGGGCCTGCGCAATCATGATAGAAAATGTCGCTCAATCCCAATTCTTTTTACCTTTTACGCCTTCCCATCCTCCTTCCATGTCAACCTCTCGCACTCCACCCCCCAAGTCACATCAATCGTAAATACTTCTCGAAGATCCTTTCATCCTGGGGTTTGCACTTAGTCTTGTGAATGGCACCCCCTGGCCTACGGCACCTGACTCGGTTTCCGCTTCAAACTCCAGGACAACCCGAACCACTACCACTCTATTCAAGCGTTTCGCGTCCATGTCTATAGAGAGTGTGGAAGGTATATAGAGATAGTTAAATCAGGTAATGTCACAGAATTAAGGGATCTTTGAAAGATTAAACGAATAAACAAGTTTCTCAAGTAAAAGTGTATCGGGGGAGTGTATACTCCATTTAGCCTATGGTTATATATAAATGTAGGGCTAAGGATCTGACCTTCTACAGTTGTTGGCTGAAGATAGGTTTATATATTTTTTTAGGGTCCCACCCAGAGGTACCTGTAAGAAAGAGTGATATCCATATTATTCGTGCTAAGTCGTCCAGCCTTGATATTTATAAGAAATCAAATGCTCATGTAGGTGGAATTTGGGAATCGAAAATTTTCGGGTGAGGTCCTGGCTAAGCCAAATTGGGAACCCACGGTCAACATAAGAGTGGATGGAAGTAGAGCGAGGAGTTCGATAGATCTTAAAATTGAGTGTAATACAGCTTCTAGACTATTATACTATTCTACAAGTTACAAGCAATCGTATATACTGTTCGCGGATTCGTGAGGGAGTAAACTGAGAAGCTCGCCTGATTGCTCCAGAAGCTGCCGGAGCGGTAGGTGCCTTCGCGCATTCTACTCCGAGAGAGAAATTTTGGGATTAGGTTAAATGCGGGATCGGTCCGTGATGCTAAACGATCTGTCCAACACCTACTGTCCTTCGATTTCCAGCTGCTATTCCTGCTCCACACAATATGGAGACGATTGGTTCAGATTGAGACAGTGGAGCCTATCCAATGCCCAGGACCAAGCATACCCGTAGAAGGACAGTAAAATCATGACATGGCTGTGCAAGGTGCAAAGCCAGATGGGTCAGTCGCAACTCGGGTATTATGATTGTTTTGTTCGTGCGTTTGACGGTGGTAGATTAAACGCGATGAGAACCGCCCGGCCTGCAGGAACTGTGTGAGACTTGGCTGCCAGTGTCCCGGGTTTCACCAACACCTGCGCTGGTCAAAGAAGCATGAGCGGTTCCAGACGACGTTGCACAGTGAGACATGCCATGGTCAATCCAAATATGGCTCTGCTCCTCCTACCAGATGTCAAGCGATTGAGCACAATAGCCCGGCGTGCCAATCAATGAATCGTTCAAACACCTTAAGTCCAGCACGCGGCGGAGTCAATCCCTTGACTGTGGACGCTGATTTCGACTGGCGAACTACGGTTCCATCAATATGGCAAGCCATAACACCCAGTGCCAGGGCACAACGGAATGGTAGTTTAGACTTGCACTCAACCATCACCGGTGGTGTTTCCAATGTGTCGCATGATCGACTGGGTATGCCAGGTAACGGGATCTTGAAGACCCCGGTCCACTTACTAACCTCGTTGATCCAGTACTGGTTTCGCTACATTTGTCAAATGGGCTCCACATTTGACTCGGAGGTCAATTATAACCGCCAATTAGCTTGGAGTGTATGGACCACGTCAGAGGCCGTTTTTTACACTATGCAGGTCATGTCCGCCGCCTGCCTTCTGGACAGCATGCCTCAGCCCAGGGAGACCTTACCATCCCTGACCGCACAGGCTACCACAGCCATTGATCAGGGCATATCTCAAGTAGTGGCTTCTCAGTCACCGATAGTTACAGCGAATGTAGTCTTCGCAGTGTTTGCATTGGGTACCTCGTTGCATTGGAGTACCCACGCAATTCCAGAGCATCTGTGGCTGGAAGCGGCTCGCAACTTGCTTTCCATTTACAGAGTACAACTCTCGGCAACAGAAGCCTTGCTGCACGCATATTTCTGTCAGAAATTAACCTCCTGGGAAATGATTCTCAGCTCAGTGGGCTGTGGCTCAATCGCCGCCCAGGTTGATAGGATGCGAGGACAATACAAAGCCAGATTTCTTCAAGTGCTGCATGTGCAGGACGGCAATTGCAATTCCCTCTGCAACAACACACTACCCGACGATGCAGGGCAGGCCCTCTTAAGGACCGGGCCCAATGCCTGGTGTGGCGTCTCGAAGGAGGTGGTCGATGTCTTCGGACAGGTATTGGCTTTGTGTCGCAATGTGTGCCAGGAGACAAAGAACAACAATCCCCTAGTGATTCTTATGAGACGCAGCTCGGCTTGTGACATATTCTTTGCGTGCGATTTGCGGACAAACTTGCTAGCGATGGATTTCAGCACGCTCACCATCATGGAAGAGACACAAGGGTTTCCCGTCCAGACGCGGGACGATAATACGCCCATCTCGCATCTGCTACAAACAGCTGAAGCATACCGCCAACCCGCACTGTTGCAGCTGCGCTTTACATTTGGTGGTCTTTCTATGATACCTGAAGAAAGACATGGTGACTTCATTATCACCGATGCACTGCCGAATGACGAAACAGCCGATACCGCCGTGACTGAGCAGTCTCGCGCAGAGTTTCTGCTTACATTACCCCTGCAACTTGTCGCAACTCTGGAGCAAATCCCTGCGGATTCGGGTTCTAAATCGATTCATCACATGCTTTACGTTTCCGAAGCCGCGGGCCTCAGAGTGGACACATGTGCAGTACCACAAGGTGACCTTCATGTGGCTGGAGCACCCCAAAGAGTTGCTAGGCTGTTCAGTGTCTCTACTTGGAACCACCTGCCTTGCAGATGCAGCAGCGTTTGCGCGATGCTGGATGGCTGGTGTTGGCCCTGCCTGAAAACCCGTGTCAATGCACCTCAACATCGTCACTATGTGCCCCAGATACATTCATTCCGCAATCGGGTTTGGGAGTATCCAGAGCGAGACGCCTTAGTTGGGCCCGACTGAGTAGTCTCCAACACATGCTTCCACATAATGTGAGTGGCAGTATACTACGGCTAGTTAAGGCCATATGGCTGGAATACGATACTCGGCAACCAGGTTGTCCCAATCTTAGTTGGTGCGCCATATTAAGAGAAACTGGATCAGAAATGATACTTTGGTGAAAGATACTGGTTACAAGACTAGGGTTACAAGACTAGGGTGCCCTAGGTTTGGTCGGATGTCCTTACGCTTGGTCCTGTTTGTGATCAACGTAAAAGAATTACACCCCCAATAATGAGCATTTCTCTGCGATTCCGAGCTGGATTTCCATCTACTGGGTACGGATCAGCGTTGGCTGGTAGCTCTTGTGGAACTGTCCAACAATGGGGCTCGCGCCAAAAGCAGTAAGGGTGGCTCACAAGTCTACCAGTCCAAGCGGCTTACTCGGGCTTATAGCCAGTTAGGGATAGGGATGGTGCCGCAGTAGTCATTCTACGGTTCGAGGGAACAGTCGCCGTAGTTTTTTGTCGCTATCCTCTCCGCCCATCTTGGCCTTATCGGCAGCTTTACCATAACCAAAGAATCCGCGGGAGGATCTTCTCACTCAAAGTCGTTACCGAAACAAAGTTTCTGGCATACTGCAGCCCTCAACATGCAAGAGTACTTTGTAAGCACAACTGGTCTTCGCGGTCAACTATGAAGGACGTGGCAGATAATATAGTAGTTAATGAGCACCCGAAAGTCAACTATAACCTTAGTTCTTGAGCACACGACGGAAAGTTCCGATACAATGTCAAGTAGACAGAAGAGAACGATAACCCAGAGTTATACGGCGCAAGAGGATCGTGAAATGGTGGCCTCCAGGCTACGGGAATCTCATCTCAGATCCCCCTGGATGCTAGAGCGACTGCAGAGACCTAAGAATTGCTACCATGGACCGAGGATAATATATTTATCGTAGATGAATGCTTTGGATCTAATGCATGGCGAATCAAACATAGGAATATGGAAGTTCTCTTAGATATAGATGGTAGGACGATTGTCTCATACAGCCAGCCCTCAACCCATTTATGTAAAGCAGCCTCAAATAATAAAGTGCCGAGAAAGTGTACTTCATTCGTCTAGGAGCGTCTCCAAGAAGGTTCATTTCTACAATACCTACCATACTATATCTCTCCATACACTATTGTTGTCCTTTTGTTTAATGCTGCACAGGTTTTAGCAATCGCTCCTGAACAGGTATCTGTGTCCTATTCCGGTGTTTACTTATCAATAAAACGTACCGTATGCTGAGGGAGAGTTAGGCCGGAGCGGTTGCTACGTCACTAATGAAGTACCCCCTGCGATGAAGGGCAGAAAGCCTATTTCACGTTCCATACGATATAGTCTACACGTTATCGAAACACCACAAGCTCGCACAATGCTCGGACGGTACCAGGATACGTGATTGTTGAGGCCTACCTATCTTTCTACTCACCGTTCTGCCGTGATCTTCAATCAATGATGGACTATTCCAAAATTGTGCATGAGAGTAAATGGAGCAATTACTAGGTGGGACCCAAAAGCATATTTGTCTAAAAGCATAACTTATGGAAGATAGTATTCCTACGATATCTTCATATTCCCCGTCTATGGGTAGCTTATAATGGACACCATCTCCCACGGACAGCCCATGAGCGTAGGGCGGAGGAAAAGTGTCCAAGACCCGCCTGTGGCGGTGCTGAGGCCTAAGTACTTGATTCGTTCTATTTGACTGGTTGCGGCACCTTGTCTAATAATCCTGAAAACGCGATACCCGAGGGTCTTGTTGAACACATTCCACTTGCTGGTCACATGCAACCCTAAGCAATAAGAACCCGAGGTTGTCGAAAGTCGTTGATGCTTACTGACGTTAACATTTAAGGAAGCCACAATCTCATTTCGATAGTATAATATCGCTACTCACACCAGTTCCGGCCGGTCATGCCACCTGTTTTTGCCGTTTAAGTTCGCTTTTGTGGCCGTTTAGTTTGTAACGCTGGGTTACTGGAGGAGACGTCTTTTCTATCCTTGCAGGTATACTCTATAGTTTATGCAACAGTCTGCATTATTTGATATCTCACAAAGAAGCTTTAACGAAGATGTCACGGGATAGTTTCCCTTCCTTGCTATTTTTCGATGTCTTGGGCACAATTGTGGAATGGAGATTTTGTATCGCAAACGAACTCAATGCTACAGCACAAAAGGCTTTGCAAGATCAAGCTCGATGTTTGAGTGCCGCTGTGCGAGCACGTGTCTCTGATATGCCCACTTCAAGCTGGCAGCAGATCGCCGAGGAGTGGCATCGTTCATATATGAACTTCGGAGACACTTACGATGCATCTAAGCCCTTTGTCTCAGTAGACGAGTACAATCGCATTTCGTTGGAAAGCATTCTCGTCAAATGGCTTCTCCGGGATTTGTTTAACGATGACGATCTCAAAAGCTTGACTCTCGCTTGGCATCGACTCGACTCATACCCTGACAGTGTGCCAGGCCTTTCCTTGCTGAACACTAAATTTCTGACGTCTACATTATCCAATGGTAATGTAAAACTCCTCGATGACCTACAAGAACACAATTTCTTGCCTTTTAAGCACATCACCAGTGCAGAGCATTTCAGTGCTTACAAGCCCTCGCCAGAGGTCTATCATGGTGCTGCTCGCAGGTTTGGTTTCAGAAACTCGCAATGTTGTCTCGTCGCAGCTCATCTTGAGGACTTGTATGCCGCCAAAAAGTGTGGGTTCCAGACAATCTATGTCGAGAGAGAGCTGGAAGAAGCCTGGGATAGTACAGCCATTGCACGAGCCAGGGACGAGGGATTTGTCGATCTTTGGATCGAAGTTGGAGGCTCAGGTCTGATTGAGGTTGCTCGGTATTTTGGAATAGACAGTGATGTTGCATGAATGAGCACCTGTCGGACATTGAATCTATTAGGCAAATTCAAGTCGCGAACTACATGACACACCCACCAGGTCCTCAGATCCGTCAAATCAGTTAATTAGATCTGCTCTATTCTTCGAGCGCTTCTGGCTAGCATTCAACCTCTAGCTACACATATTTACTGACGTGATGTATTACAGGGCCTCAAACCAACCTTCCTTCATCCCTATCATCTCTAACCCAAACTCCCGCAAGCCCGTCAGTATTGCTAGCCTCTTCCACTATAAGTACCGTTAGTTCCTATTGCATTCAATCAAATGACCTTTCCATACCGACAGGTGCCCCGTTCAGCAATCAATACACCCTACCTGTCTGTACTCCTCATCCCCCACGGCATCCAACCATTCTGTGGCCCCGTAGGCAATGGCCTCATGAACCAAAAAGCTTCCTTCCTCGGCTCCATGCCAGTGAGTAACCCCTGGAGGACACCAAGCAATATCGCCAACTCTCAAATGCTGGGGACTACCCCCTTTATCGCAAATCCATCCTGATCCAGCGATGACACGTAGCAGTTGTCCTCTTGCGTGAGTGTGCCAATGAGTTCGTGCGGAAGGTGTAAACAAAACGTTGCCAATCCAGGTATCATTGTCCGCATGGCTGGCATCGATATATGCATCTCCAGTAAAGGTGTCACCGAGAACTACACTAGTTTCGTTTGCTGGGGAAGGGCGGGCAATTATGGCAACAGGTCCAGAGGTTGACACGGTTTGTAGTAGAGGGACGAGGGAGAGTAGATAGTTCAGGAGTCTCATTGTTTCTGTGAGATGTTTGGAAGACCGTCTGTAAGACTATTTTGTGTTGGCAGTCAAAAAGCATATGAAATGAAGAGCTTAAATATATACAATATACGGTTGGTGCTATTATAAGTCCGAGTGCGCTGACCTGCCAAGCGAAGGGATAGACTTCTGTAGGCTTTTCATTCGGTCGGATATATGCCAAGGGGCTGTTGTACGTGTGCATCCTTGGCGGCATCTGCAAAGTATTGCACACTTTGACTACGATTCCGCTTCAATCCTTTGCCCTGTGCCAGACACTGGAGACTCGGGTGGGTGATGAAAGTGGACAAGGCTAGAGGTTATTGCACTCTTCTCCAACGTACGGCTTGGGCCTAGAATTAATCACTTGTGGTTAGCATTGTACTGATATGGATAGAGATATATGTAGTATTCATTCCACCGGCGCTGTATTCATCTAGGGTTATCGAGATGGGAAGCGGCGGAGACGGAGTATACCACGCTATTCTGTAGAATGCAACTCGCTTACTGTGGGTCAATGTCCCTAGGTGATATTATAGACCAGGTACACATTTCTTCCATTCAGTTAACGCGAATCCCAACCTCAAACGTCTTACAATTTTTTCTTTCCTTTGGCTAAACTGCAAGAACAGCCAGATAATTGGATATGAGTCTATCAGATCATAAGCTTCAGTCAATCACAAGGATCCTGGCCCTTTGGACTCATTCGAATTAATGTATCCCCGGTTTCTTCATGAATATGTAAAGAAATCCATCGGAACATCACAAGTGGTTGTACAACCTCTCTGCATTCTCAAGATTCAAGAAGCACGCGATTGTGGAGAGCCTACGCCACTTCTTGGCAGTCATATAATCCGTTTCGGGGGTAGGAGGATTAAATCCGTGCCCGGCAGTGGCTGCTGACATGTGCTATGAGATCGACATAGCTTTGTCTTCTTATGACTACCTCGAGAGTAAGCCATCTCACAAGCCCAAACCCAAGATTCCACGCTTGGCGCCTTGGCCGTTCTAATGCCAGTCGCTGACACCAGGAAGTCTTGGCAGCCTGATGATGAGACGAAGAGCAGGCGAAAGACAAGAAAGATGAACATGAATTGGAACATTCAATATAAGAACACGGTCACCAGTGGCCTCCCTGCTGGTCCCTATTGGTCAATTGGTGAGTCGGCAGCGTGATCCATACTCTATCGTATTCAGTCCTACGGTCTTGGCACCCTGGCTGAAGATATAATCTTAGTCTGGTTTTCCTAGGGTTTGATTCTAACTCCGGGTGGAGGAGTCCATCATACAATCACAATGACCGTTTCACCAGAGTGTCGAGAAACATTCACAACTGTTCATCTTCATTCTTTGCCATGGCTCTAATCTGCTTTCGACGATCTAAACTTATGCTGCAGTACGCGCAGTTTGCTAAAATAAGGGTCTTTGTCGACATAAGTCCCTCTTAACCATCTTGGCTTTCCAATGTCAGCCATGTCAAAGGCCCTCCTGGAGTGCAGTATCCTTGTGTTGTTGAATAAGACACACTCCCCAGGTTTCATCTTCCGCTCGTAAAGGCACTCTGGGCGCTGCAATAGAGCATTAAACTTCGAGGCGGCCTGGTGCCACCGATCCACCTTGCTGTTCAGTGCGGAGAGATCAGGGTCGGCAAGTTGTTCCTGATGTATGGGATCTTCATGGATTGAGAAAGGTGCTAGAAAGGGAGGGCCCCAATTTATCTTGTCCATGCAGTCCACTAGCATAGCCTCAGTCCATCCAGATCCCCCCTTCCGCATACTAAGCTCATGCCAATCCCTGATGTAGTCTTGAATACCAGTGTACATTGTATTGCCGATGCGAAGGGGACGAAGGCCAATGACTGGCTTAGTGGTGCGATACACATTGGAATCCGGATGATTGTAGTGGTAGTTCACGGGGACGGTCGCAAGGGTCTCGAATGCGTCCACATCCATGTGAAACAAGTCCACTGCGGCCTTGAAGGCATCTGCGAATACGCTAGCCCCTCCTGAGGAAGCAGATTGAATACAATGTAGAAGCTGGATGTGTGGTGGTTGCTGGAAGTACAGTAGGTCTGTGTGGAAGCCTAGATCATTGGACGTGTATGCGGCATTGATCGCCTCCGGCACAGTGCGCACTGCCACGGCTGTTAGCTGAGTCTGAACTATGAAAAGTAGTAGTTAGTGAGGCGTACCGTCCCACGTATAGCCATAGAACGTATCCTTCACCGGTCCGATACGAGTTGCGATAGTCGCTAAAGATTCCTCTTTACCGGGAACATTGGTTACGAACGCCAGCCCCTCGGTCTCGAGTTGATTAATCAATTGGTGAAGCGTTCCATCGTCCCGCATGTAGGTGTTGTAGTCATAGTCTACCAGGTTAGGAGCTTCCTGACCCCACAATGCTGGAGGCGGAAAAGAGTCCTGTTGATGTCCGGGGAGGGAGCCGGAGCTGCTGAGTTGCCGTAAAGCTGCCATGCTCAACGTTGTGACATGCTCCTCAGTAAAGCCGGGTACATCATTCTCCCATCTGATGTTTACCGAATCCGATGCAGCGTCGGTCTCCACAGCTTGCGATTGAATCTCGGCCGGTATGTCGGCAGTTGAAAACAGCCTCTGTTTGGTCGACTCGTGCACGCACAATGGGCACGAGCATGCGTCACGTAGGAGGATCGCCGAAAATTCGGCTTTCTTCCCATCAATTGGAATGGGCACTTTGGTCGAGATTTGTTTCGACGAGAATTCCGGTTGGCTCATTCCTTCTACTGCAGCTACATTGTTGATACTCCTCGAGGAATACGAAGGATGAGTAAGTGTGCCGTTTACTGTCCTTGGCTTTCTCAGCGATTGCTTTGATATTACATGTTAGCTGGGTGTTGATCTAAAAGTTGCAACAGCAATCGTGTACGCACATTTGAATGAATCGCTCCAAGGCCCCTGGCTTTCCAATTCTGCTGCAGAGACGCGAATTGTGTGGTTGACAGCAATCGCCTGAAAGATAACCGCACCGGTGCAACTTGGATCGACTTGACGATCGCTAGCTTTCGTGTGGGTTGCATTT
Source organism: Aspergillus pseudotamarii (assembly GCF_009193445.1). NCBI lineage: Eukaryota > Fungi > Ascomycota > Eurotiomycetes > Eurotiales > Aspergillaceae > Aspergillus > Aspergillus pseudotamarii. The sequence goes on along the minus strand of NW_022475041.1, from coordinate 394,070 downwards.
TTGGGGTCTTTTCCCGGATAATGATAGTTTGATCAGATGAACAGAACTTATTCGGATGCTGAGCTACACTGGACACTATAAATAATAGATAGGACACTGTATTTTGCTATGCGGCATAGGTCAACTATCAGATCACGATGCGTGAGTGCACTAACGCTTTTTGTAGAATTTGTACGATTCCCCGCTTCAGAACGGTTGATCTAGTGGTTTGGGCTTTCTTGATAACGTCATACCCATCCAGGCCTTCTGCCAATAGATACAGGCGAGACCATCCATGGGCGTTGTGTGATCATTGTCGTCTAGCAGGCGTTCGAACAGATCGACGGCCGAGACGTTCTTCGTACGAACTTACCCGATTCGGGTCTGGATGTGGAGTTCACGGCGTCGGTTTCCCACCAAGCTAGAGGCAACTGGGCCAAATAATACGAAAGCTGACATCTTATTGGTTCTCCTCTTCGGTTAGCTGTCGAGATCCCGTACTTTCCTGCTATAAATGGTTTAGCGCAGCTTGGTCACTCTGGATGGACTCATAGAAGCAGTCCTGAAGCTTTAGGAATGCCGTTATATAGAACGTATTGTTGCCGGACTAGATCATTCCTTGCGGCTTGCAATATTTAAATTCCCTTCTTCTAGTTGTTTGCACAGGATCTCTTACCATATAGCGCGTATAAGCTAGGATAGTGACTATGGCTCCCATGCAGGAAGATGAAACCCACCAGGAAGTAAAGACACCACTACAACTCATTTCTCAAGGTGTTTGCCTTCCTGGTATCCCTAAGCATCCCACCTTCGCTGCACAGCGGCAATGGATGCTGGAGAAAATGGCGCTGGCTTTCCGCGTCTTTGCACGCTTGGGGTATACGGACGGCATGGCCGGTCACATCTCGGTGCGAGACCCAGAAAATCCGCACACATTTTGGACGGTACACCCAGCAACACACCATGTGAGATCCTGAAGGAGAGCTATAAGACTAATCCATCCCAGAACCCATTAGCAGTGCACTTCGGCCTATTAAAAGTCAGCGACATGATCCTTGTGGACTATGAAGGGGTGCCGATTGGTGGTAAGAAAAAGCCTCCTCCTTTCCCAAACCCCAATCGTCAATACAAGCTTAGCACTGAATGGTTTTCCCAGGAAATCGGAGTCGACCAGCGAATGCTGCAGGATTTTTGATTCACAGTGCGGTTCATAAGGCTCGACCAGACGTTATGGCGGCTTGTCATACTCATAGTCCCCATGGTATGGCATGGAGTGCATTCGGACGGCCACTAGAAATGCTTACTCAAGATGCTGCGTACCTGTATGGTGATGCCCAGGCTGTATATCAGGTTTGGCAATATCCCAGTCCCGCTCATCATTCTGTCGCTGATAGCCTGCAGGACTTTGGAGGGGTTGTACTCACACAGGATGAAGGTGACCGCATTGGTACCGCGCTAGGTGGGTCTGTTGAATCCCTGCCTGCTCCAGAAACATGTATTAACGACGGCCGTGACTGAGTAGGACCAAAGGGCAAGGGTATGATTCTCCAGAACCATGGTCTGCTCACTGTTGGCTCCACGGTGGATGAAGCATGTTTTCTGATGACTCTCATGGAGCGTGCTTGCCAGTGTCAGCTTCTAGCCGAGGCGGCAGCGGCCAACGGATTGCCGAAAGTTCTCATCCCGGAAGAAAGCGCGAAGTACACGTTTGATAACTCGAGTGACCCAGAAACCCTCTACTGGGAGGGACAACCAGACCTACAGTATGAAGAATACATGTGCAATGGCGAACATCGAGGTTGACGTACTGCATATCCTTGGATAGTTCCAAGACACTAGGACCGCCTAATCTAGCTCCATAGCACGGTTATGAACCCACTAGTTGTCCACCGGTTGTTAGTTAAGTTATATAAAGCACACGTTCACAGAGACTTCTAGGCGACGAGCAATTCCTAAGCTGCTGAGCCTCCTTACAGCGAGAGGCCACCCCCTGTGCGTGAGTCAGAAAATAGTGTTTTGGTGGCCAAACTGCCCGTTTATTAGGTAACTATAGCATTGAATCGGGTATAGTAGCGCCAAGTTAGAAGAGCATTGAGCTCTGATGCAGATCCGGGGCAAAGCTACCCCGAGCAACCTTCCCCCGCGTTTGTCAATGCGGGGAAATCGGACATGCTCCGATGGACGAGTGACCAAAAACAAATTGTATGGCTTCAAATTCATGGGTGAATCCGGTTGATCATGATATGAACGTTTCCAAGCCACCATCCACCCATCCCAAAATGACGAAGCCAGAGGATCTCCCCACCGAATATCTTGAGAATGTTCAGAAGGTCGAGCAGTCGGAGCAGGATGTGATCTACCAGACTTACGTCTCCCAAAGTCCGGAATGGCATCGGAAGATGACCAGGCAGCTCCTCCGCAAGGTGGATTTCCACCTCCTGCCATGCCTCATTCTGATGTACTTGCTGAACTTTCTGGACCGGAAGTACGTACCCCCGTCTTTCCTCAATCGTGGTGAGACTGACAAAGTAGTAATTTGTCTCAAGCACGACTGGGCACCCTGGAGGAGGACCTGAACATGGAAGGGACAGACTACAACCTCGCGACCAGCATTCTATTCGTCGGGTACCTACTCATGCAACTACCGTCCAATCTCCTCCTCACACGCGTCCGGCCCTCGTTACTTCTGGGGATCACAATGGCCATCTGGGGGGTGATATCAGCCTGTCAGGCTGCCACCCACTCGTTTACGGGATTGGTCCTCTCTCGATTTTTCCTCGGTTTTGTGGAGGCCCCGTTCTTTCCGGGGGCGATTATGCTGATGTAAGTCAGTTGGAGGCGTTGTTCACGACGTTGATGATGCTGATTGGATCAGGTCGAGTTGGTACACCCGCCAAGAAGTATGATTCAATGGTCATCAGCCGCATATCTGGAACGATTGCTGACTCCTCTGTAGCTGAGCCATCGAATTGCCTGGTTCTACGCAGGAAGCTCATTGGCCAACGCATTTGGCGGTTTGATCGGTGCCGGTGTCCTGGGCAACCTCGACGGTGCCCATAACATATCAGGATGGCGATGGTTATTCATTATTGAAGGGTGTATCACGGTAGGAATATCGTTGATATCCATGTATGTGCCCTGTACTCCCTCCCACCGGTAATGCTAACGGCCCAGTCTGCTCTTGCCAAATTATCCCGCAACCACGTCATGGCTTAATGAGACAGAGAAGTTATACGCGCAATGGCGTCTCATTCATGATGCGGGAGAAGCCGACGAAGCGAGGTCGACCAACCTCCGCGAGGCGCTATGGTTGGTCTTCTCCGACAAACGCATCTACCTGTTCATCTTGCTCCAACACTCGTCGCTCCTGTCACAGAACTTCCAGTATTTCTTTCCAACCATCGTCCAGACGCTGGGTTATGGGAATATCGAGACTTTGCTGATCACTGCACCGGTCTGGATTGCCACTTTTCTGGTGTCCCTTCTGGTGACATGGTCGTCGGGCCGGACGAATGATCGCAGTCTGCATATCATCTCGTTGATGCTCGTGAGTGTAGTCGGATGCGTGATCTGTACCGCGACGACGAACATTGGTGCCAGATTCTTCGGCATGTTTCTGTACGTACCGCCGTCCATTCACATCGACCAGGACTGACTGTGTAGGATGCCGATGGGTGCTGTGTCCGCCTATCAGATCATCATCGCATGGGTAGCCAATTCCTTCCCCCGGCCCCTGGTCAAACGATCCGCGGCCATCGCGACGGCGAATATGATTGGCAATACAGCCTCCATTTATGGAAGTTACATGTGGCCCTCGTCCTCCGGCCCGCGGTACATCGCAGGTGGCAGTGCAACGGCCGGAATCGCGTTACTCGTCGCGATCCTCGCATTTGTCATTCGCATAGTACATTCCCGGATGAACAAGCGGCTCGATATGGCCCAGGAGAGCAGTCCGATCGAGGATGGCGCTTTGGAAGGACGTCATACAGGGATGAGATACATTTTGTAATATTCTTCTTATCAGGAATAGACACGGTATGGCAACTGGATGCTGTACCTGAACGTGGTTGAAGAATGTGTGGGCTGGAGTCTGGAAGGAACCGGGTTGTCCCGACTTCTCGGGATCAGGTACATAGATGTTCCATAGCTTTAATTTAATAAACAAGCCTGTCACCCTGCGGGCGAACTAGCATAATCATTTGCTTTGGAACCCGGCTAGGGTTAGTGGCGTGGCAGATGGCGAGCGTATCCCACTCATAGATCGTTGCATTGGGTCGAGTCGTCCTCGAATTTCCTCTTCGGTTGCAAGATGAAAAACCCTGACGCTCTTAGCAAACATCCTATCGCATCTCAGGCGCCGTTTTCGAACCTCGATGTCTCAACCAAATTGAAAGCCTGGGAGCTCAAAATATGTTCTATAGATTCATAAGGCGGCATTTAGTGTACTACCCACGTGGTGCTCTACATACGGCTTGAATCTTGCGCGGCCAGGAGAGCACTAGGCGAATTATAGTCTAGATTCAGCTTCTCTTTTCATTTGTAGATCTATTTATTACAGAGTATTTATGAATGAAATCCCCATCGGCTCGAGCCGAATCATCGGGAACTACCGACCTTGTCGGCCGGGCCGAAAGGATTGACCCTAAGAGCTGCCTGAACGTGTGCATGTTCACACCCTCGTCGATATTACCTACCTCCTGACAAATAAAAGTCAGTATGCCACTCTTGCTTAATGCTGTTGCAATACGTTTGACCCACTATATTTCTGTTCAATGTCCCCTGCCAACATGTGGGTCAGCGCTGCACCATACCACCTTCTTCTTCAGGCTGACTATCAGACAACAGGCATGTTACGCTCCTTCACGCCTCTATTCCTTTCGGCTAGCTCAGATATGATGTTGCTAAGTTTGCCTGCAACTAGGGTTCCATGCAACCTCAGGGTGAGCAACAAGCTTACGGCTGGCCGCCGTTAAATAGAGGCGATGGCCGCTCAGATCGAGTTCGTTCTTGATGCCATACAACCACACTCCTTTAATCATTTCGTTCACGTCACTCCTTTAGATCAATCATTTCATTCCGTGTATTTATATCATGTCCCGTCTACTTGCACTTCTTGCTGCTTCGGCGTCGCTGGCCTTGGCTGCCACCATCCCTGTGATCCCCCGGGGCACAGGTGCAGGCATTACTCCTCACGAGCAGTACTCCTCCTCAGTCGGCGTTGTCGGCTGCAAGATCAACACCAACCGGGTGGCCTACTGGCCCAGCGCAGTGGACTGCAATGACATCTGCGTCAAGGTCACCTACAAGGGCCGCTCCCTCAACATCCTCAAGATTGACACCTCTGGGGGCGCGTATGACATCTCCTACGACGCGTGGAACTACCTCGCCTTCGGCCAATCTGCGAAGGACGACCCGCATACTGGCGGAGCGATTCATATGAAGTATGAGGTCGTCGACCCGAGCAAGTGCGCCGATCTCCTGGACAACGGCAAGCTGCCGCTCTCCGCAGCCAACAGCATGGACTTTCTCTCGTCGTGTCTGAGCCAGGCCGACAGTTTTGTCGCCAAAAACCACGTGTTGTACAACATCGCCGACCCTGTCTGCCACTACGGTGTCGATGAGGTGTGCAGCCTCGACCTCTCTGTCAGCAACCAGCCCTCGTGTCCCAGTGGCCTCGGTAGCACCGCTCCGCTAGACGAGCCGGTGTATAACATTGAGTTCGGAACTGGCAAGGAGGTTGTCGCCTAAGAGCATTCTCCCCGGTCTTGCGGAAAGCTGTATATCCTTGTCTCAATCTGTATACTTAATATACTAGAATGCTCAAAGTTGCCCTGGGCATCACAGACCTAAATGTTTGAGATGCTGCCAGTTGATATGATCCCGGATCAGAAACTGCCCGAAGTCAAAATCCACCCGGCCAGATGCATTTTATAGGGCAAATCTATGGCACGAACGCCAACCCAACTAGATTCAAGTTTAATAATTTACACCAAGTTGAGGGCTCGTCGCATGCCGGTTCCTAGTATGGGACTGAAGAATAACCTTGTAAACCCACGGGTTGATATACCTAATCTGTAAGTTATCTGCGGAGAATCTATTTCAGTATAAAATCTCTAATGGGGTAAGACCAAGATACATAAATATATTAATGAAACCTCACCAAAACCCGCGTGTCCAACTCACAGGTTTTGACCCAAGCCGTCTATTAATGAGCAATATAAGCTTTCTTATAAAGTGGCGTACTATCCCATTACGTTCAGAGCAGAAATCACGCTGCGCCGTCAAGTCTCTGAGCCTCGCACATCTTGGCATACATGCCCCCCTTTGCGACCAACTCGCTGTGCGTCCCCACCTCCACAATATTGCCTGCGTAGAAGACGAAGATGCAGTTAGCGTCGCGGACCGTCGAAAGGCGGTGCGCCACCGCGATGGTAATTCGGTCGCTGGACAACGCGGCCTCCAACAGAGCGCCCTGGACGAGCTTCTCCGACTCGGTGTCGAGCGCACTCGTTGCTTCATCGAGCAGGACCACGCTCGGCTTGCGTACCAGCGCCCGAGCAATGGCAATGCGCTGCCGCTGACCCCCGGAGAGCTGGCTACCGCTGGTCCCACACGGCGTGTCGAGGCCGTCGGGCAACGAGGATACAAAGTCCCATGCGTGGGCCGCCCGGCACGCCTCCTCCAGCGCCTCATCCGACGCTGCGTCCGTTACGCCAAGGTACGGCATGCCGTGCGAGATGTTATCACGGATCGTGCCTGGGAAGAGTGTCGGCTCTTGCTGCACCAGGGCCACGTGCTTTCGGTACAGAAGCGGGTTGAGGGACGACAAGGGCGCAGACGAGTCAAGAGTGATAGTCCCACGTGTCGGGTCGTAGAAGCGCTCTAGGAGTGAGATCATAGTGCTCTTTCCGCAACCTGATGCACCTACGAAGGCCACAAACTCACCCCGTTGAATCTAAGCCGGATTAGGGTCAGTGAGCGCTCCTTACTCCCAAACTGATCTCCACCTAGATGGGAGAAAGCAACTTTCTCTCAAGCGCAGTGGGTACTTACCGACAGAGATACGCCCTTGAGAACGCGGTTGTCAGGCGCCAGGGGGTACGAGAACTGTACGTCGTGGAAGTCGTAGGAGCGGCATCCATGCTTGGGTCCCTCGTTGCGGTTGTCATCAGTCTCGAGGATAGTTCCGTTAAGCCCATCGAGCCATAAGTAGTAGTTGGCAGCTTGATTCGCCTTGGTTAAGCCTAGAAACTGTCAGTCGCTCGATACCAGCAGGGTTTGAGCCGCCTGTGACTCACTACTGGCGAAACTGAACGCCAACGCGGTGGCTTGGCCAGAGAAATAAACACCCATAAATGATATGATGAACTGGTACAAGCTGATTTCCCCGTCGTTGATTAGCTTCGATCCCCACCTGTTCACTCAGTCCATCAGTCCAACCGCTTTACATGACGAGGTGAATCCAGGAAGCGAAGACCCACCAGAACCCCAAGGCCAGGACGAAATACTCGACAGACTGTGTGAGAGAGAACCAGGTCATCATGTGGAACATGGGCCTGCTCGTGTGAGATATCGCGAGGTCGAGCTCGTAGACGTACTTCCGCAGCACGGTGCTCTCGATGGCAAGCGAAGAGACGGTGCGGATCGCCATGACTGTCTCCGAAGCCACCGAAGCGCTCGCCGACAATCTCTGGTCTATTTCGTCGTCCATTTTCGCCTCCAGCCTCACACGCGCATAGCCGCCGAGCATCATAGGCGGCAGGCCGACGAAGACACCAACTAGCCCCAGTTTCCAAGACACTACGATTGCGAGGATGCTAGACGCGACGATATTCAGCACGGACATGAGGATGATGGCGACGGTAAAGCCCATCAACTCCAGGATAGCTTGCGGGTATGAATCAAGGCGGCCGATGAGCGCACCGATCGTATTTTCCGCCCGGTCGAAAAATTGGAGGTCCTGCCGGAGGAAGGATGCCATAATTTCCCGTCGCATCTTCCTGTTGAGTGTCTGGGACACGGTAGGCTGGACATCAGTACCACGATGCGAGACTAGGATCGGGACTTTCCTTCCCGCGTCCACGGCATGGAAGCTCTTACCTGTGCGATAGTATTGGTCGACCAGCCCATGACGAAGTATATGACGAGAATGCCGAGCGACATGACGAAGAACATTAAGGAGATAAAATTGCCGCGAGTGACGACGTTCGACGACGTAAAGACGCTCATGATATTGCCTAGCAAGAGGGCCTGTCCAGGGTTGACGGCGGCTGTGAGTGATATCGTGGTGAGCAAGTGTCACGGCAGCACCGTTGGGTCCCCGGCTGGACCTTGGGAGCCATTGTCAGTCGAGGACACTCACCTCCCCCGATGCACGTGGCTACTGTGACCGCGAACCAAAGCCAGATATCCTGCGTCCCTCTCAGAAGCTTCCAAATATTGTGGATGACGTCCGTCTTCTCGGCCAAGTCGTAGTCTTCTTGATTCCTTAGTGCCGCCAATGGTTGCGCGTCGGCTGTCCGAATCCTGCCAAGTGAGTGCATGCGACCGACATGATGGTTTTCCTTTTCCGAAAGCTCATCAGAATTGCTGGCGCTCCCCAGGCCGTGGCCGTCCTCGACGTTGGCCGGAGCCAGGTCCTGGGCCTTGACGAGAGTGGCGTAGATGCCGTTCCTGGACACCAGGTCTTCGTGCCGCCCTTGTTCGGTGATCTTACCCTGAGAGATGACGACTATGTTATCCGCGTTGCGGATGGTCGCGAGCTTGTGGGCAATGACAATGGTCGTGCGATTCTTGGAGGCATTTTCGAGGGCCTTCTGTACAATACCCTCGGCGTGCGGGTCTAACGCGCTGGTTGCTTCGTCCAGCAGGAGGATTTTGGGCTCCGAGATCACACTGCGGGCAATGGCGATCCGCTGCTTCTGTCCCCCGGAGAGCAGGCCCCCTCTCTCGCCGATGCGCGTGTGGTACCCTTGCGGCAGGGTCTGGATAAACTCGTGCGCGAAGGCGAGCTTCGCGGCCGCTTGGACGCGCTGCATCTGCTCCTCTTGCGATGCCGCCTCCCATGGGGTGCCGATGAGACCATTGGCAATGTTTTCGAACACGCTGGTGTTGAAGAGCACCGGTTCCTGGAATCGTTAGCGAGTGGTGTCTTGCACGTCGGTGGGACGACCGTTGGGTGCCTTGCCTGTTGCACGAGACGGATGTTGGTCCGTAGCCACTTGAGATTGAGCTGACTGATGTCTGTGCCATCCAAGGAGATGCTTCCTGTACGGGGGTTATACCACCGTTCGAGCAAGCCAATGATTGTGCTCTTTCCGGAGCCGGATGATCCCTTTGAGCCACCACATTGTTAGCGGATCCGAGGACGGGTGCAACCGGAGACTGCTCACCACCAATGCCGTGACCTTGCCTGCGGGGATAGTCAAGCTGAAGTCCTCTAAGACAGTGACATCTGGACGCGTCGGATAGCTGAAGCTGACATTGTGCACATCAATACAGCCGGCCGTTTCCTCCGGTTGGTCTCCGAATTCGTCGAAGGGGTTGATCTCGGATGGTCTATCGATGAGAACGAATAACTCCGAAGCTGCCGTTGCCGCGCGACTGAAGGTGACCATGTGCGGTGCTACTTGCATGACCGTATTTGCAGCCATGATGATGGAAAAGAGAACCCTGTTGCCCTAGTTAGTCTCTGGATCTCTCTCTATCCACGAGTCGTAGCCTCGCTGCCCGCTCGCCTGGGGTGAGAGACTGACGTAAAGACGGTGCCTAGATCGGATATCTCGCCGCGATCGAACATGGCAATACCCTGCCAGAAGGCCAGGCCCATGCCCGCGTAGACGACAAAATACTGTCCTCCGAAGACGATGCCGTATAGCTTATTCTTTCTCATTCCTTGGGTGTACGCATGCTGGAGGTACGAGTCGTACTGGGCCATCACCCTTGGTTGCAGGCTAAATGCCTGCAGGGTCCGGACCCCTCCCAGGACGCTCTCGGCATAGCTACCGGCTTGAGCGTAGATCTGCAAGATCTTCGTCTCGATGATGGCGTCCAGGCCACTGGCCGTGCCGAGCACTATGAGCAGAGTGGGCACGATAAAGATCAGAATCAACGTCAGCTTCCATTGTGTTACAAATGCAATGATGAATGCTGCCACGAAGGTGGCCATGGCTTGGATGACGATGCCGAGTTTCTCTGCGATGCCGGATTGGATGAGCTTGCCGTTCGTCGTGGCTTGTTGAGATATGGAGCCGGTGACGCCTCGGTCATAGTATGCAATTTCCTGGCTCAAGGCAGCCCGTAGATAGCTTTGTCGGATATTACGAGTCAGGCGGTACGCGACATAGGTGAAGAGAGAGGCGTAGATATAGGTAGCGACAAAGCGGACGATACCTATGCACACAAAGTACAGGCTATAATTGCATTAACATCTCATCCGGGCCCGTCGTTTGAGAACAAATCTGCAGGGGGGGGGGCAATATGCTCTTACGCTGACGTCCGCACCGCTGCCATGAAGTCTCCCGGCCTCGAGGTCGCGTCGGAGAAACTAAAGTCGCTCAGCAGTGTCAAGAAGTTTCCCATAACCAGGTTGACCATCGCGACAGCAACGCCCGACGTAACAGCCGCAACGAAAGCAATCCATTCCAGGACGTAGAGTTTCGGATCGCCGAAGGTGAACACTCTCTGCCAGGGAGATCGTCCCCACTCGTCAGTTATCACTCGGACCGGTGCGCAGTCAGACCTCCTATTTCCGATCAGGCTTACCAGGAAACCACTTATACCGTTCTTCTTCTCGGCAGCTTCCTCCTCTTCCTTTTCCGGCTTGATTAAGACTTGAGTATCGTTGCCTCCTTCGGCAGCTCCCTCAGCGTCTCGCCGGTCTAAACGAACGACCATGTTGAATATTGAGAAGCAGAAAAATCAAGGCGTGGACGATTCCAGTGAGATATCGAGCGTGGATGACTCGAACCACCGTGACTGACACAATCGAAGAATGGTGGACGTAGCGATATCAATATATATAATAGAACGAGAAGAAGAACGGAACCCGTTGGGGTGACTGGAACGAACGACATCCCCGAATCTTTGCCTGGAGAGTGTCCACATTTTATCTTCTCAACCTGAAATACCTCGGGAGCTTGGAGACAACCACATCCGGTCTCCATAGTGTGGGTGTGATGAGGTTGCTGGCCTGGAGAGGAAGAGAGGACGCTCGATGGAGAGAGGGCGGAGTCTCCGAGCCTCCGAAGACCCGACGACCCGCGCCAAGCCTTCCACATTGGAAGCGCCTTTCGGAGCCTCGCGCTCACGTTTACCCTCCGATGCGATGCCTCCGCCTTCTTACAACTCCTCGAGACTGACACGAACACGGACCCGGAATAGTGGAAATTCGCCCCTGCCACTACTCGCTCACACACTCGCAATGGAAGACAGTCCAGATATCTCGTCCGTGCGGGGGGACGAAGACGACGACCAGCATCCTGCCGCCGCGACCGAGAAGTTAGCAGTGAGCTGACCACGATGTACTTCATCTGATGTGAAACCAGATCATGTCACTGATCAGCTTCTGCGCACACAGTGTTATCGCTGCCGCCAGCGCAAGGTGAACGACGACACGCCCTCCATTCGTCGGTGGGGTTGAATGTCTAATTGCGTGTTCAGGTGAAATGCGACCGGGCGAGCCCGTGTGGTCACTGTGTGAAAGCGGCGACCCAATGCTCATACGCACACGGGCCCAAGCCGAGAGAAAGGCGACAGAGGGTCATGGTCTCGAAGACATAGTAAGTACCTGCCAGACGCCAAGGCGGAGGGAGACCGAACACCCAGTTAAGGGTCATCCAGTGATTCCAAATTGGATGAAATATCAAGGAAACTCGACGAACTCAGCCAGAGGGTGCGTCAGTTGAGTCAGGAACCGACTAAAAGCCGAACCGATAAACCCTGCGACTTTATAGACTCGATCAACAGGCGCCCGGAGGAGCGTTGTTCATCCGCCGCGTTCGGACCAACCCCAGCAACTCCATCACTCGGCTCGACACCTCCCCAAGGCTCCCTGCCGGACAGTCCCACCGGCGCAGGGGTTCCTGGAGGACACGGCAAAGCCGAGTACGAGGGGGAATCATCTCTTTTCGCCCATGCCATCTTCGCGAGTCGATTTCTGCAAAATGCCATTGACAGTGCGACGAACGCCGAGGTTGCGCACGAGATGCAAGTCGTCCTGAACGGCCTCAAGACTGCCGTTCAGTCGGGGAACCACAAATCTGATACGCTCCGTACTCTGTATCCTCATGCCAAGGAGATCCCACCCGGCTCAACGACTCGGAATCTCCCTCTACCGCTGATTGACAAGGTGTTCATGTGTTTACGTATGGCCAGAGAATGCCCGCAAGTGGCCACGCTATGGTTGGGGGACTATATTAAACCCAGCCAGTTCAGCGACTACTTGATCAAAGTCGCATCGCCTGGTCCTGCGAGCGAAGCCGACTTGATCATCGTCCATTGCGGTCTGTACTGGCTGTTCTGCGAATGCTCCAAAGTCGTCCCTGACGAAGACACAAAACACGATTACGACGCGCAGGCGTTCATCTGCGCGACGAACCTCGAGACGGTCCTGGCAAACCTTCGCTTTCATCAGCCAACCGATATGGACTTCGCATATGCGATGGGCATGGCGGTACGTCGCTTGCTTGTTCTTTTGTTCTTTCTACGCGTCCATCGAACGGCCCCGTGCCCACTGACCGGACATACTAGTCGCTGTACTGCCTTCAGAAGAACAAGCCATCGGCCGCGTGGAACTTCATCAATTCGGCCTCCCACATGGTACAGGCCCTGGGCTTGCAACATAACGTTCCTGCCGACACTGAGGGGCCAGAAGAAACCGCGCAGAAACGGAACCTCCTTTCCACCATCTATGTGACCGAGAAGATGCTGTCGCTCCGCCTCGGCCGCTCATCGACCTTCCGAGACCAGGACATCACCCTGAGCCATTTTGGTATGCAGCATCCCCACGGTTCGTTCTTGGCGGAACTGGCCCCCGGTTGGATCAACATGGCGAGTATACAGGGCCGGATATACGACGACATCTACAGTCCCGGTGCCCTCCGGCAACCGCCACCCGTCCGGACGGCTCGTGCCCGGGCTCTGGCAGCCGAGTTGACAACGGCGATGCAACATGCGCAAGATATCCACGTGAGTTCATGCCAGCTACCTGCCCAGGATCATTGCCGTGGTCCTCTTCCCCCTCGAGACAACAACACCGACACCTGACTGGCTGCAGGACCATTACGAAGCGAGCAAAGGACACGTGTTGGGCCTGGATTACCACGAAATCGCAAGACGTTCCGACCGAGTCATCGGCCTTTCCATGCTGACGCTGATCTACCGAAGCATCCCCCCTGAGGAGCCATCGACGTCCGCATTTTGCCAAGAATGCATCGACGCCGCCAGGGAGACCCTGCATGAACACGACCAATGCGTCGCGGTGATTACCAAAGCACGAGGGAAGACGGTGTTCCTTGAAGCCTACCTCAACTGGTTCGTTCCCGGTGATGCCCCGTTCCATTCTCGTCCCGATCGATCTGACCGGGAGACGCAGGACCATCACCCAATCTCCCTTTATCCCCTTCATCGTGCTGTTTTGCCACATCATTGACACGTCGGAGGCCGCAGACCTCGAGCATATGAAGGGACTCGTCGAGACGCTCGAGTCGACCTCGAATCCTCGCACACATAGCACATGTAGCAAGCAACGTCGCCTCTTCCGGGTGTTGTACGACGTCGCAGTCAAGTACGTTGAGATCCAATCCCGCCCGAGCATTGGGCCAGGGGGAATGTCTGGGCCGATGGCTCGGCCGCAGTCTGCCGACGCATTTGCCGGCACGACCGTGAACGGTCGTGGGCAGGATGCAACGAACTCCGGCGGGATGGTGGGAGACCCGGGGACCACGAATACTCCAGATACCCCTAGCCACATGGCACCACCGGACGAGGTGAGCGGGGACAGAATAGGCCTTGTCGGTGGGCTGGTCGAGCCTACGGTATTTGGGGATGTAGACATGGGGATGGATCTTTCGGGAGCTCAACTGTGGGACTGGTTCAACAAGAACCAGGCCATCATGAGAATGCTTGAGGATACATAGAACATGGTCGGGATGGACTGGCGGAGCGCACAGGCATAGTACAAGTGATGAGGTACGTAGCCGTTGTGTGATCCGACATACTCTGATGATACCCCTGTATAAGAAGATCGACCCGGATTCCTTTCAGTACTTACGAGCCAGCATACCAAATGATGTATAGACAGGAATCAAGGCAGAGGGGGCTTCCCTCCTTTCTCTGTGACAGTGTATGCTCTCGTTCGTATTGAATCCTATCAATCCGTCTCTTGAAGTTAGATTCGCCTGGTTGTTTGTCCATGATATTGATGTCATCATACATCGATTTTCAGGCTTGCTGATTCGTCGTACTATAACTCAGGGGGACTATTCACGCAGATTGACCGTGCCTTGCTCCGTCATCACGTTCCATCGTTGCTAGCAGTTCTTGGTTGTGATATGATGGTTCACCTTGAGTTGAGCGTTGTTGGTATCGGAGTCCCCCTTCACATCAATTCTGTACCCATTTAAATTTCGACCGTTGGTTAAGAATACTAGAAGGAGATAAGTCACTTAATTTCTTTTTTTTTTTCTTTTTTGCCACAATGGGAAAGAACGCAAGACGAATATGCACGCCGGGGGTAAGCAAAAGGTACGAAGAGATGGAGCGAAGCCACAGAAATGGGCTGCGCTGGCCCAAGCGTATAGCATTAGCTACTAAGCAGATCCGATATCTCGACGGGAGGACGATCAGACACAAATACATGCTGGCCTGTATTTAAAGCCGGGGTAAGACACAACAGCGGAAGATGATCAGAGAGCTCAAGAATGAGAACGAAAAGAAGAGACAATCCATTGGCAGGCTTGGGGGATTCGAGCGAATGCTCACTCTACTTGCTGGCCCTACATCCGAAAGTCTTTAGTATTCGTTGCCCGAGATATCACACGAAGCACAACCAGGTACGCGTTGGGAAGCACCTAATACCAACCACAATTATGCTATCTTGATGAAGTGGCGCAAGTGAGTATCGACTCGAAAGGAGTATATAATTATAAGTTCGCTTCATAACTAGCAAATACATGAGACATTGATCCCAGCATCAAACCGGACAAGCGGCTTGGGCTGTGGTGTATAAGATGGCAGAGTCTGCTAGATTATCATCCACCAGTGGAATACCCCGTGATTTCAGCCCTAGAGAGACATTCATAAATACCTTGCATTGTGTCAAGGATCGAGCTCCAGTTGTCGAAGGGGATAAATGGAATCCCCCTTTCCCTGCAATGATCTACGAGGTCTACCTCCTACGTTAGGCTCTTGTATAATCAATGGCAAGGAACCCCGCCGTGCAGTTGGATATGAGATGGTGAAAGCAAGTCAACGGGAGAACTCACCCAGACCCTCCTTTGCAAAAAGAACGTGAGTTTGCGATGCGGCAGATAAATCCGAGACGCCATCTCCAGCGTAAAACAGTAGAGGACAATGTCCGCTGGGTAGTCCCAGGTACGGCTTGATCTCGAGTGATTTATCATGACCGAAGGCGCTGTGTAGTGCGTCATTTCGGTTTATTGAAGACTCAGCCAACGGGTCAGTACATCTGTTGCCCTTACCTGTCGTCACGGTATTTAATCCGCCATCCACCCTCGGTCGTCTTGTCCCCAAAGCACTGCGGCTCAACATCATTGGCAACAACGAATATATTTTCTGGCTTGCTGCCGAGAACGGACTCCAGCAACATGGTGATGAAAGGAGTCATCCCCGAGGAGAGAACAACGATAGGGATATTACACCGTTTTGCCCAAGCATAGAAATCCAGGAAGTGTGGATCAAGCTGAATATTATCCTGTACAAGTCGCAGGCAATCCGCTAACGGGACCTGTACACTCTGGAGCATGGCGTGGAATGCATCTCTATTGGTGAAGTTGGTCAAGCTGCCGTGAGAAATGACAGAAATGTTGTATTAATATCGAAGTCTTACCTGAAAGCCATATTGCCTTTCATGACTTCCATCTCCAGTTTCCGTCGCATTTCCATCCCAAACCCAAAATTATCCACCTTCAAACCGGGTAAGCTACGGTGAACGTATACTGGGGTCGACATAGTACCAGATAATCATTGCCTAGAGTGCATTCAGCGACGAGTGTGTCTGAGTATCATGACGGAGTAGAAACAATACGATGGAAGGAGGAGGGAAAGATCCAAGAAAGCCTTAGGAAAGAGTATCATACAGTCTTTCAGAGTAATAGTTCCATCAAAGTCCGTAAAAAAGATAGCTTTGGGGTTCTCTTTGAGGTAAAGCAGTTCATTTTCAGGGGACTCCATCATGTCGCCTGTGACCAGGATTGAGGATCTTTCAAGAGCAGCCGAACGAATCAAAATGGCGCCTAAACAGATGATGGAAAGAAGCAAGGTTATAGAAACGTATCCACCGGCGTTGTTAACATTTAAGCTATCGAAGGACAATTGGGTACCCCTCTCCTAAGTCAGCCTGGTGGTGGGTGGGTAGCTATGAGAGCTAAGATTTTTCTAGCTGCGTGTATGATCATTACATGCACGACAGGGACATCTCTATGAGGTAGAGTACTACAAATGTTTCCTATTCCGAAGGACCTATCACGAAAGTTTGGCCCAGCCGGGAACTACGATCTTATGACATTTGCGCCGGTGGCTCCGTCTGTAATGGCTACTATCTCTCGTGTAATGAGGAGCCTTGTCTAGCTTGGAGGTATACTGAGATATGGACAAGATAAAGATCGAGCTTCTCAGAGGGCCAAAATCCGGAAGTGGCCATTTGCAGCCATCCTTCTGGTGTCACTAGCCTTGGGAGCAGATCCAGGGAATGTAACCACATTTCCGGCGTACCCAGAGCTCAGTGTCGGGTACTTGCCTGTCATATCCCACAATAGCTGTGCTCGAGGTGGGTCGACTAGTCCGAACAATCTCTGGTTCACTCTACATATGACACCCTAATCCTGTGGGTCTTGTCCTGACAGCCGATATCTATCTCCTACCCGAAAGGGACTGCTTCCACACCCTGAGCGACCTAGACATTAACCAGTGGTATATAAGATCTGATCATTTTACTCGATGACCAGCTTATGTCTGTGAATTAAACATTTGTCATATAGCGAAGGTTGAACTTAAATCTCCTCTCCATTTACCTTTCAAATGGATTGCTGTCTGCACTCGACGCAAACGGAGCATGCCACACCATAGGAACCCTGGGAATGCAACATTCCGCTATTCGCGATGATTTTAATTCACATATGCAATTCAGCACTAGGTGCGAGGTGTCCTTTTCGCAAGTCATTGCACTCGACATCACTTTCGACACCGTGTTACACATCTTCGAGGACAGTTATACTCGATGAGTCATTACTGTTAGTGTGAACCTGCAAGGTAACATTCTATCGGGGATGTTGATGCAACCTATGCTATCTGTGGATATTGAATTGCGCTAGAGGATGCTAAGAATTGCAAACACGCCTTCAGCCTTCCACACGGACCGCAATATCGTGACCCATGGTCTGTCAGGGTTGAGGAAGGAATTCTAAATCCGAGGGATGTACAGATGTGGAGTCGGAATAGGTAGTATTCCACGAAGGAATGGTTCATACTTGTCGCATAAGGCCTAGACTTGCCACAGCCTCTACGATAAACGTATTGATGCGAAGGTCCCAATTGCATCTGGCCATACTGACTGGCTACCGCAGTTACTTTGACCATGTAGACTGAAATTGATCGGAAGCTTCGGTAAAAAAGAAAAAAGCACCTGATGTTGAGATACCTCTGTATTGCCCAAGACCCAACTATATAATCGAGCGTGTGGAAGGCCCAACTGTTTCACGGTTTCGTGATTACCAGATTCTCATCAGTTAAACCCTTCGCAAGATACAACCTCTACTATTACAATGGGATCCGCAGCGGAGCCAGCATACCTGTACAAGAATGTCTCTCATGATCCAACGGTGCCTCTCGTAAAGTCAGCCGAGGGCATCTATATTTCCCTCGAAAATGGACAGAAGATACTAGACGCCACGAGTGGAGCGGCTGTTTCTGCAATCGGCCACGGCGTAGGTCGTGTCAAGAAGGCAATAATGTCCCAGCTTGACCAAGTGGAGTACTGCCATCCGGGATTTTTCCCAAATACACCAGCAATGGAGCTGGCAGATCTTTTGGTGGAGTCCACAGGAGGAAAGCTGTCCCGGGCGTGCATTCTTGGATCTGGTAACCAATCAGCTCCCCTCGTCTGCTTTTCCATCCCTCGCATCAAGGGACCATTCGGTAAGAATTCGTGAACTAAACCCGTGGGCTACATAGGTTCCGAAGCCGTCGAAGCGGCCATGAAGCTGGCGTATCAGTACTTCGAGGAGCAGTCGCCGAACACACGGCGAACCAAGTTCATTTCCAGGCACGGCTCATGGCATGGTTGCACTTTAGGGGCATTGGCATTAGGAGACTTTAAGCCGAGGAAGAGTCGGTTCGATTCCATTTTGACCACTAATATCTCCCATGTCTCAGCTTGCGATCCATACCACGGCCGCATGGAAACTGAGGATACCGAGACATATGTAGCTCGACTCAAGGAGGAACTGGACAACGAGTTCCAAAGACTTGGCCCTGAAACCGTCTGTGCGGTCTTTTTGGAGCCGATGGTTGGTACGGTAGGTGATCATAAGCCCGAGCTAGGTTTCGTTGATTCGGATATGAAATTGATCTGGCTGAATACTTAGGCCCTGGGCTGCGTTACTGCATTACCAGGATATCTACAAGCCGTGCGGGATGTATGTGACCGCTACGGTGCCCTCCTGGTCTTCGATGAGATTATGTGCGGCATGGGCCGGACCGGAATCACACATGCCTGGCAGGAGGATGGCGTCGCTCCAGATATTGAGCTCGTAGGAAAGGGTCTCGCCGCCGGATATGGGACCATTTCTGGGCTCCTTGTCAACGACCGTGTCTTGGATGGATTGAGACACGGTGGTGGGTATTTTATCCACGGGCAGACCTACCAATCCCACCCCCTGGGCTGCGCAGCAGCAGTCGAAGTCCAGCGCATTATCAAAGAGGAAAACCTCATTGAGAACTGTCGCAAAATGGGTCACTATTTGGGTCAGCAGCTAAAGCTACATCTGGGTGACCACCCATACATCGGAGATATCAGAGGGCGTGGTCTCTTTTGGGCAGTTGAATTCATGGCTGATCCACCCACCAAGACTCCGTTTTCTCCGGCATTCGCTATCAGCAAGCGCATGCAGTCTAGGGGAATGGAAAGGGGATACGATATCTGCCTATTTGCCGCCACTGGTGCGGTTGATGGTTGGAATGGTGACCACCTGTTACTGGCACCACCGTACACTGTCCATAAAGAAGATGTGGACGAGATCGTGAGTAGGCTTGTTCGCACTATTGACAGTGTATTTGAAGATGTAGCGGCGCTAGTTATGTGAAGCATCAGTGGTCGTGAAAGCTTTTGTTGTCTAGGCTGTCTTGTTCTTTTGCCTATGTTGATTTACCTTGTTCTTAGTTGAGGTATCCAAGAGGGAGCAAAAAGAAGAAAAGAAAAGAAAAGGGTAAAAAAAAAGGACGGACCGAGAGCGAACAAAAGTATAATTCTGCGAGTATTATGCTGGTAATTACCTCATGACCACTGTATTCGTGGTATAATCTATATCCAAGTGAAATGAAGCATCCCGGTGACACTCCCTAGACACAGATGTAACCTAAACGTTTACTACCCTCAGTATTCTGATGTGTTGCATGCAACCCTTCCAGCAGTGAGGGTTTTGATAACCATGTTCATCTACGCTTAGTAAGACTAGATGCGTAGGATTTGCCTCTGCCTCCGTCGGCTGTGTCCGTTTTTTCTCTTATTTCCATTCCTTTCCCCCTCTCCCTGTCTTTCCTGCTTGCTGGGCCTGCTCGCTGCACCTCCTACCGTCTGAAGGTGATATCTACAGCAGGCATTTTGGTGTAATTAGAGCCTAAATCCTTGTCTTATTTACATACAACATCGCATCCCTCAAGGCACGATAACGCATGAATGATGAGCACACAGCAGGACTTGGCGTCACAGGCTCCTTTATTATCAGACTCGGCTTATGTATCTTACGGGTCTTACCAGGAAAATGGACGAGACCGAGATAATGTCAGTGAAGAAGGTGTCTCTGACTCACTGCACCAGCCGGAAAGGTGGAATGAACCTCCAGTGAACCTGTGGCGTGTCCTGGCTACATTCTACAGCTTCATTGTGGTCGGCGCAAACGACGGGGCATACGGGGTAAGTGGTTCACAGAAGTCCATTTTCAGGGAGCTTGTACTAATAGGCCTGCTATCGGTAGGCCATGATTCACTATGTAGGTTCATCCGTCGGATATATGCGTGGCACCCTCTGAATATTGGCTGCTGACCACTTTCTATTCCCTTCATCTCTCAATAGCTGGGCCGATATTACGACGCAGACTATACAACGGTTTCAGTAGTGTTCCTCTCGCCTTTTCTTGGCTACGCTACCGCTGCCATGGCCAATAGCTGGATACACGAGCGCTTCGGTCAGCGCGGAATTGCCTTGCTGGGCACGGGGATGCATGTTATCTCCTACTTTGCCACAACCCAGCACCCTCCCTTCCCGCTTCTTATTACGATATTCATCCTGGCTGGCCTGGGAAATGGCATCGTGGATGCATCGTGGAATGCTTGGATTGGTGCAATGCATAACAGCAGCCAGTTAATGGGGATTCTCCACGCATTTTATGGTCTGGGAGCGGCCTTGGCACCGCTTACGGCCACGTACGTGATTACCCAGAGAGACTGGATGTGGTACCACTTCTACTATATAATGGGTATTGCAGCAACCGTCGAGTTTGTGACTTCGGTCGCTGCATTCTGGTCCGCCAGAGGCTCGTTAGTTGAAGCCAGTGAAGTGGGTGCTCCTGGGGACAACGTGCAACAAGATGGCCGAGACTCGTCGAGACACCACACCACACTAAAGAACCCAACGCTTGAATCATTGAGCTTGGTCTCGACATGGATCATTAGTCTATTCCTTTTAGTCTATGTGGGCATCGAGGTCACCGTTGGAGGATGGGTCTTCACGTTCCTCGTGGATCTCCGGAATACACCACCGTCTGTGGCAGGCGTAGTCACATTCATGTATTGGGGAGGACTGACCGTTGGCCGTGTGTGCCTTGGATTCATCACGCCCTACTTTAAGAGGCAACGTCTTGTTATTGTTGTGTACTTAGTGGCCTGTGTGGTGTGCCATATTGGCTTCTGGCTCGCCACGGAACTCCACCTATCCATGATCGCAGTGACCTTACTGGGCTTCTTCCTGGGGCCCCTTTACCCGGAAGCGGTTATTGCCCAGGCCGCACTCTTGCCAAAGCATCTCCATGTTGCAGCCGTCGGCTTTGCGTGTGCTCTGGGGAGCGCCGGTGGATGCATTTTTCCTTTCATCACGGGCGCAATCGCAAAAGCCCACGGTATCAAGGTTCTTCACCCTGTTGTCCTTACGATGTTTATCGTGTGTTTGATATTGTGGTTTGCTCTTCCAGCGCAGCGCCGAGGAACTAAAGAAGCCGCATCACCTGGATGGAGCAGTTCACCTACACGGTCCTAGTGGCTGATGCAGACACTGATTTCTTCCTGTGATGATACGAATGATATACGAAATTCTGGCCGCAATGTCTTGACCATGATCACAGCGATATTTGCAACACGTGTTACTCAATATATGTTTCTTCGCATGCGATAGCTCTTAGCTCTGAATACAATTACCTCAGACGTAGCATGGGCGCAACCGCCTTGCTTTCTCCACGAGACAGCAGGGTGTGGGACTCAAAAAGCAACTGCACCGTCCTGAAAGTCATGAATTGGGTCGTGACGGCATTAAACCAGAAGCATAGAGATGTAGATTTTTGCACACGAAGAGCAAGTCACGGCAACCATACTGGAACCGGATATAGCTACCAGGCTCAGTCAATACGTCACAACAGGATCTGAATGACAGCTGGAGCAGGTGTGCTGATCATACACAGGTGGTGACGACGTGATTCACAATCCATCGTAGAACAGACTAGACCCGGGGAGAATAGCCAACCAAGAGCGGTGCCAATCTACCTCGTCACGGAGAGGGAGCATCCATAGTTCACTGCCACTTTACGAGCCTGGAGTCATTGAGTCATGCGGGAGTGGGCGTACCAGCAGGCGAAACCAGACACATCGTTCTGGCATGGCCCCAAAGCAACTCCGATTGTTCTTTTCCCATGTTCGAGGCATCGGTCCACCAGAGACTCGAGACACAACGTTCTCATCATCAGACGCTTCTTTCGGTAACGTCCTCAGTTGAACATACAGCCCTCTCACCATGACAACTATGAACAAAGTATTTTCCGGTTATTACGAGCGCAAGGCCCGTCTAGATAACAGTGACAACCGCTTTGCCAAGGGAATTGCCTACGTCGAGGGATCTTTCGTCCCACTCGCCGACGCACGAGTCCCACTCCTCGACGAGGGTTTCATGCATAGCGACCTCACGTATGATGTGCCATCGGTCTGGGATGGGCGCTTCTTCCGCCTCGATGATCATCTCCGTCGATTGGAAGACAGCTGTCAGAAAATGCGACTGAAGATCCCACTGTCCAGGGACGAGGTGAAGCAGACCCTAAGAGAGATGGTTGCTAAGAGTGGAATCGAAGATGCGTTTGTGGAGCTGATCGTCACCCGTGGCCTGAAAGGGGTCCGTGGCAATAAGCCAGAGGATCTGTTCGACAATCATCTCTATCTGATCGTCATGCCGTATGTCTGGGTCATGGAGCCCGCCATGCAACATACCGGAGGCAGTGCGATCATTGCCCGTACCGTACGGCGCACTCCCCCCGGTGCTTTCGATCCTACCATCAAGAATCTCCAGTGGGGGGACTTGACCCGGGGTCTATTCGAAGCGGCTGACCGTGGCGCGGATTACCCATTTCTCTCCGACGGAGATACCAATCTCACCGAAGGATCCGGTTTCAATATAGTATTGATTAAAGATGGCATTATCTACACACCCGACCGTGGGGTTCTAGAAGGGATTACCCGTAAGAGTGTTTTTGATATTGCCCAGGCCAAGAAGATCGAGGTCCGCGTTCAGGTGGTGCCACTCGAGCATGCCTATCACGCCGATGAGATATTCATGTGTACTACAGCTGGTGGCATTATGCCTATCACGAAACTCGATGGGAAACCGATCCAGAATGGCAAGGTCGGCCGCCTTACTACAAAAATATGGGATGAATACTGGGCGATGCACTATGACCCGAAATATAGCTCTGCTATCGATTACAGGGGCCATGAGGGCAACTGATGCTGTCTCATTCTGCTCGTCCCTCCCCTTTCGCCGGATCCGGGTTTTTTGAAGTGCGATGGCCAGCGACGAATCCGCCGGAGTGTGTGGAGCATGCCTTCCTGGATATGAGGGTCTTGTTGGTCCTATCTTGATCGAATACTGTGTACTGTTAAGCCTCCTCCTAATTGAGGTTCGGAATTGCAGGCTATGTATGTATGATACATGCATAAAACACAAAGCTTAGTGCAGCAAATGAAAACGAATGACGGTTTTTTTCAAACATTCATGTTCAAATCCGGGTTGTAAAATCCTACATACGTGTTGTAGAGCTTGCAGTTACGAATGGTCTTGCACATTGCGCTACACGTTGTATAACATTCTCCACAGCAGGCCTTGCCAGTCACAAACCCGAAATTAAGTCACAGGTGTTTCTCACCATCAAAAACGTCTTGCCCGGCTCATGAATCCTCTGCGGGGGTTTCCGATCTGGTCCAATCCAAACCATCTCGATGTCTGGAAAATGCTACTTCTTACAGGGTAATTTGGACGTTTTTCGACACGCTAGGCACTCCATTTGCGTTGATAACAAACAGCATGTAGTACCCAGGAAGAGCAACGCCAGGATCATTGGGGATGTCTGCTGTGTACATGTTGGTCCCGGCATCTTGGAGCACTAGTTCAATGCGACGCTGGTCGGTGTTCACCGTGTGTGTGGTGCTGCCGTAGCGGATCAGGGAGGCATTACTGATAGGGGAATCAGCGGTGATCGTAATTTGACCGCCATACCGAAGGCTGGCTGGGGCTACAGTCTCGATTTGAGGACGGGGGGCACGATTGCCATCCGCGTCAAACAAATATGGCGGAGTATAGATCTGGGCATCGTAGTGGTTAGCGGTGCAGTTGGCACACAATCCCCCGCCACCGTTAATCACTGTCGCGTCAGGGAGAAGAAGGGACCAGCTGTGGTAAACGCGGACGATATTGTTCGGAAAGTGTTCGACAAATCTATCCTGGCCAGGGATGTATCGCTCGGGCGTCAACTGAGCAGTGCTCTCGTTAAAGGGCAGGCCATGCGCCTGGCCGCCGGTGATAAACACACTTCCATCGGGCAAGACAACTGACGTGTGAAACGTCCGCGCGTAGGTCATATCACCACCTGCTTTCACCGTCACCGGCGGAGTGTTGGGGTCCCCTATCGTGATGAGAGTTGCATTCTTCGTAGCATCCGAATCCTCATAGTTTGGGGACCCTCCAAACGTGAGGATTCGCCCACCGGCGGCATCAAACATGACCGCATTGCCGGACATCTGATCGTAGTCCGTGCTTCGATTGCCGGCATTGGTCACATTTCCTTCGCCCTGCGCGAAGTACCAGTGCATGGCCTGGCTCGGCCCGGCATGGAAGATCGAGAGGTTCTTCCAACCGAAAATCCAACCATGATTATCTGCATGATAAGGGCCCAGGTTGTCATGGGTTAACATGGGTTGTGAGCCGGCGTTCGGCAACTCAGTCCAAGTGTCGGCCGTGACATTATACACCTCACTGTTCTTATTCTGAAGCTGCGGGCCGTTCCACGAACCGCCCAGCACAAACATATTGCCGTCGGACAGGATGGTGGAGGCCTGGTAACCACGTTCGACGTTCATGGGTGCTCCTGCGATCCAGCTGTCGCTGAAGGAGTCGTAGATACTCGTCATGGTATCATCATTGCCTCCAGTGACAATAACGCGCCCATTGACATCCATGGAGATACCCGAACAGAACATATCGTGCTCAGTATCGGAGACTTCCCGCCGCGAGACAACGCCCGTAGTCGGATCCCACGTGGCCGTTTGCGTTAAGCCACCACTGGTACCCCCATATTGGTTCTTCCGATACGAAGACCAGACGAGCACCTTCCCCGAGCTGGGCTCGATGGCCGCTGAGGCCGGGACGAGAGGGAAGTCGATCGTTGGCCCCCAGGCGCCAACCTCATTGAGGCGTTTTCCCTGTGGCGCTGTGGGAATGGTGTTCGCCGACCAGATTTGTAGGTCTGCAATACTGGTTGCATTGTCTCCATTGGACGAGGAACGCGCAATGAGCCTGACATACTGAACCGCTTTGGGCTCAAACACAGCCAGCTTCACGGTTGAATCAGGCCACCATGCCCCATGTGCGACTGGGTCTCCCCAGGTTACCCCATCCGTGCTGAGGACAACATCATGGGTCCCAATCCAACCGTCCTCCACGGCTCTTGGCCAGATGGCAATCCCACTCACATTCTGTACTGTCCTGAGATTGATCGTGATGTTGTGAGGAAGCGACGCGATGCCGTTGGTATCGTAACCGCTGTGCCAGTACGTGGTATTGTCGCCGTCAATCGCATTGATACATTCATGTCCGACCTGCTCGCTGTCGCATGTTGCTATCCAACTGCTCCGGTCGATCCGCGCGCTGTTGTACGGCGGAGACTGATACAAGCCTGTATTCTCTCCTCCCGTATCGACGGGGGCACCACTTCCCTCAATTCCCAGCGACAGCCCTTGTGCCACTGCAGATATGAGGGACCCATGCACGTTGCCTTTCTCCGCTTGGGATAGCCCGATGAGCAACAATACCGATGCCCACTTGAGACCCATTCCTGCCTTCTGCTTCATCGTGTCTTTGCAGGCGGTTTAGAGTAAGAATAAAGGTATTGTCCCCAACCCGTATTGTCTCTGGGTGGAGGCTAAATTGATATATATATACTTCATCGTGGTCAGTAGAAGCTCGAGCAACCAATTCAGAGTATCTGTATACGATCAAGCACTAGAATTCCCGGTGTTCAGGAATGAAGGGATTTCGCCGTGTCCCACACCGTGTGACACATGCCGCATATCCCAACATCCACTTAAAAGACAGCGACACTCCCCATATGGAATGCACGGTCTAGTCCCTGTCACCGCCCTAGTTTTACGAGCGGCTGGCGATTGGGATGGCATGTTAAGAGGAATCAAGTCAAAGTCGCCCATAAGTAATTCTTTCCCTCCTGATCAATGTTCTCACACGCTGTTCCCAGGATAAACCCCCTCGCAACATGTCGTGTCAGGGACTCGTGGAAAGTTGCGTTCGAGAACACATCTTTATATTACAGACGGCAGCAAGTGATAAAATCCTAGGACTCTTGTATGGACTCGCGAGGTGCTAGAGGGATCTGCATTGCAGGCGTAGCAGTGGAATGACCAGCGAAATGCTGAAATGCGGGATATTGACAGATGGACTGAATTCTCAGAATAGAATGTTGTATTATACAATCGAACCTGCTCAATCTCGCCTGTCTCCTCTCAACCCATGACTACCGAGGCCATTCCGTCTCTGGGGCAGAACTATATGTCACTACAAGATATATTCGAGATTCTTGAGCTCTCGGATAGGTAGTCACCTCATTCAATCCTCATTCCTGTTGTGTTTTGTAGGCTGGTCGAGCGTTTCGCCCCACGGCATTCAAAAAACAGACAAACTATGTCCAAGTAAGGGCGTCGACCTGAGATCATTGTTTGTTGTCATAACCTCGTCGCGTTATGGCTTACCAGGCGCTGTACCCAACTGTACCTGGTTAGTAGAGAAGGCTGCGAACTCCCTGTCTCCTCGGGAGATGGAGAAGGTTAGTGATTCCCACATAGCGTCTTGCAGTGGCTTCATGCACGATGAGCTGACATGGCCTGACCCCATGATTCCACAAATGTTGTACAGCGCTGTAGGAGCAGTTCGGAGTGATGACCTCATTTTCCAAAACATATGACTCGAATCGGTGGGCATAGCTGGACTGGTTATTAATCCGATATATTGCGTCAAGTCATGTTCTGCAAGCGGCATATCCGTTTCTCTGTCCGCGACGCCCAGTCCGTGCATGTAAAGTCGAAACCCTCGTTCCACCCAAGCCTTTCATCAAAGCTACCCAGAAGTCAGAAAGGAAAAGGGTGTTACTTCACTTGGATATACAGATCCGGTCCTTCTCGACCAACGCGTCAACCGCTGCTTGACTCCGGGCTCAATATTGGGTCGGTTACAAGAGACCACCAACCAAATCAAAGAAAGATGAGTTTGGCACATAAGGATGCAACCTTAGCCAATTTTGGCATCTTTGCCTTACAACCTCTTTAGGTTTTCCATCCAGTTCCGATCAGAGTCATACACGCAATGGCGTGCCATCAAACCATGGTGTTGCATACCCCAGTATTGCTGGCTGTTCAGTCCGGCATTGCGCGGAACATGTATGGACGGTTCCGATAATGGCCTATCTTCAAAAAGTCGATTTAAGCTATAAAGGCAGCTCTATTGGGGCTCCGTGTGTGTCGATTATCTCGCGTGCGGCTATTGTATTACCGGCTCGACTACTACACTCTCATTATGAAGATGGCATCTCAGGAGAATCTGACGACAGGAGTGAATAAGGACAACGTGCAGGGTAACATATGGTGAATGCTCTGGAGGCGGTTTGTCTTCGCAAAATCATGTTAACCTCACATAGGCCGGGTTTGCCCAAGGAGTTTGAGTTGTTCTACTTTTTCAAGATTTCCAAGACGGACAGCTTCCGGCGCCATCTGCGCTACCTGATTCCGCATATAACTACGGCAAATAGCGCCCTCAAAGCTCGAGACCAAATTGCGCAACACAAGGCTGCAGTATCGAATGGGCGTACCCACCCCGCAACGATTCCACTGGCCGGGGTAAATATTGGCTTCAGCGCTAATGGCCTGAAGAAGGTAAGCGAGTGGTCATCCCCACCCCGGGACCCATCCTGGGGTCAGAGATATCGCTAATCTCAGGCTCTAGCTGGTGAAGAACGAGAATGACCGCTTGAAGGCCGGTCCCTTTCTTGGTGGCATGCTTGCCGATCTGCAAGGTGGGACTGCTGGGGGTGAAGGCCGGGATAATCCAGAGGACTGGGAGAAGCGTTTCAAGGAGAACGACATCGATGGCATAATTCTAGTCACGGGCGATTCCGAGAAGACCGCTTATGCGAAGCTATATGAGGTGAAGTCTCACTTTATCGGCTTCTTCTGGTTCAACTCCAGCATCGAAGACCGCTTCACGATCCCTGGATATAAGCGTCCGGGCCAGGAGAGCAATAAGGAACAGTAAGGCACTCCGCTTCCAGTGCAATACATTCCGATAAGATTTAACCGCTAGTAGCTTTGGGTACCGTGAACATATCTCCCAGCCCCAGCTTGTCGGGCTGGACCCGTCCCCTACTGGGGATAAAGAACCTCCGCCAGTACCACCAGGGTAGGGACAGCTTTCTGTACAAACCGTATCGAAGTGTGAAGGGACACTTACAGGGCACCAGTTATATTATCACCAACACCGACCAAGACCCTTCCCCTCAGCCGGATTGGGCGACGGAAGGTAGCTTCCTGGTCTTCCGCAAGCTGCAACAGTTAGTGCCGGAGTTTAACAAGTAAGTCTCCAATACTTACCCTATCTTCTCTCATCACGAACTCATTAGTGCCTAGATGGTTGAATGAAACAGCCCCAAAGCACGACCTGACCGCCGATCAGCTCTCTGCACGCTTGATGGGCCGGTGGAAGAGTGGTATGTACTTGGAAAACTCCTCTCTCCCATTCCGTGCCAAGTTCTGAAGGACAATAGGAGCTCCCTTGTGTCACACACTCTGGGAAGACAATCCCGCTCTGGCGGAAAATAACGATTTTGACTTTAAGCCAACTAATACCCAAGAGCATTGCCCTTTCGCCGCGCATATACGCAAGGCTAGACCGCGTGGCGATCTGGCAGACAAATTCAGCAGTGCAATCATACGGCGGGGCATACCATATGGTCCGGAGGTTACAAAAACAGAGCAAGACCAGCAAACAACGAAGGAAGATCGTGGAATGCTATTTGTCTGCTATCAAAGCAATATTTCAAATGGATTCCGGAGGATCCAAGAGCGTAAGCCATCCACATTGATCCAACTCCTAAACGCTATAATGGAAGACGTCCTCTGACAGCTACATCCAGAGTGGTGCAACAAGAACACCTTCCCCTCAGGCAAAAAGCGTATCACCGGTGATCCAGGACCGGGAGCCGATCCAATCTGTGGTCAGCCTAATGGGCCAGACCCGTTTGTGATGGGATTGTGTGATGGCAAGAATAATAACATCCATGTGGATTTGCATTGCTGTGTGATTCCTAGAGGAGGGGAGTACTTCTTCTCCCCTTCCATTGCCGCACTGAGGAAGATTTCGAATGGCTCAACTTGAAGAGTTTCCTGCCAGGGACTGTCCTATGGCTTTTGTCGCTCTCTTTCAACTAGTAATGAATCTGATATTGCACAATTGAAGCAAATATTCGGCCTTAAAACCGACTTCCCGGGTGCAATAATCACAGCATCCATTTCACCTACTACCACGAATGCGTAGACTAGTTTCCCACATTTACTCCTGTGCCCCACCATATGAGTTAGTTTACGGGTTGGGGCTTCAGCCAATGTGATATGGGGCAATGCCCTCTCACGTGTCTCAATCTGCTGGTTCCGTATCACTTTGTAATATACTGTTTCAAGTCCACCAAAGCCAGCTTCTTGTCAAGATTGGCCCGATTACCCGTTACAAGTCTTTCACTCGCTGGTGAAATATCATCTTCGCATAGGGCCATCTTGCGAAATATCTAAGTAACTGTCGTGGGACGGGATAGAGCTCTGATGACCTTCACACGTTATGCATATCTGCGGAACCATAGTATGATACACTGTTATCTACGGACCAATTCGACGGATTATGGGGATAAGGGGTCATTAGGTCAAGAGGTATGGGTACTTAATCTAAGGTAGACCACGCGAGGAGGTATGGATATGAGAATTGGAACACCATAAAATAAGACGGGATTAGCTCGAGGTGAAGTCAGCCAACATGCGTCGCTTTCGCCAAACTATATGCCTCAAAATCGAGATCGGCACTGGGATACGAACGGATAGGGGTTTGGTATGTTTTGAATGTGAATTGAAGTTCAATCATGGTGTGAATCCATCGCCATTCGATCAAAGGAAAGTGTGATAGTCCGAAAGTGACAACATACACAAGCATAACTCGACAGGAAGTCCGAAGCCTTTAACAAGACCCACAATATAGTACAATGTCGCCATGCTAGTAAGAAAAGATGGATTTCTGCTTCTCCGGCAAGCCCAGAGTTGCCCGCAGGCCATCCTCGCTGCTTGTCTGCGTCTTGGGCACAAACCGTGCCAGACCCAGGGACCTCCGTTCCAGCCGAGGCACCATGCCGTCGATCACGTCGATGGTAAAGTTATCGATGTTCATCTGGTCCTCGGATCGAATGATCTGGCGAGCCTGGATGGTGGTGAGGGTGCGTCGTTCGTCAGCCGATAAGCTGGCATGGAGCTCTTTCAGTGCGCCCTCCGTTCCATTCTGCGAGTTGATCGCAGCCACCTTCGTCATCACAGCATCTTGTTCTTCACTACTAGCGGTTTGGAACGCCTGCATGCAAAATTCGATCGTCTGGGCGATCTCAGCTTGGGTGAGATTTTTGTCTACATCGGCTGTGCCTTGGATGACTGTTTACTGAGTTAGTGTAGTGCTTCAATGGCCAATACGAGAAAAGAGCTTACTTGGTCGGAAGAAGTCAAAGGCACGGTTGAAGCTGTCCTCATCGAAGTCGGTCAAGACAGGTTTCTCGCGGTCAGAGATCTGTTTCAGTGCACTCATCACCACCAGAAGGAAGCGGGTATAGCCCTCGGCCACCTTTTTAGAATGCCAGCTGACGGCGGCCTGTTCCTTGCAATCACCTCGCTGTGCAGCCCGGATCGTAAGGGCAGCTGATAGTCCGCTAGCAAGGGCCAGGTGGACTCCGGATGAGAAGAACGGATCGATGAAACACCCGGCGTCACCCACAATTCGTAGGTAAGGACTGGCGTAGCTCGAAGCGTTGTAGGACCAGTCGGAGGCCGATTTGAGGTCTGACTGCAGCTCGGCCTTATCCAGAAGCTGCCAGATTCCGGGGGTGTTTTGGATTGTGTTCAAGTAAAGATCCTTCGTCGTTGAGCCTGTCTCACGCTTTTTCGCCGTTGCGGTCTCCTGGTTCATGACGACCCCGATAGATGTAGTGCCATTGTGCAAGGGAATGAGCCAGACCCACCCGCTTCCATCTGCAGAGTCATTGTGAGCTAACATGCCTGGCACGAAACCAATTGCTGAGCACCGTGCGTACCTTCGATTGCCTCGAAATACGGATCCCCTTCACGAGGAGTTCCGACTCCGTACGAGCCGGCGTTGGTCCAGTAACCCCAGCTGGCGACATTCTTCAGGCCTTGGTTATACCGACGGTTCTTCATGTACTTGGTGCTGACCAAACCAGCCCGTCCGGTTGCATCAACCAAGTATTCGAAGGCGATCGATCCTTTTTCGCTTGTAGCTTTGCACGACCACGTTGCGGAAACGGGACGTCCCAGCTCAGCGAGCGATGGTTCCACCGTCATTTCGTCGATCTGTTCAAACTCAATGCTATTCACCTTGACGCCATCGAACACTTGGGCGCCGTTCTCTCCTGCATGCTTGAACATGAGGTGATCTGCTTCGGACCGCACGACGTTCCACGCATGGCTCCCCGGACCTCCAGCAGCGAGGAAGTCGGTGTCTATAGCCCATTAGTTCCACCGTCTCTTGTGGACTTCTCAGGAGATTACTTACAAGCTTCCGGCTTGGAGTTGAGTTTAAAAGCAGCCCCATTCTATTAGAACATTAGTTCTGTTGGCGATTTCCAGCCGGGCACCAAAGTGGTGAAACCAACCTTATTCACAAAGCCATAGCTGTCGAACTTGGAGTCCAAATCAATAAAACGAAGGAAATGTCGGATCGATGGCAACATGCTCTCGCCAATATGGTATCTGGGGAAGACATCGGCTTCCAGGAGAACAGTGTCCACTCCCTCGCGGGCCAACGCAGCAGCGGCGTAAGAGCCAGCTGGACCGCCACCCACGACAAGTACTGTGCACTGGTTTGGAATAGGCATCTTGATTATATTCTTACTGTGTTTGGGAATATTGACTGCTATACCAGGGGTGGTATGGGTCTGCTTTAATATAACTCTCTCGACGGTCATTGTTTGCTTCGCCCGCAACCCCGGGAACCGACGAAGAGGCCGGTCTCCGACGTAACAGTGACATCTCTCAGTTTGGGACGCATAGTTTAGGAAGCTTGACTCAATTCCGACTACATGGTCTCCCCATAATTCATATGGCTTACTCCGTGCATCTAATGACGACCCTCCGTAGCATTTCCCAGCGACCGAACCATCACCATCGCCAGAGGGTTTGGCATGATGCGAACTCCATCCACCATATTCGGGGGCCTCTCAAGTATGCCCGTCTTTTTCATTTCTGCATGATCAAACTGAAACTCGTATCTGGAAAGCAAGGACACAATCATGAGCTTGATCTGGTTGCTGGCATAATGTCGACCAGGGCATGCATGAGTGCCGTATCCCCAATTCAACTCCGATGCACTGGATTATACTTAGCCTAAAGTTGTAGCAATCACCATAGAAACAAGAATCATACCTAGTAGATGCATACTGAAATTTCTGCTCATTCCCCTTGATCGTGCGCAACTTCTCGAACCGAGAGCCGTCAAAGGATGTCGGGTCAGTCCAAAGTGACTCATCTAAATTGACCATCATGGATGGCGCCGAGACTGAGACCCCAGCTGGCACCGTGTTTCCATCTGGAAGTCGGAATGGCGATAGTGCGAAACGACTCACGCTGACTGCGCGTAACAGTCCTCTATTAGTGGCGATTCACCGTTCTAGTAGAACCAAGACTTACCAATTCCGATAGGGTTCAATCTTTGCGACTCCTTCAAGAAACTGTCGCATTTCCGCAGGCTTGACAACGCGGCTGGAGTCCATTGACCGTTGCATGATTCTGATACTGACATGATCTCATCCCTTAACGGCTGTAGATACTCCGGGTGGGCCAACAGATCATAGAAGAAATGAACAAGCTATAGCAGACCATTATATTGTTAGTCCTCTCATCGTATACTGAGCTGCTCCGGTGCCTCCTACCTGAAAGGCAAGATTATAAGTCGCCGCTTGAACGGCCTCCAGTTGCAACCGCGTATGAAGGATCATGTCATCTTTGTTGTCCGGATAGTTATTGATAATCCATTGCATGAGATCGTTAGGCACTTCACCTTTCTGCTGTAGACGGGCTTCTAACGTTGGTCGCAACAGCGCAGTTGCCCGTTTGAATTGACGGCTCATCTCTGCCGTTTCGGGCAGAAAGATCCCTTTGAATGGTCGTAGTGCCCAAGGAGTATTCGACATCTTTCCCGCGACTGTCACAGTGGAGATCGCATAGTCGAGAGTGAGGTCGATCTGTAGCTGTCAGCGAGCTATCCGTGAGACCAAGAGAAACAGCCACCCATTTACCCATTCCTGGTTGCGAGACAGCGGTGACTGAATGAACGAGCGGCTGATGTGCAATGACACCAGCTTAATCATGGTCGGGAACAAGGCGAGCGACTTCCAATCTGGAGAACAATCAGTTGTTTGGCTCGCACTGGACAAGATGAAAACTTACCGGGGCAACGACCAATTTGCGATGAGACCGTCCGTTCGGCTTCTTCCTGCAGCAGAGCAACACTCTTACCAGCATTTTTCATCAATCCAGCTCGGACAAACTCAGCCAGATGGTCACTTTTCACCATCTTGGTATACCGTCCCATGAGACGTTCGTACACTTCGCGGCCCAAACTCAGCTTCTCCTCCGGGGCGTAGGCTATGGTAGAGAGACATTTGAGCGGCACAATCACCGTCGGAATATCTTTAGTCGCAATTTGGAAACATGTCTCGGGATACTATTTTGACTTAGAAGTTCACTCTCGTCACATTAGAGGATAATAACTAACCCGCTGCGAGCCCTCCTTCAAGGCTTCCAGAAGGTTAGAGCCATTAGCGTCACCCACAGCTGGGATCCTATGCTGGCGGCGAGCGCGATAAACTATCATCAGGGTGACAGCCAGCGCTGCCAGGTACGGCCAGTACAAAGTTCCGATATCGTTCATTATGATGCTCATCTTTGAGTGTAATTGCCGCTTAGAGCGTACCAGAAGCAATGCCCGTAACCTGGGGCGTTTTATGCCTGTTCTCGCTTCTCGGAGACCGAACGTCGATTGTGCAGTCCGACGACGGAGATATATATATCGACTAAAGGACTTCCATTACGTTCTTTCTACTTTGATTGAGCGTTATCTTGAGCTTAGCGGCCAATAAGGTATTGGGGTATAATGTTGTTCTCTTCGGCGCCCTTGACGATCATCTACGGTGTACGTCTACAGTTCCCATCCAACTGCGAAACGACTAACTAAAACACCAACCACCAGCTGATTTCCTTTGTTGTGACAAAGACAATCTACAATTTATACCTTCACCCTCTTCGCTCCTATCCGGGCCCTTGGCTGGCTCGTGCTACCCGCTGGTATTACTCCTATTATGTGAAAGTCGGTCTTCTGCCGCAAAAGACAAAACAACTGCATGATCAATACGGGTCTTGTGTTCGGATTGCCCCAGACGAACTATCGTATAATACGGCAGAGGCATGGGAAGATATCTGCGGTACGACATCCCTCGAGCCATGAGATAGCGAAAACTAACAGATTTCGTTGTGGAATCAGGCCACCGAACTGGCCAACGAACTGAGAGCTTTGAAAAGGATCTGACCTTTTTCCCACCTGCACCGAATGGAGTCGACTCAATTGTATGTATTCCAGAAACCGTCAATAATGTGGAAGGTCGCGTTAACCGTGCAATATGTAGATCGTCGCCAAAGATGATGTCCACAGACGATTCCGACGTCTCCTGTCTCACCCCATGTCCGATAAGGCGCTGGGAAGCCAACAGGACATCATCACCGGGTATGTCGACCAACTGATTCACGAACTCCGTGAACGCAGTGAAAAGTCTGAGGTGGTCGATATGGTCCGCTGGTTCAATTTCACTTCCTTCGACATACTCGGTGACTTAGCGTTCGGCGAGTCATTCGGCTGTCTCGGAAGTGGTGTCATGCACCCGTGGATTGAGCTCATTTTCACGTCCATCAAATCCGTCATGGATATGCAGATTATCCGCCGCGTCCCCGGTCTATTCTCACTGATCCTCGCTATTGCCGGATTACAACAGAAGCAAGATCTGCAGGAGCAGTTCATGTTTTGCCAGAAGAAGGCCCGCGAGCGATATACGAAGGAGACCACCCGGCCGGACTTTAGTATGTCCTCCATCAGTCATGGTATACGTCTTGCTAACTGTTGATAGTGACATATATTCTCCGTGCGACGGAGGAGAAGGGTATGACGCCGGAGGAAATAGAAGCCAATGCGCAGATCCTCATCATGGCTGGCAGTGAAACGACGGCATCAGCTCTTTCCGGTATGATCACTCCGGTGGACAAGAAAAGTGGTGGTGATTTTATCTAACACATGTGCCGTCGCACGGTTTAGGAACCCTGTTCTATCTACTGAAAAATCCAATGGTCATGCGGAAGCTTCGCGAGGAAATCCACACCACCTTCAAAACCGAGCCAGAGATCACCATGCGATCCACCCAATCCATGGAATATCTACATGCTGTCCTACAGGAGGCAATGCGCGTCTATCCCCCGGTCCCCTGTACGTTCCCTCGGACTACCCCTCCTGGTGGGGCAATGGTTTGTGGTAATTTCGTTCCAGGAGGTTATATCGTGGGGGTTAACCAGCTGGCCGCCATGACTTCGGAGAAGAACTTCAAGGACCCGTTGAAATTTGTCCCGGAGCGGTGGTGCGGCGATGAGCGATATCAAGAAGACTCTCGCAAGGCCTACCAGCCCTTCTCGTACGGACCTCGGAACTGTCTGGGGAAGAAGTGAGTTTACTTACTTGTAGAGATTGTTAGGGTGAATGTACTAACCAGCTCCCAGCCTGGCATATGCTGAAATGCGTCTCGTCCTCACACGATTGCTATGGAACTTTCAGTTCAATCTGTTGGAGGAATCGAAGGAGTGGCATGCTAAGCAAAAGGTCTGGATGATGTGGGACAAGGGAGATTTAAAGGTTCGATTGACGCCATTGAAGCATTGAGCAATGAAATAGAAGATTGGTCATATATGAAAGCTAGTCGTGTGATGCTTATTGCATAGATTGTTTAGCGTTATTTATATACATAACAAAGGAAACTCGTGATATACAGGGGTCAATGAGAGTCTGAGATCGCGGAGCAAAGCTTCTTGACTCGCGCTTCCAGCGCCGTGCATGGATTGGGCTCCAAGGGTATCGCATCTCGCAAGTTACTCAATACCTGTAAACATCGCTGGAGCTCTCGTTGCAAGAGATACGACCGCAGGGCCAGCTGCTCGTCTTGGTTAATCTGGAATAGTCCAAAGCGAAGGTTGGGCAAGACATTTGCCCCCGTAAGTTCATCCCCGAGAGCAGACAAGTCTCGGCCTCCGATGCTCGCTCGATCGCTGTCGCCGGCGGAGCCCTGCTGCATACTGCATTCGAACAAAGTCACAATCTGATCGATAGCGATAAGCAGTAACATGGCGCAGTTGGAGCCCTCTTTATGGGCCCCTTTGCTTAGGATGCGGGAAATCTCTCCGAGAGTAATTTTATTCGTCTGCATGACCACATCCAGGGCCACAACGCCGCCCTGAATTCGGTGTTCGAGGAATTCTACTATGCGGTTGCAGATAAGAATTGTCCAGCTTCGGTAATTGTAGTGGTGGGGCTGGCGACCGCAGTCGGTCTGGCAGCCTATCTGAGAGAGCAGTTCACTGTAGGGGAACGTTGAGTTCATGTATCCCTTGTTACTCTGACTGGAGTGCCCACAGGATGCATCTGAATACGGGCGTCGTTTGACCGGTGGGCCGTTGTCGAGCGTGCTGACGGGAACATCCATCGGATGGAAGTCCTGAATGTGTAGATCGAGGTCAGGAAGCGCAGGGATTGGTGTTGTAGGCTTGTTAAATGGGCAGAATAATCCACCATCTGGTATGCCGGCCGTGTGAGAATCTGCGATGCTATGGCCACTGTGGCTTGGAGGCTGCAAGGAGTGGCCTCGGGATGGACCTGGATCTTGATCCGAGGATATTAACTGGCTGGGGAGAATGAAGAGATCGGCAGGCTCGTAAGTGTTCAAACTTTTGTCGCTGGCTTCCGTCCATTCGGGGAACAGCGCGCTGTGAGACTGGGGTGAGAGCGCATCGGGAGCCGCATCTTCCTCCCCAAAGTCTGAACGGCTGTGGCGATCGTTCTCCGATTGCTGATCTGTCTGGAACCCCACAATTCCGTCTGCATCTGGCAGTGTACTCGCCGTTTCAGGTCGCTGTGGTGCCTCTGTCCTCGTGCGGACGGCTTTGTTGCCGCGTGCCCGAACTCCCGGCACCTTTCCCACTCGTGAGATGGCATAGACACATTGATATTGGAGGTTGTTACATCGGTCACAGCCGGTGCGTTCTCCGCTACACCGCACCTATTCATCAGCCAGGTTAACATCTTTCTGCGTAACATCCTTGGTAGATCGTACCTTGGCTGCATGGCACTGATTGCAGGCAGATCTCCATCGGACCGGCTTGGTGGATGAACCTGCTCTGCGGGTCCAACAGGGTTAGTAAATTTCGTGGGGAAATATATTCTGGAAAACCAACCGCTCGGTGGTAGAAGTAGTAGAGGACATCTGGATGGTGGAAGTTTCGAAGTTGAGCACGCAATAGGTTTCACCGGAATGAAGCCGATTCCTTATATTTTACAGGGTAAGCTTCCCCAGAAGAATGCACCGAAAGACCGTCTGTGTCTTCCCAAATTAGCAGTCGCTAAAGAGCACAGCCAACAAGCTGACAGATCTAGACGATATTCCTCTTTTGGCAGGGTTTTGATCACAATTGCCGCGCCATGCCTCTACCACCGCAGGATGCCGATACTAGCGTTCCTGTCAGCCTGTGGTTGAGGCAACAGTCCCGATATCAACTCACAAGGGGCCTCAAAGCCGATTTGGCCCCCATGCCATGCATGTTCTAG
The DNA here is from genome assembly GCF_009193445.1 of Aspergillus pseudotamarii. Classification (NCBI taxonomy): domain Eukaryota; kingdom Fungi; phylum Ascomycota; class Eurotiomycetes; order Eurotiales; family Aspergillaceae; genus Aspergillus; species Aspergillus pseudotamarii. Next base: position 355,654 of record NW_022475041.1, on the reverse strand, counting down.
GTCTGAAAAGGTTCGTCTGAAGGAGTCTGGTGGATCTATCAGGGATATGTACGCCGGCTGAAGTCGGTGATTTGGTTAGTACGGTCTGGTAGATGGGCCAGCATTCTACCATTTTCTCACCTCCACACATGTTTCTTCACAAATTACTTTACATCAATGCTCTATAATAACACTAGGCTCGAAGCTCTCAATCTAATACGTTGTATGACTGTCTTCTACCTAAATGACTGCCTGACAGCGTGATAAACTGTGAGAAAGATATGATTCCAGGACTGCTCCCCACGTCCGTGAAAGTACCCCGCCGTAAGCGATTATAGGGCAATTCTGTTTCATCAGGGGTCCGCTCTTCAACCTAATCCTGCAATAATGATTTCGTAATACGCTCGTGGCTACTAGAGAAAATCATAGCCGGTTCTGATTAGTCGGGACGGGCCATCCCGATATAAAAATACGCTGGCCCACATGATTCCAGAGAGATGTGGAGGGAAGTTCCAACACAATCAAAGGACTGCTCGTCACCCGACGAGCGGTATTAGGCTAATCTCAATTCCTCCTAGTTAATATGCAATGGCTGCCCCCCTAGCTTCAGAGTTCTCCTGCGTCCGACTAGAAGCAGTAATCCACACGAATGTCCCTACCCTAAACCCTAACCCTACTTTAGTGTTGCAGATCGTCGGAAGTCAATCAGTGGGGGAGAAAAAGACTTCGCCTCGCTCCAAACAATGATCGTCGAATGCCGCTACTGTTCTAAAAAAGAGAATTCTGAAGGTGCCTGTCAAATAACAAATCCAGAGCTCGCAATCAGTCACTGTGTTGGTTTTTGTTGATCCCCTGACGCGTCCTGAGAGATTCTTGAGCTAGTGGACTATTAATTTAGAATTGTTTTTCTTTTCCTCTCGCATTCCAAAGAAACTAAACATGCAGCTAAACTATGATGTGTCTGGACTTGCTCGGCTATACCAGGAGCAAAACTCCACATTTATCCATTGAGTTGCATTCCGCCCGGAAAGAGTCCGTCACCACGACCCCAAATTCTCGACCAGATCAAATCGTGAATCCACCACATAGTAAACATGGCAAATCGCACCAAAGCTCGCACCCCTTCCGGCACGTGGCCATCATCACCAGGCCCAGCACGAGCAGCGGCATGAGTCAGGAGACTGAGAAGCGTTAGAACCGGAGTCCAGAACCCCAGAAAGAGGGTGACACCGATGCGTGCCCACGTCGTAGCCGGAGGCTGATAGCAGGGGTGTTTGTGACGAATCTGGGCAATGTAATTGGCCGGAAAACCTGCAGCTCGGGCTCCGTCAAGGATGAGACTCTGGGCGAGGATAAAAAATCAACTTCATGATCCACGAGGGAGAATAGCCTCAAGTCGGCACAAAGATAATACGAACCATGTAGCGCTTACTCGGTCGAGACTCCGGCCACCGTTCCATCGTGCTGACCAGAGTCAACACAGAGAGTTCTGCACCCCAACGCTGTTGATCCTGTGGCTGGATTGGCCGTCCCCGTAACAGAGCCTCCTCGTAAGCAATCCCGCCCCCTTCAGAGGCGATGATCTTGATCCACTGGCTCCAAGTGATCAGATAGGCCGTCCCGTGCAGGGGCAGCTCGCACGGTCCATCATGTTTCTCATCAGTGGGTCCTGCTGAGCCAACAGCTGCGATGGACGCGAATGAGGGCTCACGATAAGGAAAACCCGCGCTCGATAGGGTTAAACGCCAACCGGGGACCACAACAGCAACAGCCGCTTGAGGTGTGATCTGTCGATCCTCACGAAAGGTCTGCGACGAGAGGTTGGATCCATATGCCAAGTACCAGACCAGTCGGTCTCGGTCTGGCTCAAATTTAGGGAGCACCAACGAACCAGCCATACTGTAAGAGGAAATTGGCCTTCAAAACTTGTTTGCTCCAATACTCCCTTGGGGCAAAAACACATGGAAAAAGAAAAATCCCACTCAGAGTAAACGTCTGATGCAGCAAAAATGCAACAAAAATAAAGACCCTCCACAACCTCTGCCTCGAGGCTAAGCTTAAACCCTCGATGGTTCCCAAAACGGCCCCCGAATGACAAATGGCACCCGAAGGAGGCATGAAACTATTGATTTCGTGGAGGCTGAGGGCCCCTTTCTTCGGCCACCGGGCGTAGAGGTCCACCCTTATTGCTCTCCTTGGCAAACCGAGACACCCAGCGTCTGGGGATAGTGTCACCTATTCGAAAGCTTGAAGCATTGGGGTATTTTTTTTTTTATTATTCGTTCCTGGTGCAACGTTAAAGATATTGGCTCGTCGGTCTCCAGGAAGTCTCATTCATACCTACTCCGACGGGGCCGAGCACCGTCGACTCGTCATGGACGTACCATCGCCGTCGGCAGAAGATAGTCAACCGGAGAGGCAGTCAACTGGCACCCGTGGCACTCGTTTCTGGGCGGTTTTCGTCTCCTTGTGCTTTGCGTCCTTTGTGGCCTCGCTCGATATCACCGCTATTACCACCGCATTGCCCACCGTTACGCGCGAGCTCGATGGCGGCGAGAACTATGTGTGGATTGCCAATTCGTACACGCTGGCGTCGGCCGTCGTGCAGCCCCTGATCGGACAGATCTCCAACATCGCGGGCCGTCGAAATCCCATGATCATCCTCATGTGCTTGTTCGCTCTGGGGAGTGGTATCTGTGGCGGCGCGACGTCCACGGGGATGATGATCGCCGGCCGCACCGTTCAAGGCCTAGGAGCCGGAGGAATTCTTCTGTTGCTGGAAGTCATCGTGTGCGATCTGGTCCCCTTGCGCGAGCGGGCACAATATGTTGGGATTGCGTTGTCGACATGCGCCTTGGGGATCTCGCTCGGTCCGCTGGTGGGAGGCGCCTTGGTTCAGCATGCCACTTGGCGATGGGTCTTTTACATCAATCTACCCTGTGCCGGTGTGGCCCTTGTGGCTTTGGTTCTGTGTTTGAATGTGCAGCATAAACGGGAGGCCAGCTGGGGACGGGCGTTGGCCCGAGTCGACTGGGTGGGAAACACGATCTTCATTGCGGCCATCTGTGCCATTATGTATGCTCTGGTCATCGGCGGATCGGTTCACCCCTGGTCGTCGTACCAAGTGTTGGTTCCACTAATCCTCGGCGCATTCGGTTGGGTCCTCTTTCACATTTTTGAGGCCTCACCGTATTGCCTAGAGCCGACGATGCCCCCACGGCTGTTTCGCAACCGAACCTCTATGACGGCATACGTTCTGGCCTTCCTCGCCGCGATGCTGATGCAATGGGTAGTGTACTTCTTGACCCTGTACTTCCAGACAGTCAAGGGACAATCCACCACCATGTCCGGTGTCGACGTCATCCCCTTCACTGGGTTCATGATTCCCTCTGCCATCGTGGGTGGCGCTATTATGAGCAAGACAGGGGTCTATCGTCCGTTGCACTGGGCAGGGTTTGCCCTCCTCTCCATCTGTATGGGTGTTTTTAGCACCTGGGATGCAGGGACGCCAAAGGCCGAGTGGGTGATTTTGCAATGTCTCGTAGGTCTCGGGCATGGACTGCTTTTGACGAGTGTTCTCCCTGCCATTCAAGCTGCGCTCCCCGAGTCTGATAATGCGGCTGCAACGAGTGCCTATGCCTTTCTCCGCAGTTTTGGCTTCGTCTGGGGCGTCGAGATCCCAGCCGTCGTGTTTAACGGCCAGGTCGACCGTTTCCTCGGTCGGGTCCACGATGCGACCGTGCGCGGCAAACTCGCTCACGGCGGCGCTTATTCTTTGGCGGGTACTTCATTTCTTTCCCAGCTGAGCGAAGAAGCAGGCGCTGTTCGGAGTATCTACACCGATAGCTTACAGACCGTGTGGCAGGTGGGAATGGCGTTTGCCTTGCTCGGGTTCGCCTTGGTCGTGGTGGAAAAGCACATCGAACTGCGCACGACGCTGGAGACAGACTTCGGCCTCGAGGGGTCTGAGGATCGTGCGGCGACGTCGGTTGAAGGGGTGGAGACTGGTCCAGTATCAAAGGCTCAATAGGCTCTTTTCTATGTCTTGTTATGGTTGGGGTAGAACTACCACAGGGTATGCAATTGTAAAATAGACACAGTTATCAATCAACAAGTGATATACGGTAATTTCACAATACTCCAGAAATGGATTGCGTCAATTTGTACCTTCAGCTTGTCGTAATTCAATAAGCTTTCCACCCGCAAGAGCTGGTAGAGAGCTTGGCCTTGCACCTCAATAGATTCTCAACTGGCTGCTATGTACTGTGATATGATTTCTGTCAGTTGGGCACGCATTGTAATGGAAGTCCTTAAGTTGGTTGCTAATGTGTTAGTTGTTCTAACCCGCCGTTGATATAGAATAGGTATTCTTTCCTCCGGAATATATATTTTGATGCCAATTAACGCGCACTCCCTGAGTCCTTCAAGAATATATTATATATTCCATGATCAGATAAACGAAGGCTACTTTGGATACTGTATTAAGGTGCGCATTTCTACCAGGGATTGTGACTTTTGTTTGCTATAGGGCTATCTTGTTCAATATTCGCGTTTGTAGTTCTACTTTGTCGAGTTCATGTTTTGAACTTGAAATTCCTGGGTCAAATAAATAGCTAAAAATAAAATAAACTCAACAGATAATTCAAGCGATGTCCACCAGAGTGGCATTGCAATCCTTTTTCTCCTTCGCTTTGGTCTGCTTCGCCCACATTTGGCTATACATTCCATTCGCTGCTAATAGCTCTTCATGCGTTCCTTTCTCGACAATACGTCCCTGGTGCAAGACAATAATCTGGTCGGCCTTGGTGATGGTAGAGAGACGGTGACTGGACGGAGTAAGTTTGATATACACCCACGCTTTCAGAAGGTGTAATAAGTGACTTACGCAATTGTAATAGTCGTCCTGCCCTTCGCAATATTGTCCAGCGCCCCCTGAATCAGACGTTCAGTTTGCGAGTCCAATGAGGCCGTGGCTTCATCGAGAAGCAGAATCTGCGGCGATCGGAGGAATGTCCGAGCAATCGCGATCTGAAGGTCCTATGGTTAGTAACTGGCCACGAAGTACTTGGCGATAGTATGACTTGCCCTTTGCTTCTCTCCACCAGACAGCCGCAGCCCTCGTTCGCCAACCTTGGTCTCATAACCGTCGGGAAAGCTCAAGATCCGATCGTGGATACTGGCTGCACGACATGCCGCATACACTTCTTCCATCGTTGCATGAGGTCGGGCGTACAGCAGGTTGTATAATAGCGTATCATTGAAGAGGATTGTATCCTGTGGGACAACGCCGAGGTGGCTTCTCAAGCTGGCGATGGTCATATCCCGGGCATCGACGCCGTCGAATCGAACGGAGCCTGCTGCGACATCGTAAAACCGGAACAAGAGCTTCAGGATGGTGGACTTGCCGCTCCCACTCTCTCCCACGATAGCGGTTGATGTCCCGGGTTCGACGGTGAAACTCACATCCTGCAATGCCGGACGGCGCTCGTCGTAGGCAAAGTTCACATTGGTGAACTCCACGCGACCAGCGCAACTGGTGAGGTCGATCGCGCCGTCTCGATCCTGGACCAACGGCTTTTCTTTGAACTGTGAAACTTGGTCAGTGGGCAATCATCGCTGCCTACAATGAGGGAGAAGGCTTACCAAAGCGAGCATCCGCTCAGCGTCGACAAGGTTATTCTGGACCTGGGTGTAGAAGCTTCCGAAGAAGTTCAAGGGAGCTTGGAGTTGGGCCAGGTAGGTGAGTAGCGTGACGAACATGGCGACTTGCTGCATGTCTGCGGAAATTTGATACGCGCAAAGCAAGCAGACGATCGCCACTCCTGCCGTGAAGAGCAAATTCTGGGTGGCGTTGAGCAGGTTGAGTGAGAAGAAGACAAAGTACTCGGCTTTTTGGAAAGCTTGCACCAGGCGGTTAAAGCGGCTGATCTCATGAGGAACGGCCGAGTTGTGATGAACTGTCTCATAGGACATCAGGGCATCCGTCCTATCTTCGGTTAATCCACCTGTGGAGTGTCTTATGAAGACTTAGAGAGAGCTTACTTCGCGGCCTCCATCTCCCGCTCCCGATTCACCATCTCGCGGCGCGCGCGGCCGCGATACTTGGCCATGTATATCGTTACAAAGAGGTAGAGCCAAGTCACAGTGATTACAATGAGAGAGTAAAAGGCGTCAAACTGGATCAAGAAGTACAGCGCAGCAATCCACAGATCGGCGACCATGGGAAACAGCTGGAATACCAATCCATCGAGGAAGGTATTGAGTGCACTTCCTTTGCTGAGTGCGCTCATGACCTCTCCAATGCGCTTGCCCAGGTGGAATTCAAGGGATAAAGAAAGCACATGGTCAAACGCGGAGGACGTGAGTCGGCGGTACGTCGACTGGCTCACGGGGATCCACAGAAGGGCCCGGATGGATCCAATTACGCCTTGCTGTCCTTGAAGGGCGCGCAAGGCAATGTAAATGGCAATCCTTTGGTAAGGGATTGTGCCAGAGCCCAGGTGGGCCACGACAATTCCGAGTTGATGGGGCACCAGGATATTCACCACGCGTTGAAGGACGAGCAGAACGAAGCAGAATATGGCTCTTAGTTGCAAGCGACGGGAATCAGATGGCCTATTTCCTGGTTTAGTTAACATCCCATTGAGGCAACGAAGACAACCGACCATAAGAATGGGAACAATGTGCTGAACCCAACAACATAGTCCAGCCATCCACCATGCTGCGCATCTCGGACCGGTTTAGAATCCACGTCCCCTAGTAACGGCTCGGTTTCATCCAGTTGGATCCGCGACCATGCGTACATGGGCTGGAGATAGAACGCAACCATGGCGACGAACAAGACTAATCGCACCATGACCAGTCCCAGTTGAAGGTACTCAACTCTCGAGAGGACAGAGGCTGGACTCTCTTGGGACCAGAACATCGCCAGTTGAAGACCCTCCATAATACTGCCGGCAATCCATGCATGGGAATGCGACAGAGATGGAGAAAATGGCACATCAGGATCTGGAAGCAAGCCTGCCGCCAGGAACATGAACACCGCGATATTCGACGCCTACGCCTATCAGAAACTCTGGGTATTAGAGAAGCTTGCAGGGACATACCAAGAAACCTTTGTCAACCCACCAAGCCTCCACATGAGGACTGATACTCATTGCATATCCAGTGGTGGTAATGGAAATTGCCTGCCCAACGCTCACGATTAATCAACACATCCAATGAGAGAGAGTTCTGCCACTGACCAAATCGAAACATTGTACGAGCTGCAGCCAAAAGATGGCCGTAAACGCAGCCCTCCGATGCTTTTCATACCAAGCGCCCGTGGCGCTATCTCTGTGCTTCCGGTACAAGGCAATCCCTAGCCTCGAAAGGAAATAAGAGAGATAGATAGTCCCCGGATAGGCCCAGCACAGGGCCAGTGTTAGCATTCCCAGCCGCATTGTGAGATAATTTACAGCGTAGCAGCTCACAGGAGGTGAGGCAGCTTTAGCATCTCGGGGGTTGTTGATAAGTAGCAGATAGATGAGGGCTCAGTGCTGTTCGGCCCCCGAAGCTGGGGGCACCGACGATCACCACGTCGGATCTTATACCCATAGAAATTACCTGGACTGCCCATGAGATGTCACCAAGCAAAAGTATCGATTCTCCAAAGTCAAATATTCCCAACAGAGCAAGATGGCTTCTGCTGGCGCAGGACTGTCGAAGCGTGGTGCGTCCAATGTTGACGCGATCATGCCTGGTATCCGTGCTGCCTTGCTAGAGCGCACTCGACCCACTGTACCGCGCATTGATCTATCGACCGCTGAGAACTGGTTGTTGCGAAATGAGATCATTGAGTTGACTAAGGATGCCATACGAGATGGGTTGAAACCTCACGTACACCTCCACTCCCCTGCCTGAACACTCGTTCGTGCTGATCTGAGACGCACAGCACTTGTCATACCCGAATGAGTTCGCTGGAGATGCCGACCTGATTAAGGCTCTGGCAGCATTCGTTAATGAATACTTCCACCCCCATATCCCGGTGGAACCAGATCATATCGCAACCGCGCCTGGTGCGGCCACCTGCCTGAATACTTTCCTGTACAATCTTTGTGAACCGGGCGAAGGCATTCTCGTCCCGGCGCCCTTCTGGAGTATGTATCACATATGGCAAGTGAAGGCCATGCCGGGACTGACGTCTCTTCTGTAGATGGCTTTGACTGGCTCTTCACAGCCCGATCATCAGCCGTGCCGGTAATGGTTCATGTCGAAAGAAGTGCAGATACCCTGACGGCGCAGTTGATCCCAGCGCTGGAAAAGGCTTATGAAGAGTCTACAGTTCCGATTCGAGGTCTTCTCCTCACAAATCCCCAGAATCCGTACGGACAATGCTATCCCCGGTCCGTCATGGAGGATTGTATCCGCTTCTGTCATTCTAAAGGCATCCATTACATCTCCGATGAGGTGTACGCGCTGTCCAGTTTCGAGAATCCCGAGCTACCAGATGCACCGCCATTCGCCTCTGCGCTACAGATTGATGTCAAGGGAATTGGTTGTGATCTTTCTCGAGTGCACACATTCTGGAGCACCAGCAAGGACTTTGGCTCCAGTGGCTTCCGCGTGGTAATTTCTCCTAGAGTTCCAGACCTCTTCTATTCTAGCTAATAGCCTGAATACAGGGATGTAGCATCACACAGGCTAATGAGGCGATGCATGTCGCACTTGCTCTCGCGTCCAACACGGAGTCGTCCAGTCTCAGTGCGGTCGCATCGACAGCCCTCCTCACATCTCCTCGACTCCCAGATCTTCTCCGATTGAATAGAAAGAGGCTACAGGAAGCATATTGCCTCATGACGAACTTTCTGAAAAGGAATCATATTCAATATATTCCCGCAAATTCTGCCCCATTCCTCTTTGCCCGTGTGGCTCCGCAGGCTCAGACCTGGGAGGATGAGAAGGCTGTGATCGCCCAACTGAAGGAAGCCGGCGTTAATGTGAGTGGAGGCAAGGCATATCATGTAAATGAAGATCAGAAAGGTTGGGCACGGTTGACATTTGCGCTGGAGCCATCCCGCGCGGAGGAAGCAATCAAGCGCATGGAAACAGTTCTAGGGAAGCAGTAAATTCAGTGGCTGTGGGAAAAGAGGCTGTCTCGGTCGCCGAATAGTCTTCGGTCTTTACAAATAGTTAGGGTACATCAATGGAGCTCTCTGTCATTTCACCCTCTCGAATCTTCTGCTCGATCAAATGAGTATCAACCTAGTTGTGCCAGCAGTATGTCGAGCAACGCAGACACATCGTCCCTCAGTAACTGGGACTTATATCCCACCAATGGCTCCATTACACCCCATCTTGTGCTTGTCGGTGCCCAAATCCTACTCCTCAGTGGCCCTCAATTTCACGGCCGACGAGCTCTTGCGGTGACGACGATTCTAAGTCTAGCAGCCATTGCGCAATACAATCGATTCACCAATAACCCCGGAGTTGCCAATTTGTTCGCACTCGCCTGGCCACATTGGCTCTCTGCCATAGAGAAGATCGTCTTTGCCTCCCCGGGGGGACCTGAGGCAGACTTATGGAGAGTGGACCGGGTCCCTCACGAGGCCATGACCTGGCCCGTGTTCGGATGGCGAAAGATCAAATGGGCCGTAACTCTCCTATTGAACCTGCGAGGTATCCGCTGGAGCTTCCAAGTCAAGAATGTACCGAGGATGCCAGAGCGCATGACGCGCGCTCGATTCCTGCGGTGGCGACTGAGTGAATTGATTTGGGTCTTGCTGATGGCGGATCTGGTCTCCCAAATGACCCTTCGTTTCTTCTTCACGGATGCTGCAGAAGCCGTGGGAAATATTGACTCCAAGCACATCACTATCCGCGATGCTCGTTGGGGATGGAGCTTTCTCAAAGCGTTGACATTTGGGCTGGGTCCATATTTCTTTATCAACATGCAGTACCTCGCGGTGTCTATCCTGGCCGTGGCCGCGGGAATTAGTCGGCCTGAGGTAGGCTTCTGGTCCATCACGCAAGAGCAATAGATAGCGATACTAACGTCTTGCTAGGACTGGCCACCTTTGTTCGGCAAGCTGAAGGCGGCTACAACCGTGCGAAACTTCTGGGGGACCTTCTGGCACCAAATGCTACGAAAGGTATGTCCTGTCCCGGTATTATTCTCTCGTCCAGAGCTCACCGGTGGCATTGAATAGTCCTTGAACACCATCACCGGTGCCTTCGTCGACGCCGTCGGAATCCGCCGTGGGACCAATGCATCGTCCTATACCCAACTCTGGCTCGCTTTTACCATCTCCGGTATGATGCACGCTCTCTCACAGCTTCTGATGCCTCGTCCTGGCAATGTCACCCCCAGTGAAATTGCTGTCGGTATCTTCCTGTTTTTCCTATGGCAGGCGTTTGTGATTACGATGGAGGACTTCGTCATCTGGCTCTGGAAGCAATGGTATGGCTCCTATCAGCCCCGATGGGCACCACTTGTCGGGTATCTATGGGTGATGGTCACCTTTTGGGTTGCGCTGCCGTGGCCTGGTGATTCCTTGTGCCATTTGAAGATGGGAGAGGTGCCTCCTCTACCGTTTACTGTAGTTGCGCCTTTTGTGCAAATGATCCCGATCCCGTAAGTCATGGTCGGCAGAGTGTCTCATCCAAGTGTTTTGAGTCGACGCAGTCGATGTACAATAGAATATGATGTCTTGGTCTATGAGTTCCAGATTACATTTCTAGTGGGCAACATTAGATCAGATCGTCGCTTTGAACCACAGTTCAACCAGTTTCATTCAATACTTCCTCTTTTAGAATCCTATCTCTATTCTTCTTTAGACAGGTTTCGGCTACGGATCAAGATTTCGGTGTCCGGAGCAGCCACCAGCTGCGCCTCAATGGCAAAATCCTCAGGACGATCATGGACAGGGCGCGGTTGGGCCCACTGGAAGTCATAATCCATAATCAGCTTCGCCAGCACTAGTTTGATCTTGCGAATGGCGTAGAATCTGCCCGGACAAGCATGGTTGCCGTAGCCGAATCTATATCACATTAGGTACTTAAACAACGAGATCATGAATAGGGACACCTACTGCAGGAATTTCTGGTCGATTGTCGACGCGAGCCATCGGTGGTTCTCGCCTTGCTTCTGACGGTATCTGGCAAACCGGAAGCCATCGAATTGGTGGGCGTTCTCGTAGTTGTCGGGGTCATAGTGAATCGCCAACGCCGGTGCGATGACGTTTGTTCCCTTAGGCAGGGTTAGACCGTCGTGGAATCGGAAATGGTCGTCCATGACTGTCCGAGCCACAGTTACTAGTGAGGTCTTATCAGTCTATGGTGTCTCTTATTAGATGTTGGAACACTTGGGGTACTCACAGGAACCCGCCGGGTGAAGCCGCATTGTTTCCCGGATGAAGCTATCGAGTAAAGCCATTTGGGACAGAGCTTTGTCGGTCCAGCCACTGTGTCTGGCGACCACGGTGGAGATCTCCTCACGGAGAGGCTCCAAGTACTCTGGATACGCAAGCACATTGAGCACACACTGAGTGACGCCCACACCGGACGCACTGCTCGCAGCAAAGGTCAGATGCAGCATATGATAGACTTGATGTAAGGGCTCATCGTCTCCGGGAAAGGACGGAGCAGTATCGATGGTCCACTGCAGCGCATCGGGATACTTGGTGGCTACATCGACGCCAGATTCTTTCTCCTGTCGTCGTGCAAGAACGTGGGGCAGGAGAACTTTTGCGGCGGCATTGCGGTCCCTCAGGTGAAGTCCGATGGTCAACCAAGCGACCAATTTGCGTAGAGGTCCCAAGCGAACGAAGTTCCAAAAGATGCCGCTGATAAATAGCGATCGTGAGAACTTAGTAGTAATCGCAAGGTATTCTTCGTTCCGACAGAGTTCTTTTCCCACCAGGATGCGGTTAGTCGTCCGGTGCACGATGGCAGCGATGAGGTCGGAGATATTGAACTTCTTCCAGTCTATAGCCGTTGGCCAATCAGTACTTGATTCAAATATGAGTATCCGAAGTCGTATATGTGTACATACCAGGTAAAGAACCTATTTCCTTCTCAATAGCATATTCCGCCTCGTCGCAGAGCAACGGTGTCAGTTGGGCTAATGTGGATCAGTATACCTTTCTCTCGATCGCAAGTGACATTCACATACTTAGTCTAGTATTCAAATGCTTGACAACCACGTCAATCTCCGTTGTACTTGCGTAGAGATGGCCGACCGAAGCCTCCATGTTCAGACCCTATTCGTCACTTCATTAGCCGGACATGTCACCTTCGCTGAATATTTAGGGTCATACATCGCTCAAAGCTTGAAAGAAGCTCAGGCTTCGAGGGCTCGCACGTTTGATATCATCGAAATACTTGGACGGCAGAACCACGTAGTCGTGGCCGAAGACTTTCGTGAGAAAAGGTTTGCCCAATGCTTTGTTGAACTGCCCATTGTCAGCTTCTGAGTGCAACACAACACAACACACGACGAAATCGCTCACCTGCTCGTAGCCAGCTTTGGCATATTTGGGGAGATCAAATCGTGTCGGTTTCTGCCAAGTGATCCAGGTCCATAGGCGCGACTTTCCCATCCGTGGAAATCTCTGGGCACTGCGTCCGGACAAAAGAGCGATCGCCACACAGAGGCCCACCGTGACGGCGGCCCATGCAGAACTGAGAAGAGACATTATAGGTTTGGGGCAGTGAAATACAAAATGTAAAAGATAAAGTGGTGGGTACAGACGTTATATAGATTGATGACTGTGGATTAGGGCTACTGTGGGCTGAGAATCGGCGACTCATCGGGCTCGGAGCCCGAGATACATACAACATCGAAGATACAGCTAAACATTTTCCTCTTCTTGCCATATACGATATCACTACTGAGGTACCACGGAGCTCAGTGGCTTCGACCATTTCTCTGCATTCACTTGCATCTGCACACCTCCGGCTGCAAATGCGCCCATCACCACTGCCTGCGTGCCAATCTTGAATTGTGACCCGGCGTCTCCCGCCACGAAAACGCCAGGCACAGTGGTCTCGTTGAAGGGGAATTGTGTCTTAATGTGACCTTCTGGAGTCATTTCCACACCCAACTGCTCCGCGAATGGCCCACGAATGTTGGTTCGCGGTCGATGTACCATGAAGCCAACAATTTCGGACTGACCGTCCTGGAAGTGGACCTCCATCTGCGCCCGTTTGGGATGCTGCACGAACTTTGCAATCGGTCGCGACTCGGCCCGGAAGCCGCAGGGCCCCAATTGTAGCTCGACCTCTTGTGCCAGCTCGTTATTTCCATGGGTGTAGATAACGACATTATCTGTTAGGTTCCGCGCTTGGAAGGCCAGATGCCGTGCTGCGAAGAAGCTGGCATCACCGTCAATAGCCAGAACGCCTCCAGATGCGCATCCACGCTCCTCGTAGCCCCGGTGGACGAGGCAATGGAAGCTAGATGAGTGTCAGTAGTCTAGAAGAGTAACTCGATCTGTGTCTCCATGAGATACGTACATTCCCTGGGTCCAGCATTCCGCAAATCCGTCGATCGTGGGAAGAACATCCTCCACTCCCATAGCCAAGATCACTTTCCGTCCCAACCACTGTCGTTGTTTAGTATCCCAGACACAGAAATATCCTTTGTGGGGTCCATCTGTAAGCTGGGCCACCTTCTCTAGTTTGACATTGGCAAATTCGACTGTGCTGTACTTGCTCAGAATGTTGAGTTTGGCGGCGTCACGGAAGCGCTTCGGGTCCTGGCTATCCCAGGTGGGAACGGTGGCGAGATGAGGCGCCTGGTCATTACGATGGATACCCTCATCGAAGACGACAGCTGTGTGGAGCGTACGCACCAGACTGAGGGCGGACGACAAGCCCGCAATGCCGCCGCCGATGATCAAACAGTCGTGGAGAGGGATGGAGGATTCAGAAGCCATTGTGACAAAACGTTGACGTAGGCCTTACTAGCAAGTGGAATTCAGATGATGGCAAGATAAGTGATCCGATGTACGGATGAACATCCCATCGGACATGATATACGTAGGCCACCATAGGCACTGCCGGTCACCGATCGGCTTCCCAACTGGTAGACGCAGCCGGGGGTTGCGAAACAGAAGTACATAACTTGTCGTGAGTCAGGGAGGACAAGTCATATCTTCACTAAACTCGTCTCACACAGACACCTCTTCGCACGAGCTAATCATTGACTGATTCCAACATGACCTCACTTGCTCACTATCCCGCTCAAATGAGCTTTATGGCTCCGCGCCATGCATCGGATGAGTCCCCTTTCTATCGATCAGCCGCTGATGAGGGCTTCGAGGTATGCAACTTCACACAGCAACCACACAATGTCACCGTCCATGATGCTCGTCCGCTCCGCGATTCCTTCCAGCTCGACACGCATGGGTTTGCTTTCGCCGTGGATTCCGACGGCAACCGCCCTGAGATTCTGGAGACCATCCGCGCTGGTGACAAGGAGGCAGTCCGTGAGGTCTACTATCCCCTCGTGGAGCAGATTATCAAGCGGCAAACGGGTGCATCACGCGTGGTCATCTTCGATCACACGGTGCGACGTCGTGAGGTCTCCCTGGCTGGGAAGAACCCTAATGGCCGCGAACAGCCCGCAAGCACGGTAAGCGTTCTTGTCCGTGAGTAACTAGCCCGCAGCTAATGAGTGTCAGGTTCACTGCGACCAGTAGGTGCCATACGCCGTCTCAATCTGTACTCCATTGACCCTTTTTTTGCAGGTCTCCCCTTGGTGCCCGGCGCCGCGTCTACCAGCATCTTCCCGAAGAAGCCGACCGGCTTCTCAAGGGTCGCGCGCAAATCGTCAAGTATGTAATCCTTTCCCTGTGGAGGACTCCAGTCTCATCGTAGCGACTGCAGTGTCTGGCGTCCTCTCCGCGGCCCCGTCCAAGACTGGCCCTTGGCTGTCATGGACTGCAGTACATTAGCCAGAGCGCATATCCATCCGACAAAGCTCTACCGCAACCGATTTGAGCTCCGTGGTGAGACCGTCAGCATCAGCCACGACGAGAACCAACGCTGGTACTATCTTGATGGACAACAAACCGATGAATGCACGTTGATCAAGATCTGGGACAGTAAGGAAGGCATTTCGGGACATAGTATGTTCATCCGTTTTGACTTGATAGTGGAACGTCGGCTCACAGTGTTTACAGTGTGTGCCCATTGTGCTTTCCAGCATCCTGATACCCCGGAAGATGCTCCGCTGCGTGAAAGTGTTGAAGTGCGGTGCTTGGTCTTCTATGAGGACCATGCGTAGGAAGCTTTGTAGTATATTTTCGGTTAGGATTTCAATGGCAACTGGTTTTCTTCTTGAACTTGGAACAAACTTCGGCGTAGGGATTGAGTTGGGAATGAGTCTGGACCAAGCCGTGTCACGTTGCCCTTCCCGTACTTTAAACCGACATCATGCGTTGAACTCTCTATAAATTCGTCAATTGGGGTAAAATGATTTACAGACTCTCCACTCATCTCTAAGCCACTAATATCTACATGTTGTCTTGACGAAATTACCACAATATAATTACAGACGCGGCTTCGACACAGGTTCACTGGATAAGGAAATTATTATAACAAAGGACTCGCTCATGAACTACTTCCACTTGGATATCACACTTATTTCGCCTTCTCATCAAACGCCAGCTGCGAGACCACACCCACCGCTGCCAGCGATCCATTACTCATGGACATACTGGCCGCCTTGATGGCCATGCCGCAGTCGCCCGTGGCGAAGCAGCCCGGTGTGGTGGTCTCACTGAAGGGAGGACTCGCCACGAGCTCTGTGCCCTGCGCCGAGAGCTCCAAGTTCAGGTTATGCTCGAAGTCCAAGCGCGGCGTCGTCTTCATGGCATGAACCAAGAACCCCTCCTCCTTCGTGGTGCCATCCTCCAGCTCCACCCGGACGGGAATGCCGTCAGTCTTGTGGAGTTGCTTGATGACCCGGTTGTCCAGGGTCAACCATTGGTCCTTCTCGATCGAAGGGCGGAGCTGCGCTGCGAGCTCCCCATTGCCATTGGTATAGATGGTGACGGTCTTGGCAAGGTTGTGGGCGAGTCGAGAGAGATGTTCGGCGGGTTTGGGGTTGGCAACCGGGCCAATGGCCAGGACGCCGACGGAGGGGGCACCGCGCTCTTCGAATCCGTGGCAGAAGAGGCAGTGGTAGCTATACCAGCAGGTGAGAATGGAAGCTGTGCGCATCAGGTCATCATGACTTACATGGACTTGGACCAGCAGTCGGCATATCCTGGCAGCTCCGGGATCTCATCCTTCACACCGGTGGCCAGGATCAACTTCCGCCCCTTCCAGACCTTGCCGACAGCATCAGTGGCCTCGAACTCACCGGAGTCGAGCTTCCAGATCTTGTGCAAGGCCACGTCAGCCAGCGTCACGGTGTTGTAACGGCCCTCGGTCAGCTCTTTGCGCGCGGCGAGCCGGTAGTCATGGGGATTGGCATGATCCCAGGTGGAGACATTGTGCATATGCTCGGTCGGGTTGCGGTAACTCTTGGAGTCAAAAACAACCGCCGTGCGGATCGCCCGACAGAGACCGAGGGCAGCAGCCAGGCCAGCAGGACCCCCACCGACAATCAAACAATCAAAGAGCGGAGCAGCCATGGTATGAGGAGAGAAGGGAATAGCACGGAGATCGACGGGGTAAAATGAGTCGTGGGGCCAGCTCTGGGAGCGGAACGCCCTTTAAATCTCTCCCTCCCATCGTCTTTCCAAGTCAACCTAAGCCCCGGTCACCGACATCCCTAAGATTGAGGCCGGAGACTTTTGGGGCGAAATGTCGCCGAGGCCATTCATGGATCCCTTGTGGATCTTTGTCTTTTAGCTCGGGGAGTCTTCCCACGGATGTCGATCCCGCTGTCCTTAGTGCTTACTTTTTGCCATGGTGAGAGTGGAGTTGACCCACTGGCTAGACTGAGAAGCAAAGAAAGATTAAAAATAGCGAAATACAAGTGGAAAGTGAGCGGGCTGGTGCCTGAGGATCGAAGGTCTAAAAGAAACCTTTGACCGCCTGCCATAAAAGGCAATCTGTTGATTCTTCAGGTTCCCCTCGCTCAAAACGCGTCACGAATATCTCCCAGAAGTCGAAATCACTTCATTGACGCTCTATGTTATTGATAACCCGGAATATACGTGTCAAATAAGCCAAAGAAAAAGCCATTGTAGTTTACAAGGAGTTTTTATTATAGATAGTTATAGGTTAGCTGGTGATACTTTAGAGCATTGAGCGAGCGGTGGGATTATATATTTCTGTGCCCATCAGGTGAAGCAGAACATGATGACTCCTGTCGGCCAGCAACCGACCTTCATATTCAGATTACGGCTTCATAAATTATTATATACAGTGCCAAGGGGACAATATCCTGAATAGTTATATCATGTCGTCCTCGAAGAAGACCAAAGCCCTCGTTCTCGATCGGACTCAAGAGATTCCATTTTCAGTTATTTTGTTTGGGTTGAACCCGTGACAGAAGAGCACTAAGCTCGGTTGGGAATGTTTGACTTATTGACAAACAAGAAATCCAGTACACACACAACAGAAACAACTAAAAGATACAACAAACCACGAGGACACAAAAGTCGAGACTCGAGGTTCAGTCCTGTTCTTCCACGGCATTTCCCCATTTTCCCCGTTCTAACCGCGCTGCTACAGCCGCCGCCAGCCCCTGGCCCATGGCTAATGCTTTGAACAACGTACGTTGTCCGAGGGACGCGCAATCGCCCCCCGCGTACACTCCATCCAGACTGGTCATGTAAGGGACACGCGCTGAGATGCGAATAGCCCCCGATTCGGTTAATTCTAGATTCAACTGACGGGCAAATGGCCCTTGCAGTTGAGATGCGGGACGATGAAACACATGGGACTCAACGATTGAGCTGCCATCCGCCAGGTGAACGACGACCTGAGATGGGGAATCGGCCCCAGGTTGTAAGGATTGGATGGGGGTCGTCTCAATGGCGATTCCGGCGTTTGGGGAAATCCGTGTCTCGAGGGCTCGGGCGAGATCCTCATCACCATGGGTGTAGACACGGACTGACGCCGCAAACTGTCGTGCCTGCCACACCGTATGTAGCGCCATGGTCAACTCGGCCAGATCACCAACGGCCAAAACGGCGAGGCAACTGAAGGTGAGAGAGCCCGGCTCATTTTCAGCGGGGTGTGTCAAGCTGGTCCATCTGTCAGTGGTATGAGAACATCTCAGGTGCAGAGGACAACGTACATGCGCTGTTGTTCCCAACAGGTGTCGTACCCGTCAATATCAGGCAGAATATCCTCTGCGCCGTCAGCTAGAACTAGGACATTTGCCGTCCAGACATGACCAGTATCATCCGCCGCTTCAAATAACCCGTTCGGCAGTCGCCGCACCTGAGTAATCCGCTGACTGTGCACGCTGACCTCGGAGCTTTCCTTACCGATCTCTTGTCGAAAGGGGTGGAATACATCGGGAGTTTTACGACGGGAATGGAGAAGGAGGTCCAGCGCCGGCCGTGTGGAACCCGCGTTCATGTCTGGATCGCGGAGACGGTCATCGGATGCATTGAACAGAATCACACGGTGGTGCGCTTGTCCTAACTCCCATGCCGCATTTGAACCAGCAGGACCACCGCCGATAATCAGCACGTCCGCCGCCGACTGAGAAGAATCGCACATGGCAGAAACAGAAGATGGAGAGTGGGCGTGCAGAATATTTCGACGAGCTAGGGAAAGCCTGTCGGTCCCAGTTGGATATATGGCAGTTGCTGTCTGTCGGGCGTAGTGTCCGGCGTCGGTCGCCGATTAAGGACCGAATGGCCGCTATCGAGCGTCATAAATCCTGGTGCGAAGGGTTATAATATGGACAAAGCCTTTCCCTATCCACCGTCCGTCGACCTTTTCACAACGACCATACCTTTTTCCTCTACGGGAATGACCACGATCATGGACTCCCCCTTGACCGACGTCGAACGAACCGCGCTCCAAACTAGCCTGGAGGCTTTAAACCGACAGGTGGAAGAAACACTTGAAATCCTCCGGAGCAATAGCCAAAAAGCACTGCTTCAGACGCTCCATACTGATCAGGAACTGCCAGACCCTGCCCTGGAAGCCCTGGCCGGCAAGACCATCAACCTTCTGCATGAAACCCAACAGCTGCTCGAACCGGGCCATCTGATCCTTGCAGATCACTTCTTAGGTCGGGAAATACTCTGTATCGGCGTTCAGAGGAGTCACTAACAGGAGCCGAACAGGTTACGTGAGCACCAAATGTCTCTGTGCAGCCGTGGAGCTGAAGCTGGTCGACATCCTCGCCGGCGCCGACAAGGCGGGTATGACCGTGGACGAACTAGCTGATGCCAGTGGAGGACACCCAGACCGACTGCAACAGGTGTTGCGAGTTTTGCGCAACGATAACATCTTTGACTACGATGCGGTCTCCCACCGGTACCGCAACAACCGGGTGTCCGAACTGCTGCACTCGGAGCATTGGACACAGTGGCACAACTGGGTAGACCTGTATGGAAACGAATTTTATGATATTGCCCGGGGGATTCCTCGTTCCATCCGGCGCGAGGAGGCGCGGTGGGCTGCTCAGATAAATTTTGACACTCGTGACGATATGTTCACCTATTTTCAGGCGCAGGGCTGGCTGCCGCGTCTGCACCGCACCCTTGGTGGAGGTGCTATTGCCCAAGCACCTGGCATCGTGGCCGACTATCCCTGGCACGAGATCGGCTCCCGGACCGTCCTTGATGTCGGCGGTGGTGGTGGCGGATTTCTCGCTTCCCTGCTCCGAGAGTATCCCCAGATGCGAGGGGGGATTCTGGACCTTCCACGGACCATTGAACACGCGTGCACCCTTTTCCATGAGCCCCAAGGACCGTACTACGATCTACGTGAGCGAGTTCCTCGCGAAAACCTCATTGCGGGAGATTTCCTGAAGTCAGTCCCGGCGTTTGAGATCTATACGATGAAGTGGGTTCTGCATGACTGGAAGGACCCGGACGTTCTCACGATTCTGCGCTGTATCCGTGCCGCCTTGATTGACGGTCCCGACAGTCGATTGGTGATTCTCGAATCGAATCTCTCGGATGGTCAAATGGGACGTCTGTCGCGTTACGGCGATATCAACATGATGATGACCGCGAACGGTCAGGAACGATCCGAGGAGCAATGGAGGGCGTTGGCTGCGGCGTCTGGCTGGGCGGTTTCCCGGATCTATCCTATGCGACGCGCATGGGTTTGTGCTATTGACCTCCGGCCATCCGCCTGAGAGTCCGGGGACCGAAGGCATACTTGAATTTCTTAGCCCACCTATTAGATATAAACTCAACGCGCAGTACCCTTTCTCCTCGTGTTAACCTTCCTGCTTTACTTACCCTTATTTGTATTATTTTCTCCTCCAGCCGCCTAAACGCGTAACCCCGTTCTGTAAAGAACAATGTCTAGCAACGCCATTTTGTCAGATCCCAATGGGGCCGTCGTTATGGGGGATATGGAATACGATGGCCGAGTAATCCTCTACATAATCAAAGGTAAGGTCATCGTCTCTGTCCACCACGCTTCCTAGTAACCGGACGGCAGCGGACGAAACCTCCTACATCAACTACATTAAGCCCTTGATCCTGGCCGAAGAGATACAATTTCCGCATGTCCTCTCGGTGATTGACACCCGTGATGAATGGTTTTATAGTATTCATCCCGAGCGGATGGTGCCATCCCTGAAAGACCAAGACCCGGTGACCGGGGAAAAGGTGATCGTCTTTGAGAGCACGGCCTGTCTGCAGTACTTGGTCGATCGCTTCGACACCGACGGCACCTGGAGTGGGCGAACTGTGGCCGAGAAGGGGGCCATTCTATCGTGGACGGCATACCAAACTGCCGCCCTTGGGTAAGGGCATTCTGCCTGGGAATAGGGAACGCGATTTGTTCTAATCATTCCATGTCACAGGCCAACAGCCAAGTATTGGTTGTATTTCAAGCGAGGCTATCCCACGCGGGCCAACCCCGTTCAACTCCCTCGGACAATTGAAAAGTAGGTTATCTCTCACTGTCAATGGTCGCTGTGGGTACGATTCTGACGGCTGGTGATAGACTACACGCAAATACCCTCAGACAGTGGGATATCCTGGAGAAGAGGCTGAAGGAGCCTGGACAACAGTACATTGCGCTGAAGGATCGGCCCACACTGGCGGATCTCTCCTACTTTCCCTTTGCCATGCCTTGGATGTTCACCTTCCTCGGCGTGGATATCAAGGATTGGCCCCATATTAAGCGCTGGAGTGAGAGAATGCTTAGTCGGCCAGCGGTGGCAAGGGTTCTACAGCGCGCTCCGACCCTCGGACATTGAATAGTATTATACATTGTTCAATCGATTGTATGTTGTTTGTCTATTGCACTATGTCCAATGTGGTCCTAGCAACTGTGAAAGATCTCCATGTAGTGACAAGAATATTGGCCGCTATTTGAGTGTCACTTCCCCTTTAAACGTTCCTAAGCTGGGTACATCTCAGATACAGATCGGGGATCGTAATCCACGACTCCAAGTCCCGTTGCCATGTGCTATTCTTGCCCGGGTCTGTTTGCAACCAGCCCAGGTCGTAATGCGCTACGAGGTGGGCCAGCAGCGTCCGAATCACCAAATCGGCGACATATCGACCCATACATTGCCGGGGACCAAATCCAAAACGCCAATACTGGTACCGCAGCTCCGTCGCCCGATGTTTCAAGAAGCGATCCGGCCGGTAGCACTGGCTGTCTGGCCCCCAGAACTCGTTGCGGATGTTGAGCGCATAGGTGTCCACGACTAGATTTG
Organism: Aspergillus pseudotamarii; assembly: GCF_009193445.1. Lineage (NCBI taxonomy): Eukaryota > Fungi > Ascomycota > Eurotiomycetes > Eurotiales > Aspergillaceae > Aspergillus > Aspergillus pseudotamarii. The sequence goes on along the minus strand of NW_022475041.1, from coordinate 333,867 downwards.
TCCCGGCTGGAATGTTATAACCTCCAATAACGCGATCAGTCGGGGCGGATTGCGGAACGGTGAATGCAGCAAGAGGCTTCAGACGGGCGGATTCAGAGATGCAGGCTGCGAGTAGGGTGGAGGAGGAGAGCAGATATGTGTCATGGTCCGTCGCAGATAGAACCTCTTGTCGAACGCGTTCTTGGATGTCCGGATGGGCGGCGAAGAAGACGAGGTTCCAGGAGATTCCACCGGTGGTGACGTCCAGATTGGCGAAAAGCGCTTCGTCAATGGTCTGGTAGATCTGCTCAACTGAAGTTGTTCCGGCCCTGGCAGCCTCGGTCATGAGGACGATGGGCAGTGTACGTTGTTGTCGGCATGCGCGGTCGTAGGCTCGCTGATTGAAGGTCCTCCATCGGCGCTGGAACTCGGCTAGAGCTCGGTTCGTCGCCGTAGGGAGATATTTGGACCATTGCCAACGCACGATTCCGCCCTGTATCATGTGCTTGAAGAGGTCCTCCCGGAGTACACAGAGCTGCTGGAGCTCTGCCCTCATCTCTGCATCGCATTCCCCGTAGAAGATCTCGGCGACGATCCAAAATGGAAGCATCTTCAGGTCCTGAGCCGGGTGGATTCTCTCCTGCCTCAGGTCACCCGAAGCAAGAAGGCGATCGAAATACTGTCGCGTATGCCGTTGAATGAGCTCCAGATAGGAGGGCATTTTATCATGCTGGAACGGGATTTCCGTAATGGCGCGAAGAGTCCGCCATCGTTCGCGGCTCACGAGTCCGACGCACTGGCCCAGAAGTTCACTCATGAGATAGCCGGAATTGTTGTTCTCGGCCTTGGTGTGTTTGTTGGAATCCCTGAAAACAGCCTGCAGATGGCTAGGCTGTGTGAGAACCCTGCCCCCGTTAATATAATGACCGGAGATACGAGTTGGACGCCACTTACACCTCCGACTTCATGCCCGACCAAATACGATAGATCTGTCCATGTTCCTTTTCCCAGAGGTCGCGGTTCTCAATGCCCTGGAGGAACTTCGCCACGTCGCCTTGTCCATTGGGCCATTTGTATGGGCACGTCGGCAGATTGCGACTGCCGTCCACCGAGAAGATCGGAAAGCGTGAACGGAGGTATCGCTGGCTATGATTAGAATGAAGACGGGTTTGAACATCTGGCTTACATACGTCAAGAATAGTAGACAAGATCTCAATAGTAATCCGTTTTGCATACGGCGACGAGATTCCAACGGTAACCACCACTGCGACGAGGATCCACAGCATCTTTCCATCCATAAAACAGCAATCCATTGTGACGACGGAAGGTGTTTAGACTATAATAACGCTTTGTGACTGCAGAGCATGCGCGTATACTGTTGCTACTATATCCATAAAGGGTCGGCAACCGTGATAGCATCGGTCTCCGTAGGGCGACATTGTCATGGGCAGCATGACGGGCAACGCCACGAAGGTCCTTAAGCAAGAGCATATAATGCGCCCCGCTGAAACGTTTCCTTACTATGACCAATACACATAGTCTGACCATGACTATGGACAAAAAGGGAGATCTCGAGTGGATGCCACTCCAGTTTGAGCCAGTCCACTGGGGCAGGCGTCAGCGGAGTCTTGCCTACTCCGTGACTCTAACGCTTGTCGCTCTATTTTTAACATTTACTCTACGCCCCGAAGCGTTCCCCTCCTTTCTAGCGAGAAACAGCCTTCAGAAATCCCCCTTGGAGCAGGTGCTGACCCGAGTGCCCCTGACAGGTATGTTCTCGACGATAGTATGTGAGTAGGATTCTGACCATCTGGGTCTTAGATGGACATAATGACTTTGCGATTTGGACTCGTGCTTTCTACCAAAATCATATTTACCAAGCCAATTTTACCGACCATAATGAGCTCTACGGACAGGTTGATTTTCCTCGACTGCGGAAAGGCAGATTGGGAGCGCAGTTTTGGAGTGTCTACGTCGAGTGGTAAGGCCGTGACAACGGGGACGCGCTGCAGTGCTAACAGACTCCATCCAGTGCACGCAATCCCAATGAGCCTGGAGCTCAGTATGAAATTGTGCGGGACACCTTCCAGCAGATTGACCTCGTGCACAGGATGATCGACCACTTTCCGGACTTTCTCGTCCCGGCATCCTCGGTCGCCGACGTACACCACAACTTCTACCACTCCCCAGAGCGCATCTCCAGTCTTCTGGGCATTGAGGGCTTACATCAGATTGGCGGCAGCGCTAGTGTCCTGCGCATGTACCACGAGCTCGGGGTGCGGTATGCTTCCCTCACGCATACCTGTCACAATGAATATGCCGACAGTGAAGCTCCGGCGGAGCCCCGGCATGACGGACTTTCTGCCGCCGGAGAGGCGATCGTTGCGGAGATGAATCGAGTGGGAATGGCCGTCGATCTCTCCCACACGAGTCTGGCGACTCAACGCGCCGTTTTCAACGTGTCTCGGGCTCCGGTCATGTATTCACACTCTTCGGCGTACGCCCTCTGCCCACACTCTCGGAACGTGCCTGATGATCTTCTCCAAATGCTCAAGGAGAACGATGGAATTGTCATGATCAGTCTTTACCCCGAGTATACTAACTGCCACGATGCAGACGCTGCCTCTCTCGCAGATGTGGCCGATCACATCCAGTATGTCGGCAACCTGATCGGCTACCGCCACGTCGGATTGGGGAGCGACTTTGACGGAATGCCGCACGGGCCCAAGGGACTGGATGATGTGTCCAAGTATCCGGATCTCATTCAGGAGTTGCTGGACCGGGGGGTCAGCGTCGATGATTTGGTCGGGGTAACGGGTGGTAACGTGCTCCGCGTCTTGGGCGTTGTTGAACATGTCGCTAGGAGCCTGGCAGACAAGTTGCCGTTGGAGGATGATGTCAAACCCTTCTTTGAGTAGATATGAATTCAGCAAAGACAAATAATGAACTTGTTTGATTTTAGATCCATCTTTGTTCTGTTGTCACCAAGGGTTGTCCTACTATAGATCTAACTTAGAATACAGTACCACATTAAGCAGGAGCAAGCTAATGCCTAATAGAACCTTGGCTGTGTAGGTGAAAGCTATTGGATTCAATGAAGTAGTTACTCAAATAAATACAACTGGAACTCTTGGTGAACGTTAGAAACAAAGAGCACTACCCATAAAGAATTATACCAAAGCATTTCCACCATAAATAATATCACTGGATATCAGAGAGAGGAGTTCCAAACACCACATCCGGTCTCAACACCTTGGCTGGCCCTGTCTCTGGTGGACGAGCCAGTGTTTGCCGGATCATATCATACGGCACATTCTGCATCAAGAGAGAAAGGGCCAGCGGTATCCTCGATTGGAGGAGATGTATATCCCCCTCCGTAAAGCAATCAGTATCATACTCCAATCTTAAGAGTAGTCGGTCTTCAGATAATGCGCTGAACTCGCACAGGAGCCGAAATTTGGCTCCTTCAGCGTAGGTGTAGCAGGTTTGGAGGCCTGGGACGGAGAGCTCGAGCCCATTTGAATGACTCTGACTGTGGAAGGTGACAACGACATCGAACAGAGGATGGTCTGGAGGTGTGGTGGGCACTTGAAGATGCTCGAGGAGCTGGTCCCAGTGGATGGCGTGGCCGACTGATGATCGAACGGCCCGCTGCACGGTGTCGAGATATGATGCCTTCTCGTTATCATGTGCCTCCTGGCCGAACTTGATGCGAACTGGTAAAGGCTCAAGGAAGAGGCCCACAACATCCAAGTCCTCTTGGGATTTGCGGTTGATGTACGGAATTCCTAAGACGATGTCGGTCTCAGTTGGCATCAGCGTGGATGGATCGTCGAGGCAGAGTGCGATCACGGCAAGGGACAATTGTTGAGCAGTGATGGATGACAGGCGAAGGAACTGTCGCATACTCTGGTAGGTCGCCGTCGGAATCTCACAAAGTGCAGACCGGCCACGATAACCGCATCGAAAGCCACCGTGCCCTAGGAGATGCGTAGTGGCCGGGAGTTGGCCAAGGCAATCGGACCAGAAGTCCAGATCGCAGGAGGTAGGTTTCTCCTGCCAGAGGGTACTATTCATGTATGTGCATGGAATACTTTGGAGACTGCCTCCCTGGTAATGTGAGGAGATCTCTCGAAGGAGGATCTGTAAGGTGGTCAAGTCGGCAACGATGTGACTGATGGTGAGGATGAAGTAGGAATCTGACACGACGGCGCGAATGGGAGCAGACCGAGAGAGAGAGAAGGGCCGATTGACTTCCACCCAGGGGTTTACAGTCTTGACTGCCTGCACTCGAGGTGCTAGTGGGCTGTACTGGCGCACCACACGCCCTGTTGCTCGATTGAAAATATACCGAGAGCGCAGGACGCGATGCCGGGACATAACCTCATTACACGCGTGGACCAGTCGTGCACGATCCACCAGACCTTCGTTGATCTTGGCCATAAAGTTCACGTTGAAGCTGGAGGTACTCTCATTGACCTGGTACTTCTGCCACCATTCTCTCTCAATCGGAGCGATAGTTGATTCCCCCAGACCCATTGGATCGGGCGTTGCCAGCTGTTGCAACCCTGGCCCGCTGTCAATGGCGGCGGCGAGATGATCGATGCGATCATGCTGGGCAACTACATAGAGAGGAACTTGTCGATTGACTCCTTGACTGATCCGAGTGGCCAACAGTAACTGGAGAAGCGAATGGCCTCCGAGCTCCCGGAAGCTGGAATGCGTATGCAGTGCAACATCTTTGCCCAGTTGGAGAATATCACGGAAGGCGTCGCCGACGAGCTTCTCCATTGGACTAGTCAACATCCGACCTGTTGAAATAGGCACCTGTGCGCTGAGCTTTGCAATCGCCTGGTAGTCTCGCTTGCCGGCCTTGGTGGTGGGAAATTCATCTAGGGCCAATATCCTGCGTGGTGTCGCATAGGGAGGCAGGATTTGTGCCACCCGCGCCGCGAACGCATCCACATCGGTTGATGCAGGAAGAATAGCGGCGATGAGGTGGTTCCCCTGCCGAGTGAGTGCAACAGCATTGACTGCTGGGAAGGCTCGGATCATGCGAGTCTCCAAGTCATCCAAGTCGAGACGGAAGCCACGCAGCTTGATCTGGCGATCAGTTCGTCCCAGACAGACGACTTCCCCGTCTTCCGACCAGTACCCTCGATCGCCGGTTTTGTACATACGCTCCCCAATGCGGATGATCGGATCTGCTATGAATCGCTGCGCCGTTTGTTCGGGCATGCCAATATAATGGCGCGCCACTTGGACTCCTGCAATGTAGATCTCGCCAATGACACCCGGTGGGACTAACTCCTGATTTTGATTCATAATATAGATGCGGGTAGAGGGATTCGGGGGTCCAATGGTCACCCTCTTGCTGGGATGCAACTGTTTGATCGTCGCGCCGCAGGTCCCTTCCGTAGGGCCGTACATATTGTAGAGCGTCTTTTGTTCAGACCATCGGTCACAGACATCCTGGGTGACGGGCTCGCCGACGAGGTAAACCTAAGGTAACTTAGTGTTAGTAACGTGGACTACGTGGAGGGGGAGTAAAACTTGGGTACTCACCGTACTGAGCCTCTCGAAGTCAGCCGGGTTGAGAACACGCGCCATGGATGGGGTGAGAATGGCTGAATCCACATCGCTCAAGTGTGCGAAAGGATCATCACCACCTTGAAGCACCAGAGTCGCTCCATAGCTGAGCGCCGAGAAAATCTCGTGGATGCTGCCATCGAAGGCTACAGACATGATCTGAGCGACTCGGCGGCCAGGCTGTGCGAACAGCCGAACTTCGAGGTCGCGCTGAAAGGCAACTAGTCCCTGATGGAGGCACATCACACCCTTGGGCTTGCCGGTCGACCCCGACGTAAAGCATAGATACGCATCGGTTTGTGGTCGAGGTGTGTCACGATGAGTGATGGGGATATTTGCATCTTTCACCAAGTCTTCCACGACTAGGAGACGATCGCAATTGGTCGGGCAAAAGGATTGGTCGGAGACCGAAGGGATCAGAAACAGACAAGATCCAGAGGCTGAGAAGATGGTTTCGCGGGCCTCTTGAGGTAAGGCCTTGTCCAAAGCACAGTATACACCCCCTGCCTTCAAGATGCCCATGATCCCAACGATCCAATTAACCGACCGATCTGCATGGAGACAGACCACCTCTCCATCCTGGATATGACTTCTCAGTGTGGCCGCAACGCGACCCGCGTGGGTGTCGAGCTCCTGGTATGTAAGGTGGCAGCTGCCCTTTTGAACCGCAATGTCCATCGAGTTCCGCAATGCTGCACACTCGAAAAGCGTCACCAGATCTTCTTTAATAGCGACGGTTGTGGTCAGAGCGGAGCTACAGTTACCAAAACCCATCAGGGTTTGAAGATCGACACATCCCAAGAGCCCCTGAAGGCATTCCTTTATCGGCCGGTGTGGTCGAAGGAGGAGCTGCAACGCCCGTTGGAAATACTGCCCAAGACGAACGATATCCGCCCGACTGTATTGACTGGTGTGGTAGACAAAGCGAGCTGCGCCATCGGAGAGGACATTGATGCTCAGTGGTACATCAGTGGTCTGACGTGTATATGGAGGCTCTAATGGGGACAGGCCGTCTTTGCATTCAGGCCCTGGGACTTGCATGGCCATGGCAGAGGAGAAGTTCCTCGTGTAGCCATTATCGGGTGTGGTCCATTGATACTCAGCCAGCTCCACCATCCGAGAAAACAAACGCTTGAGAAAATCTTGCGCCGACTGTTGTCTATCCAGAGTGAGACAGAGGGGGAGTGTATTAACTAGAGGTCCAACCACTTCATCCACTCCTTCCAAGGGAATGTTCCGACCAGCTAGGACGGCACCAAACACCACCGAGGTTGAATCTGCATACAGGCTGAGGACTAATGACCATGCCGCATAGTAACAAGTGGAGAGTGTCACCCCCAGCCGTTTGGCCACACAGTGCAATTGTGCGGTGGAGACCCTCGGTGCTGCGTAGACTTCCTCACTTGCAGTGATTGCTGAAGAAATCCCTTCTTGTGTCGGGGCTGGAAGGAGGAGCTCCCCCTGGGCTTGTTCAAGCTGAGCTGCGTGGCCTGCCCAATACTCATCCCCTTCCCTCTTGTGTTCCTGACGCCAAATGCGAATTCGCTTCTCGACATCGGAAAACGACGGGCCGGGCAAAATCGGTAAACCTGCTATAGCACGCCGGACTTTGCAAAATAGCAGCATAGCGGAATAACCATCGACCAGCGCGTGATGAACAGCCCAGATCACTGTGCTTTGATCGATAGCAGGAGGGGGTCGCTTCCAGTGGACTACTTTGAAAGAAGACGATACTGACTTAAGCCAAAGGGTCTGTAATTGTTCGCGATGCTCCGCTTCTGTCTCCACGGTTACTTCTGTCCAAGTGAAGTATTCTTGGTTCTGAGCTGATCTATCAAGAATGGAGGCTTGGAATATCGGCTCGCCTTCAATGACTGCTTTCCACGCCGTTTTGAGGATGGGGATCACGTCGGTTCGGTAGGTCTCATAATGGTATATAATATTCGTTCCGGGGCTTTTGAGGGAGCCGTGCAAGAGGGACGCTTGCATCTCGCTCAGGGTCTCTGTGACATGTTGCGTCATGACGCTCCCTTGTGTCAGATAGTCGTCTTCGGCAGCAGTTGATACATTGCTGGAGATGGGCGTAGCTACCCGTGGGGAGCCTCCAGTTGAAGAGGAGGGGTGTGATAGATTGTCGCTGTCATCGGATGGATCTGGGATAGGCAATGGGCTGGATTTTGATGATACCAGATCGGTGAATAGAGATTGTAGGCTTGTGCAGGATAGGATAGAGGCTATTGGCAGTGAAACCCCTAGGCTTTTGCATCGGGAGACAAAGTCCACGGCGCTGAGAGAATTGCCACCATTGTGCACAAAACCAGAATTGAGATCTAGCTCGGCCGTGTTGACCTCTAACGAGGCAGCTAACTGCTGTACCAATGAATACGTTGAAGGATTCATTGTCATTCGTCGTGGATACTAGATACTGATGGGAGCACGAGGAGGATTACAATCCGCTGCCATATATACGAATTTCGCTCGAGAACTTGGAAATACTACAACCTCACCTCATAGCCACTCTTCGGCCATCCCGATAGAGATACATAGCTGTGCGGCTCGGTAGCCGAGTATAGACATACCACCGGCCATGCCCCTAGGCGTGGAGCCGGAAGGATCGCCGTCGACCGGGAGAATTAGGGTTCTGCTCAACAAAAGTCCTCCGTAACTGTGCCCAGGAAGCTTTACTGTCCCCAAGTGATGCTTCCACTGTCCATTTGGCTAGCCATTAGTAGGGAGACTGCTACAGGATGTCGAGAGATTTGTTAGGAGATCGCTACTGTATTCACTCTGGTTAATGAATAAATTTCCTGTCAACGTGAGAATCATGCTCAAGTGAGTGCAAGGCAAAGTATGGCAATGATTATGCCTTTCCTCCTCAACCCTTCGCATAAAACCATACTATGCACTGTGTCTACCAGATCTTTTGAGTAGAATGCGGACATCCATGCCCAGGTTTGCAAGGAGAGGTGCCAAGAAAAGTATGTCGCGTTTAGAAGACACACTCTGATGGAATATGGACCATCTCATGGATGGAGAATCTGACGTTAACACAATAGTTGCTTAGTGGCAGCATAAGTTACTGAGAGCGTGAGCAAAGCGGATGCTTTGACACTGATGGTGATAATGCTTTGCTTCTCGCTTTAGCATTCAATTGATCACCTGCTTCAGCAAACAATTTATCTATCATAAAGTGGAGGGAATGTACGTAGTCAGATTGAGTAGTTTTAATGGTAAATAATGAAGGTGATATTTCCTGAGATACTCTAGATTGAATGTATAGCTACATATTTACACTCTCTTTCCTTGTTTCTAGAGTCCTGTTCTTGTACACAGACAGAATTCTAAACTTTGGTTTCTACAGCCTCTCGACTCTCATGGCTGAGCGACCTGTCACTATCCTCCTCCGTAGAGTCTTTGTTGACGCCTAATTTCGCCGCCTCCTCGACCGTAAAAGTTCCGTAGGTATCGTCCCGGTCAATCTCTCCGACGCCTGGAGGTGGGAAGCACTTATTAACGAGGGTGTGGATGGCCATAGAAGACAGCAGCCCGTAGGGGAATCCGAGTGCGTAAAGATGATCAGCCCCTACAGACACCTGGATGGCGGGATTGATACTGTGCATGAACCCAGGAAGCAGAGGAACCCATCCAACAAGCCAAGGAAGGACACTCCGCCAGTTGAAACCCATGGTGTAGAAATAGATTCCTTCAGGCCGGGCGTGGTATAAATCAGAAAGCTTAAGCCGTCTTTGCCGGATAAACCAGTAGTCACCGATATGGATACCACAGAATGGGGCCATGAAGATCGAGAATGACGAGATCACACTGACGAAAGTGGTTGCCGAGGCCAACAGCTCCCATGGACAGAGTGCCATTCCGAGAATGAGTCCGACGTAACATCCGCGTCGGATGTTGATGTACTTGGGGAGCAGACCAGAGAGGTCCATACCCACCGAATATCCTGTCCATAGGTTAGGAACGCTTTGTCTTCATGTGCTGGGGGATGGCTTGCCGTTATCCACCACATTCAATGCTAGTTGCGAGCTCACCAGCCCGATCCCGGCAAACACTGCAGCCGCGCGGGAGGTGGAACTGTAATCTTTCTGTAACCACATGGCGAGGATGGTGGGAGGGTTCCAGAGTGCTTCACCATAGATCGCCTGCGTCGCAGAACTCGTCAAACAGCCAAACAAGGGCATGATGGAGCCGATGATAATGAATGTGAACCACTGGCCGAAGACCTGATCACTCGGCTTTTGAGCAAAGCGGGAGAAGTCCATCTGACTCGCTGAATGGAGGTTAGGAACATCATCTTCAATGGGGATATACGAGAGGTGACTTACTCAGAGCGATGGAAAGAGTTCCGACCACCGTAGTAATGCCTTGCATGATTCCGAATCCCAAGGACTCGCTGGTCTGCAGTTGCGACGGTTGATGGATTAAGTCTCCTGCGCCGTGGGCGTGCGACAAGGACCAGATCATGATGCCCAGTAAGGCTGCAAAGGATACAATATTCATTCCAAACATCAGCTTCTCGCTTCTTTCGGGTCGGCGATAAAGCACAGGAATCGAAATGATGTTAAAGATGGCCCATCCGATAATCTGCTGAGATGTGACATGCGCAGATGGGGGCAAAGTATTGGACATCCGAAAGAAGGTAGGAAAGATCCCAGAGAGAATTGCTGTCACGCAAAGGCCACCAGTGTAGGACTGAAAAGCGAACCCGACGACCGTGAGCCCAATCCGTAATAGGGTTGGGAAAAAGGCTCCCTAGAAGAGTCACAGCCATGTTAGACTGCCTCGGTTCCGTTCGAGACACAAGAACAAGGCTTTCATCTACTTACAAAAACCCCCCAGATGGCTCGCGAATACACGAGAAACCCGATATGCCACTCGGCCCCAATGTATCCAATTAGAATTGCAACGATAGCCGCGATTGTCCTCCCGAGAATCACCGCCACCATCGTTTGCCATACCGACAACGACGACGCCACGAGTGAGCCGCCCAGTTGCCAGTTGGTCAGACTGAGCTGCCAGACCGACCACCATCCGATGAACGTCATGGTAGTCCAGGTACGCCGGCTGGGTGGGAGGGGGCGAATATCATCGTTGATCCATACCGACACCGCTGTCTGACCGCGAGAGGAGAGTTTCACCGCGTCGTGAAGGTGTTCTAACCTGGTGCCATACCGTATTGTGGTGGCCATGGCTGGATATTGTCCACCCGTGGAATGAGTAGAGAGTTAATCTCTTGATGGGGCGAGGGGGCCAAGAAAGGTGAAAAGAAAATGTTCCTAGGGCTGAGTGGAGAATGCCTTAAATTTCCTCCCGGTGACCGACAGCCCCCTTCGGTGTCCAGAGTCCATTTAAGCACCCAGGCCCCCATAAACAGCACCACACCACGATTCAAAGAATAATTGACTGCTACCATCCATTCTAGAGACGCGACACACAGCCAGTGACCATGTCAAACAGGATTCGCTTAGGGATCGTTGGTCTTTCGGCTGACCCCAGTCATTGCACCAACTACATTCACAAGCTCCCCTTGACAACAACCCCATTGAAAGAAAGGTATGAAATTGCGGCGGTATCCATGTCATCCCCAGAGAAGGCTGAGGCGGCCGCGATTGCGCACGGCTTGCCGAAAGAAAGTGGATATCATAGCGTGGAGTCACTCGCCAAAGACAGTGACGTGGACCTGGTTGTCGTCTCTGTCAAAGTTCCTCGCCGCGCAGAGCTGGCTATGGCCGCTATTGAGGCCGGTAAAGATGTCTATGTCGAATGGCCATTTGCCTCGAATTTGGTCGAGGCCGAAAAGCTGGCACAACGCGCGCGCGAACAGCAAGTGAAGAGCATGGTTGGCTTACCGACGAGGCTGGCACCACAGGTCTCGAAGGTAAGGTCGTCGTATCGACTGTCAGTACGGAAACCTCTAATAAAGCCCGTGTATCAGATGAAAGAGATTATCCTGTCCGGAGCCCTGGGGCGCATCCTGGCCACCGATCTACTCGTGACAGACGACCTGTTTCTAAAATTCCATGCCGACAAAAGACATTCTCATGATAAGGCGAATGGTACGTGATGAAACCCCCCAAGGTACGCACATGCGACAGACAGCTAAAATATCTACCTGTAGGAGCCAATATTGTCACTATTGCCGGTGGTCACTTACTCGACGCAATGGCCTTCCTCCTGGGCGAGTTTACCACCCTCCATGCACATACCAGCATGTTGTTCCCGAAGCCTGTCTTGTGCGATACCCAGGGCAACCTCAAGACTGGTCAGTTTAATGATTCTCCAGATACCTTCACTCTGCACGGCAAGATTGGCGATTCTGAGGTCCCAGTGTCGGTGTGCATGTATTCACATCCCCCGACTACCCCAAACTTCTTTCAATGGGTTATCACCGGCGAGAAAGCATCGTTGAAGATGGAGGGAGCAAGTTTGATGATTCACGCTATCCCGCCAAAGCTCTTGATAACGTCCTCTGGATCGGAGTCTGTCAGCTGGGAGGAGATTTCCCTAGATAGCACCATAGTCCCAGGGGCAGAATATCAGGCTTGGCTGGACAACGACAGGGAGCGGATCGTAACCCTAGACGAAGCTGTTGTTCGGTACCGCATGGTGGACGCCATCTTTAGAAGCGCTGAGTCGGGGCAGTGCACATCATACCGTCACGACTAGATAGTCATGAGAGCAACTCCAACTATTAAATGCCGGGATTGCTATCTAGTATCCTCCTTGATCGTGTTCAAAATGACCATCCCTTACTCTTGGAGACGAAGGATTCTTCATTTTTCTTTTCCAAAGGTTGAACTGCAGTGATATGTATTCCATCTAGAGGGGCAAATATTTGTGTGTCATAATAGAAGGTTTATAAAGCGTCTTAGCATATAGTGATAGTTTAGTTACACACTTCGAGCCTCTCCACAGGTCGCATATCTATGGCTGAAGGCCAGGCACCTGGAAGTTGAGTGATACTGACTACCTTCCAGCCAGTACAGGCTGCTAATTGTCTCCATTGCGTCTCGGTGCGCTCTTGGCCATGCTCCGCGGTCACCATCACATTAATGTCTCCCAACCGAGACATTCGTCCCCACCGGCCGTCAGCCAACACCGACTCCAGCACGATTAGGCGACTGACGGGCTTGTTGATGATGCTCCGGCGAATGTTCCGTAAGATCTGACATGCCTGCTCATCATTCCAATCATGCAGACACCAGCGCATCACATATGCTTCGGACGGGATAACTTCCTGAAGAAAGTCTCCCGCAATGACCCGATCCGGAGGGATGCGCAAGGCCACATCAGCGTATTTGCTGACCGGTTGGTGAAAGGCTTCTTGGAGAAACGGGAGGACCCGAGGGGTATCTACGATTCCACCTTGGAGGGTCGGAAGCGCGCGAAGGAGCCCTGCCATCAAGGAACCATCCCCACCACCCAGATCGAACAACGTGTGATTAGACAGTTCGGCCCATGGATACCCGGCGACCATGCCGGGAGTCTGAGCGATAGCAGCAGCCCCCATGCATTCTCGCAACCGCACCATGATGCCCTTGCGCTCAAGGTAGCTAAACATACTTTCGTCTGTATCGTAATGCACCTGTGCTGGGGAGCCTGGAATTATAGATTCAGTATGGATTTCACCGTCACAAGTGCATCCGAAGGAGAGACTTACGGGTCACACCGTCCGCCATAGCCCGAGGAAGCCCCTGGGCCATTTGGTAGAATTCCTGACTGCATACACTCGCCCACCGATGCCATTGAGTCCAATGATCCTGCCTCAGCATTTCCGAGGCTTCATTGTTTTGCACAGAGTCGGTATCCGCATCGTAGGAGAAAACACCATTATTGTACAATAAGCGTAGGACCTGACGCAACCGGTCGCATCTGGCGCCACTCGAAATGGATAATTGCTTGATAGTCTGAGTACCAGATGCCAGATAGTCCGGAATTCGTAGTTCTACTACCGCTGCTAGGCATTGTGTTTGCTGGTAACCTGGCATAATATGTTAGAACCTGCGTAATTCATGGGTAAGCTGAAACGCACCGAATAGATGGTCGACAAGGGCTAGATACGCTGGTTCAAGCAGCTGGGTAACTTCTGATGCTAGGTCCACTATACGACTGGCCACTGCTGTAAGGGCTGGGTCAGTGGTTGGCTCTGCTCGTCGGAGTGATGCGAAAGCTGCCGCCCTGTTCGGTTGCTTGGACTCTTCCACGACCGCTCGCAGGGCAGTCTCAAGCTGCAACAATGATTCCATTGTTTTATAAATAGTGTAGTTAACCTGAGAGAGCAAAATGAATGTATTTTGTCTCAGAAATTGAAACTTTGGCGATATAAAATGCAGACGAATGCCCACTTGAGTGGTGTCCGGGCTCCGTACGGATCAACTCCGGTCACCGAAGCCGTGCAATTAGCCCTAATGTAATCGTTCATCTCGCACTGGTAAGATGGACAGTCCAAGAATAAAACTCATTCAAGCCAAAGGACACGATGAACTCTGACAGTGAAACAGCACCACTTCTCTCTGGATGCGTAGCAACGGACAATCCACCTATACACAAGGAGGCTCCCTCCCAACACCATGTTACGGCATCTCAATTTCTCCCCGTTTCGCTCCTAGCGTCGCTGGGAATGGCGGCAACAGTGGCGACAACAATCTATGCTTATGCGGACCTCCTTTGCACTGATCCCACTGCCTGTGAAGACTCCGAACAAAGCGCCTACGCCGCGGTTGTCGCCATAGCAAATGGTCTCGCTCATACCGTAGCCATTCTCATTCTGGGGCCTTTACAACATTTGGTGAACCGGTACCTCAGAGCTGGACTCTTCCTGTGGATTATCTGCCGGGCAGCGAGCGTGGTATGTTTGGTTATCGGAGGTGATTGCCCCAGTGCGAAACAAGGAATCATGAACTACCGCCCGCTGATGATAGGAAACAGTCGCCGCCCGGAGTGTGCCGATTGCAGTATCGGGTCGTGTCTTTGAGGGACTGGCGTCGGATAATCTGTTGCACTTCAATCTGAATACTATCTACGTGTCTGTGACTTCCTCCACACGCAAGGAAGCTTCACGTCCGATTGCAGCATCATTGGCGCTCTATATGTTAGGTACCGCCGTGGCACCTATTGCGGTCACAGTTTTCCGAAGCTATACCGCGAGCTTCACCACCGCGTTGATAATTTTTGCTCTCACGGCTGCCTACCTGGTCATCTTTGTGCGTCAGCCTGTTCGCGATGCTACTCGCACTGCATCGAATGAATCTGCCCGACCAGGATGGCACAAATCTCCGCTGCGAGTTTTGCTATCCCCTCTACGGCCTTTCTATGTCAATCGGACGGCCATACCTTATGGACTGTCGCTCCTATTATATACAGCCGTGCAAGGACATTTGTTTCCAGTTATTATGGTCTTTGGCTCCATTAGATTTCACTTTGGTACTTTTGAGAACGGCTTGATTGTCTCCACAGCCGCCATCTGTGCCGCACTCCAAATTTCCTTCCAGGTTTATGTGGCTCCGATGTTGGTTCGGTTCGGTCATTGGCTCGGATGGGGGGTTCCAAATCTCTCGAGGGTGCAGCATCAGGATCGCAATGCTGTGGTCGGCGCACTTGTGTTGCAAATGGTTGCGCTGTCAGCGATTACCCAAGTGCACAGCCCTATTCAGTTGTACCTCGCAGTTGCTCTCTCGTCCGCCGGGTTGGCAGTCCCGGCTTTCTTCAAGGCCCACTTTGTCTCATTCATGCCGGACGCACCACAGGCTATATCTGCGCTGACGTTCATGGAAAGTGTGGGAGGGCTGGTATCCCCATTCGTCCTGGGGGCATGGCAGGCGGTTATTCCCGGCCCGTCAGTCTTCTTTCTGGCGGTAGCACTATTAGGAACCACGCTGGGTCTGTTTTTGGTGGCGGGTCTCTTTCATTCTTCAGGTCGGGATTGAGTGACATTGCTACCCTAACCACCCCCCCTCTAACATTTTGCTATGTGCATGCTATCGAGGCCAGGCGAGAGTGGAGGGCAACCATGAACATTGTTTTAGCTACAGTCAATGCTGCGTTGCTTCTCTTCGGCCAACTACCGGGAAGTTGAAGGGTCCCGACCATGTATTCGCCGGAGCTGTTGAACTGTTCTTTTGACAACATTGTATCTTCCTTAACCGTACGATGTACCCGAGTTGGTTGTTATGCCGTTCGTTGCCGGGGGGGAATTAAAACGAATACCTCGTACTCGCTGTATGGTTATGTGGGATCCGGGCGTCGAATAAATGCACTCAATATAAAGTTTCTCGTATGAAGTCCAAGGATCGTCACAACTGTATTATTTTAAATCTGCAAGGGAAAGTCCTTTAACTTTGACGTTTTCTTAATTAAGGTTCCTCTAAAGCTCTGCAGAGGGGGACACGAATAACTGAAACTGAACGGATGGCAAGAAGATCAAACAAAGAACGCTTTAATTCGTGGAGAAAAGGTATGAAAGCTCTGTCATTGGCCCAATTTATCATCGGTTCCACTGTACATAGTAAATGTACTACTGATTGGCGCGGCATAAACTGCAGGCCGAGGTAACTATACGTGGCTTAAGTCTTAGAGAGGGAAGACTCTATTGACCCGTAGAGTGAATTGAAGTGTATGAACCTAAGCGAATGGCTTCAAACACCTGAGGATTCACGGAGTAATTATGGGAATTCCCCCACCTCGTATCCAAGTTGGCGCTCGGGCCCATTCGGGTGCAGTCGAGGTATAGGTCTGCGATAGACACGCGCACCAACGGGAGGATGCACTGTGCCGGATGCGGGAAGTATCAGAAGTGGGCAAATTAGCACGATTTCACTAGGTACGTGAGGCTAATGTAAGGCCAGGGGTGTTAAGCCTCGACTAATATCTGACCTGTGTACTAGTGGTCTTGGTCCCGAGGCCCATTCACTCTGCAACGGGATGAGCCACATCCCTAGCGTACCACGTTATGATCCTCGAGTGCATTATTGCCAAGTTGTTCATATTTGAATAACCCAGTCGCTGTAATATGGAGTCGCGATAGGAAATATTCTCTGCTTCGGCCGTTATGAGATGCTGATGTGTTTACTAAGCCCTAATGCAGCCGTAGTGCGACCAGGCAGGGATGATAGAAATAGAACCGTATGATATAGCAGAGAGCGCCTTTGGACATTATTTAGTGTGCTGCGAAAGGATCTAGTGCCACGGCCACTTCGCAAAGGTGTCCCCAGTCACCCTGGGCCTGGGTAATGGGCATAACTTTCTAGGACACAACGGAAATATTTCACTATCCGTTGATTCAGGATGCTCATCCTTGTTGCCCCTAATCTCACCTGCAGGATATCCAAAGCTTTTCCTTGGCCAATGAATGATGCTTAGCTCAACGACCAATCTTTCGACAGAGGAAAGTTAGATTCTTCATATCTTAGTTACTTCTCGCTCGTAACCACCCCCGCCGGGCGGGAACTCACCGACTACAAATTCGTCGTACTGTTATAACTAGAGCACTGTCAATAGAGGAATTGTAATTCTCCCTCGCACCTAATTCAACCCTCGTTGCTGGGGCGGAATAAGTCGTTCTGCTTAATTCAACATTATGCCCCGCGTACGGCGGAAGTGGACTCCCGAAGAGGACTCTCTTCTCCGGTATGCCGTCACAACTGGTAGGTTTTATCTTTCTGATCTTCTTCTTTGTCATGTACAAGAACATCCTGATGTTGAATATGGCTTGAACTATGCAGCTATGGAACAGTCTCGCCCGCTCATGTGGCGTGAATTGGCGAAATCGGTGCCTGGACGGTCGAATAAGGACTGTCGCCGGCGGTGGTGGAACAGCTTGGCAGATGGGACTGCCAAGGGTTTCTGGTCGGAGGATGAGGACGAGCGCTTGATGCGAGCTGTCAACAAATATGGCACTGACTGGCGTAGAGTGGCCCAGGAGGTCATCTCGAGAACGCCCGATCAATGTTCTAGTCACTGGAGTCAAGTACTGGACCCAGAGATCAACCACTGTGACTGGACGGGCAAGGAGGCATGCTCATTCCATTCGTCCTTTACCCAGAGGCTCGCTGACAAGGAATAGGATGAGCAACTTTTGCACGAGGTCCTTACGCATGGCACCAATTGGACCGTCATCGCCACGTCCCACGTTCCCCGAAGAACAACCCTGTCCCTGAAGAACCGTTACGCTACGTTGCGACTGAGGCATGAAAACAACAATAGAAGCGAAGAGAAACCCGTCCCAAAATTCGACCAAACCCCCAGCATAAGACTAGGCGATGCCTGTGATCAGGAGGGTGACAGTACTGAAGATAATCAGGGAGGAAATGAAGACAACCAAGATGACGGAGATGATAGTGGGCATGAGGACGACAGCGGAGACGAAGATAATGAGGTGGACGGCAAAGATACTTTTTATTCAGAGGGTTCCACTTCGACCAGCAATCTCTCAATGCTGCCACCAACCCCGAATGGTTGGGTGAACATGTTCGAGCAGGGTGGTGAACTCCCGACTATCTCGTTCAACAACCATCCGTCGCCGTTGGTTCCAGGGCCCAACAGCAACGTGGGTCATGAGAACACATTCATGCTTGGAAGCATCTCTGATGAGATGACTACCAATCCATTGTGTTTGGCATATGGTAAACTAGAACTGCTCTCTCCCGCTTCCCTTGAGATACTGGTATTAATGAGAAATATAGGTCGCGAACCAATGGACACCATACCAGCCGTATCTCAGGGATATCCGAACACGAGCCAGCCAGAAATGGGCACAGCCGTGCCGCTTCAAAATCCTGCACTGGGTAGCCTGTCGATATCATACCAGGTATCCGTCACCATGGTTTGCACTGACAGCCAATTAGAAAGCGTCATCACGGCCCTGGCTGGAACAGGATCGTGTGTGAATGTGCAGATAAAACCTAAACCACTGGACGAATAGATGCATTTTTCTTATTCTAGATTTTAGAGCGCTATGTAGAAATGAAGTTCTTTCATTAGGTTCAATCTAACATGTCGCCCCCGACCAATACATTGGTGGGCTAGTTGTAAGGAATGGATCAGTTACGCCCCCTTCATTTGAATACGAATCCCACAGTTGAAAAAGCGAACTTTCCGACCGCCAGATATCAGTGAGTACCAAATATAGAAGTATTCAAGAACCAATAGGCCTGAACCCCAAGGGTAGGGTGCAAATTGAGTGCCGTTTTCCACGTTTTTGGGGCTTAAATGGGGCCTAGTAGAAGAAGGACAACCCCGAGTAAATTGTGTACGCGGGTACGAAGGATTCATCAGGCTGCATCGTCAGCTCCTCTCACCACCCCAAACCAATGAAATGATGTTTCTGGAATATCGAATGAATGGCCCCCAAGGCTCATGATGCGCCACGAGGCAAATCTCGCGTGGCAGTGTGGATGATGCTGCCCCTGAACAGATCAAGATGAGGTACGGGTGGAGTAGTTATAGAGCAGTTATATAACAGAAGTAGAAGGCCTTCGGGGGACAATAGTGGTGGTAGAATACCAAACGATCGTAGTTTTGACATATTATTCCTATCTCTATATCCCACGCTTTGTTCGCTTTGACATCCATGTTTCTTTCGCCGATCTCTCCCCGCCGCCTGCTCCCATTGGCAGCCAGTCTGCTGCTACTCTGCAGTACGACCATTTCGGCCAGTCCCCTGGTCAGTCGATCTCCACAAGAACGTGTCTTCGATTATGTGATCGTTGGCAGTGGTCCCGGTGGCTCGGTGGTAGCCAATCGACTCACTGAGATCGCCAATGTATCCGTTGCGATCATTGAGGCTGGGACATGGGCTAGTGATGTGACTGGCAATCTCAGTCTTGTTCCTGGCTACGACGGCTACTTCCTGCAGAAGAGTGTCCAATCCACCCCTACTGAGATCGACTGGGGGTTCGTCACAACCCCACAGTCTGTAAGTTGCATGGATTCTATCACCTGAGTGGCCATGATTTCCTCTGCTTACGTTGTCCGGTCTCAACCCTACAGGGCATCAATAATCAAGTCGTCCGATACCCTCGCGGAAAAGCGGTACGTTCCATACACCTTCTACCGGCCGTTTTGCGAAATGCAACATAAACTAACTGGTAAAAAGTTGGGCGGAAGCACTAATCTGAATGCGATGGCCTGGGGAGAGTCGTCCCGAGGAGCCTTCCAGAAATGGGCCGACGAAGTGGGTGATCAGTCTTTCACCTACGACAAGATTGCCCAGTACTACAAGAAGCCTGTGCGATTCAGTCCGTACCGAAGCGGCACCCGATTTGCCAATGCGACTCCCTCATACGATCTGGCCCAGGTAAGCGACAGCGGGACCCTGGACGTGACCTATCCCGCCTATGCGTACAGCTGGACCACGTGGTTGGCCGTCATGCTGGACTCCGCAGGCATGCCCGCGACGGACAGTTTCTTGGATGGCTCCTTGAATGGATCGGCGTGGCACATGTCCGCGGTCAACCAAGCCCACGGCACTAGAGCCTCTGCGGATGTAGCGTATCTGCGTCCCGCTGCAGGCCGGAGCAACCTTGCTATCTTTGACAACACGCTGGCCGAGCGGATCGTGTTCAGCAACGAAAAGGTAGCCACGGGGGTCCAGGTGAGCTCGAAGAATTCCACGTTCACGCTGCAGGCGAGAAAGGAAGTCATTGTTGCTGGTGGAGTGTTCCAATCTCCTCAGCTGCTGCAAGTTTCCGGCGTTGGGCCCAAGGCCCTGCTACAGAAGTACGGCATTCCCGTCGTGGCTGATCGCCCGGGAGTCGGTCAGAATATGCAGGATCAGATCTTCGCGGATATCGTCCACCGAGTCAATCTACCCACAGCGTCCACTCTGGGAATCACCGAGGCCGACATCGTAGCATACCAAACGAATGCCACCGGACCCTTAACCAACCCTGGCGGGGAGTTTGGTGGATTTGAGAAAATCCCTGCGGCTCTGCGCACGGGCTTATCCAATGCCACAGCCAAGAGTAACCCTCCTTTCCCCTGATACGAAGCAAAAGAAAGAGGCTCATCTGATTTGACACCCAACAGCCCTCGCACAGTACCCTTCCGACTGGCCTGAAATCCAATACCTCGCCCTCCCCGAATTCATCGGTGACCTGGGCACCACCCCAGCCCCGAATGACGGCTACAACTACGCAAGCCTAATGGGGACGCTCATGACGCCGACATCCCGCGGGACGGTCACCATCTCCTCGTCGAGCATGCGCGACCCACCCCTCATCAACCCGAACTGGATGACTACGCAGGCTGACCTCGAGACCATGGTCGCCATCTTTAAGCGCATGCGTCAAGTGTGGGCGAGCCCGGCAATGCGAGAGATCATTATTGGGGAAGAGTACTGGCCTGGTTCCAGTGTGCGGACCGACGAAGAGATCATTGCGTTTTTGAAACGGACGGCCACGCCCATGTCGCATGCTATGTCCACCTGTAAGATGGGGAAGAAGAGCGATCCATTGGCGGTTGTGGATAGCCGTGGCAGGGTTATTGGTGTGCATCATCGTATGTTTGTTCATGTCCCTGATGTTCTGGAGAGTATAACTGATCTTAATGATAGTGCGCGTCACTGATGGCTCTGCACTTCCCTTTTTGCCGCCAGGTATGTACTTTTTGTCTCCACCTCCCCCCCAGCTTATCGAAACACAAGGGTTACTGACCGGTTGACAGGAGAGGCGCCTCAATCAGTTGTCTGTAAGTCAACGTTCCTCCCCGATCACTTCTAACTGCGATTGCTAACATGAACAAGACATGCTGGCCGAAAAGCTTGCCGACGACATCAAGAACGGTCAATAGATTTTCTGCCTGTTAGAACTCTAGACTTCTCTGTACTATCTTCCATTCATCATGACTTGCTTCACGGTTCTGTGACCAATTATTGGACCAACCATACGTTTTAGCCTATCACTCGCTGTCGTACTATAGGCTAGTATTTTCCCGCACATTATATCATTGGGCCCTGTATCAATGTCAGATTGCAATATATTTGATGGTTTTGAACATATTGTTTACGTAGAGAGTATGACAGCGCCTTCCGTATTGAGTGGATGCGCCTCCCTACACTGATTTCCCATGCTTTTCACCATGAAGGGGAATTATGGGAAAGGATACTCTTTTGTAGTCACATTTCTCTAGGGCTATATGTAGTAAACTAGGGTTTCCAAGAAAGACCTTGTTCCCATCGTTTTGCCGAGCCTAAAAGATCCCGAAGGATAGATAATCCGCGCCAAATATTTCAATGGTTGGTACTTGCCGATAAGCTCCACATTGGACCCATAACTCGAATTGTGACCATGTAAATAACTTTAATTGGTGGAAGATGACGATCACCGATTATTATTCTTGGTGGCGCAGACTGCGATCCATGTCCATCAGTGGTAGAAAGCCGAGGTAGTGGGTCGATTCAGCCGCAGCTGATATGGTATGCGATTGGCATGATTAATAGAGGTCGACTGAGTCCGTATCCCCTTTTGATTGGATATGGTCTCGATATCCTCGTCCGAGTGTATCCGCCAGAACCTCCATGCGTTATCAACTCAGCTGCATTGGCGGGGTATTTAAGTTATGTTACCCCTTTGAATCTCCTATTCCAAGCAGTAGCCCCTCTATCTGATTTCTCCCTCTTGTTACACATTACTTTCAAAAATCAATCACTATGTCTTTCGAACAATCCTGCTTAGATATCCGTGTCGAGGTCCGCGATGGCCACACTGTCCTTCTCGCCAGTGCTGGATGTGGCGATGATACATACGAATGATGGTGTTTCGTTGGAGGCGGATCTACGCAATAACAGCGAAGAAAGAAGGCGTCAGGGAGTCAACCTGTCCGAACATATTGAGAATCAGCATGGAGAACTGGTGTTTGTTGAATTCTAAATATGATATTAGGCTGCTAGTATATGTATAAACAGTCATATATATTCATGCAATAGAAGATTCTAGAACCCCGGATATTATCCGAAAGAACTGAATTTCTAATATGATAGTTTACTTTTTCATATCCTATTTCTAATTTTCCCAGGGCTTCCCTCAAGACCGGTTGTATTATTTGGTGGTGATCTCTCGGAATGGCCCTACCCGGGGGAAAGACATAGTGTTCCTCCTGGGCTGGGTCAGAAAACTGCTGGAGCAGGAAAAAAATAGCCATAATCAGGAGATAGTGCGAGGACGCCTTCGGCTTACGTACTCAAGCTAGCGGTATGCCGTCGGTAGTAGGCCAGCCGGCTACAGGATAGGTAGTACGGAGAAGATATATTATGTTCAGATCGCTAGGGAGATTGTATGTGTATTGGAACAGAGTGAATCTTATCTGATACCTATATACAGTTCGGTAAACAGAGATCACAAGCTTAGTTACAGCAATCCGGTAGGGTATACTACTATTATCGTTTCCCCGGGCTGTTTCTTCTATATAAACATAATCATGTCGAGTTTATTACTAAATAGAGATAATTTGCCGCGGGTGTAGTGATACAAAGATGTTTACAATATATGAAATCGAATGCCATCTATTCGGCTGTTCTCAGGGCAGTAGTATTCCCCTATTATCATCTCTATACTATCCCCCAAAAGGCTGATAGAGGTAAGTAATGCGCCCGCTCTTCGCGCTTGTACCGTTCATGATCAAAACTTTCTGAGAACCAGTTCCGGGAAACCCTCGTGCTAAATTATAGCTTGCAGGAGCTGCTTCCTGAGGTAGAGTATAAGTAACGTGAAATACTATCGCTGCTGCTCTTGGCACTATTAAGTCTGGTGTTATAGCTGTCGCAAGCTGATCCAGATCCATCCACATAAACAAGGTGATAGGAAGAAAAATCAGAGATACAATGAGAGTATTCATTGTGTAAATCTCGGTTTCGCTCCTGTGCTCTTCACCTTAAGGCCGTTTTTTGACCAATATTTACACTTCAGTATACCCCTTATACAGTATTTTACTATTTTGTTATCTCTATTTCAAATTTATCTAATAAGAATAGTGTTATTTTATTAATATATGAAAATAGCTGCTCAACAAGATAGTCAGAAAGGACCTGGATTATAACAGGTATAAGACTATATAGACATTCTTAGTTATTCAAATACGCATTCACGCTGCCAAATTGATATATATTTGACTTTAGCCTCCTGATTGGACACTTGTTACAACCAGCAGCCTCAGCTATTTATGGGGGGATAGTAAGATCATAACTAATTACTATATTATAGATTAACAACAAGGTTGATACAGTACGATTCGGTGCTATCCTACCACCACACTAGGATAATCGACGGGGAGGATCAATTAGTAAAATAGAGAATACTAGGGTTGCGGCATAGTAGGAGATAGAAGGTGGAGATTAGATACGAAAAATACAGCAATACACAGTAGAGTAAGTTTATATGAGTCATCAATTGCTCCATAGAATACAATACTGAAATTAAACACGGAATAATTGTAAACGAGGATGTATGCGCCTGGCATTAGGGTTTGGAAGTCACGAGAGTATAGGGCCCGCGGGCACCGTTTCTGTAATATAGTGTACAATAGTACCTACATCTCTGTTATACCTGGGGCTTTGGTGTCAAGTCTGAGACCAGTTAGCAGATGATATATCAAGGGTGACTAATCTGAAATTGTTCTTTAATTTCTATTATCAATAGATTACAGTTTTGATAAATTAAAAATTATTCTTAGACTATTATTAATATAAAACTACAACTACTACAGGCAGGGAAGAACAACTTGAACTGCAGACCCATAATCTTCAAAAACTTGTAACAGTGCAAAGATTTGACAGTATCGAACAAGCGATCGAATTGATATATAGCATATGCAGGTCTGTCCCATTGGATATAAACCTCTACTATATAATTCATGGACTTGTTGCGAAAAAAGGATGATCACCAGACCAGCTACGTTGGATGTCCAATACCCTCAACACGAACGATTATATTCCCTACCAAAAGAAAGTTTATTCCCAGACAACGTCCAAACAATGCCCACGAATTTCCCCGTTAAACCATTCGATCATCTCGATCCGGTCTTGTTTCATCCTCGCGCCCTGCAAAACATCTCCACCCGCCAGTGGACTTACCACCGCGGACACCGTCTCATACAGCTGCCTGAGTGCAAGATTCTTCCCGATACAAGCCCTCAACCCGACCCCAAACGGCATCATATTCCTCTCCATATTCGGTCTCCCCAGCCCGGCATCCTTCCCACCCTCCAACCACCGCTCCGGCCGAAATTCAAACGGCTCCGGAAAGACCTCCGGGTCGTGGTGCAGCGTGTACGCAGCGCATCCCACCACCGTGCCGGGAGGTAGAGTATATCCTCCCACCTGGAGATAGGTTGAGGGCGGAATAGCCCTGGTGAGGCGGGTAGGGTTGGCCATACCCAACCGCAGACCCTCTTTCACAACGGCGCGCAGGTAGGGAACCGATTCCGGGTCAAAGACCGGGGATTTCTGGCGATGAGCGTTGATCTCAGCGGCGAGAGTGTGGCGCGCATCCTCATTTCGAATTAGGTGGAAGAGGATCGTGGTGAGCATCACAGCGGTGGAGTCTGCCCCCGCGAAGACGATGGCTTTGCATTGAGCTGCTGTTTCTGTGGGAGAGATCCCGGCTGATAATAGGCGTGATTGGTAAGTGGTTGTTGGAGGTGCGGAATCGGCGGGAGGCATCACTTGCGTAGCGAATGTGTCCAGTTTGTGGAAGGATTGGATGGCTTCTTCGGTTAAGGTGAGCCGGGCTGCGAGACGGTAGACTTGCTGGAAGAGCCAGTTCGGGAGGAGGGAGAAGCGCGAGAATCCAACTATGGCAAATATGAAGGGGTTGGCGCTGAGCTTGGTGCTCTGCTGTTCCGGTGGGGAGAGGTGGGCGATTTCTGCGAAGCCCCCGTAGGGTTTGCCTAGGAGGTATTCTGTTACGACATCGATGGAGAGCCGGGCGCAGAGGTCAACCAGGTCGAAGGGGATCTTTTCGACTTGGTATGTGCTGAGGCATCGCATGAACTGGGCGATGGATTGTCCGATGGGTTGGTTGGGGGCGCAGGAGGATCGAACGCGGGCGGGAGCAAAGAGGGGGGCCACCGCTTTGGCGCGCTGGTCACGGTATTCTGGATCAATAGCGGAGAAGATCGAGACGATGGGACCCAGGTTGAAGTTCCTGTAGCGCGCATCCTTGGGAAAGCCACCGTTAGTGATGTAGATGTCGCGGAGCGTGCTGCTGTCGGATATCGAGACGCTGTTCGGTCCTACCCGAAGGACAGGAGTGCGATGGCGACGGTGAAGGGAGCGAAGGACATGACCCTCAATTCCTAGATAGCAGATTACGTATAAGAATAGCGGGCTGACCGAGACGTAAAAGGGACCGGGGACATGGCGCAGAGGGTGGAAGAAGCGGTGATGGATGACAAATAGGAGCAGCGCAGAGGCCCCAAGGAGGGGAAGTGTGTCAAGGATCATGATCGTAAGCTCGTGGCCGTCTTCTCTAGGTGGAAGAAGATTTGAAAGAATTTGAGGGGAAAAGTACAGGGAAAAGGTTCTGTGGTGAAGCATATACTCGGGGTTGGGGTAGGACTATCTGGGGTTATCATCGCCGAGTTGGCGAGAATGCTCATATGAAAACCCTTGAGGAATGATCGAGACCACCGCAAAGAGGTGATCATACCATTGACAGCCGTAGTGTCAGCACGATGAACGGCCATTCTGATATCGTCAGCGTTCTCAACGGGATTAGTCCCGCTTCCTTGGAGAATGAAGACCAGAGAACCCGGGCTCTCCTGGCGGCATATGCCCTCGTGGCACGACTGGAGACGCCATGGGAAACCACCGCTCGACTGTGTATGGGCCAGGTACGTTCATCCTGACTGTTGTACAGTATGCATCAGATCCATGAGCTGATGGGTGGGATAGCCTGCTCTGGGAGCAGCGTTGAAGGTGTGCAAGGACCTCGAGCTGTTCGAAAAGTGGGATCAGGCAGGAAATGAGGCTATGACTGCGGACGAATTGGCCAAACTCACGCCTTGTGAGGCTGCTCTGTTGGGTTGGTATATTCTGGGGGAAGCACTCAATCAGGAACAAATTCTTACTGAATCATGTAGAACGTCTTCTCCGCCATCTTGCCTCCAACCATATGCTCCACGAGCCATCAGTGGGTGTGTTCAAGCCAACTTCATTCACCAAATCACTACTACAACCTGTGTTTGGAGAATGGATTAATCATTTGTAAGAATCCCTCTTCCTTCAGCGGTGCGAGGTAGTGTTTCGATCTAACTATTGCTTCAGGTATGACGCTACGTTGCCCTGCTTCTTTCGAATGCCAGAGTACCTGGCCCAAACTGGGTACAAGGTTCCTCTGGATCCGGCGAACGGGGTTTTCCAGTATACCAAGGACTGGAAAGGTGACATGTTCCACTACTATGAAGCTCATCCTCGTGAGGGCGAGTCCTTTAACCACGTCATGGGAGGTGTCATGGCCCATCAGGCTGGGTGGTTGGATATCTTCCCGCATGACCGTGTGTTGGAGACGGCGGCCGAAGGAACCCCTCTGGTGGTCGATGTGGGTGGTAACATCGGGCATGATATGGACCGATTTCTCCAGGCGCATCCGGAAACCGCCAGTCGCCTGTATTTACAGGATCGTCCGGAGGTGGTCAAGCTGTCTAAATGCCCTGACCCAGTGCACAAGATGGGCTACGATTTCTTCACGCCTCAGCCGGTGAAGGGGTCTCGGGTCTACTACATGCATGGCGTCCTTCATGACTGGTCCGATGAGCCCGCGCGCAAAATCCTGGCCATGCAGCGAGAGGCGTTGACCCCCGGATACAGCACCCTGCTGATTCACGATCATATCGCGCCCCGTGCGCTGGCCCATCCGCATACCACCGCGTACGATCTGACCATGATGGTGATGGTGGCCGGAACGGAGCGAACGGAGGAGCACTGGGCGACGTTGCTGCAGTCGGAGGGATACAAAGTTGTCAAGGTCTGGAGATCTCCGTTGGCCGTGCAGGGGATCATTGAGGCAGAATTAGCTTAGAGCAACTACCGTAGTCAATTCATCACCTTTGGAATAAGTACAAATCTATTTATCCACATCAACACTGTTGGTCACAGAGCCAAACACCTCCAGGGCATGGCCGAGATAGTCCTGAATTCCCTTGAGGCGAGGAGTCATGTCACTGCCCAAAGGCAGCAGCTTCTCCGCCTGGTGTCCCTCGCCGACGCCTTCGCCAACCACAACTTGATAGAGGGCCTGCATGGCCTTGTCTTTGTCACCATTGGGCTTAATCTTTCCACTCAGCAGAAGCCCCTGGACCTGTTCGGTAAAGGTCCCCTTGTAGTCCTCGGGGAGAGGGGTCTTGCCCAGGACCACCGAGTTAGGCATGTTGGTGTTGAAAGTCCCCAGCACGACAGTCAGGGTCCGGATGTTGAAGGGAGCCACCTCCTTCGCCAGGATCTTGGTGAGAGCTAAATTGTCACGGTTAGCGATGTGGAAGATCCACCTGAACGCATGGTCCGTCGTGGAGGATCAGACATACCGTCCAGACCCGCCTTAGCACCACCGTAGACTCCCATTGTGGGAATCCCATCGAGGGAAGCGCCACTGCTCATGTTGACAATGACCCCCGATCGGCGTTGGCGCATATGCGGGAGCACCGCACGGATGAGGCGCAGGGGGCCAAAGTACATGGTCTCCATCTGGGCACGAATCTCCTCCTCGGTACTGGTCTCAATGGGCGCATAGATGGAACCCCCGGCGTTGTTCACCAGAATGTCGATCTGCTCTCCACCCTTCTCGAGCTCCGTAATCACACTGCCGCTCTGGGGGCTATCAACATCCAGCTGGACCCATTTGCCCCCCTTTCCCTCGATTTCCGCGACCAGATCGGGGGTGCGAGAAGGGTTACGCGAGGTGGCAATGACCTTATGGCCACCCGCCTGCGCGGCACGAGTTAAGGAGAGGCCAAACCCGGAGGAGCAGCCGGTGATGAGCCAGGTGAGTTGGTGAGAGCCCATGATGAACTTGCACGATCGATTGTCGGTGATTGTATGTATGTATGTGTGTATGTATGTGTGTATGTACGACCGGACATCGTTCCAAAGGATTCCTAGGGTTGACTTTATAAGGGGACACTGGGAACGGAGATATCGGATTTTACGAGGCGGCGTGAGAAGGTCGTAACTCCGTCGACAGGGATGTTGGTTTGTTTCCTTTGTTTCCCTTTTCTACTCGGGGTTGACCAAAGTTCTGTTTCCACTCCCAACACTGGGTGTCTGCTCGGATCCCCTAAATATTACTCCTCCCAGGAGATATGGAGATCGACGTGACCAGACAACGATCCTCGCGGCAGGGTCATTACTATTACTATCACGAGTATTATTATTATTTGCATTTGCATTATCATCGTCATTATCACCACCGTCACCATCACCCACCATGACTGGCGGCACTCAACTCGTGCTGTTTGGTCCCCAACTAACCCCCACGCAATGGACCCCCGATTTCCTCCGGCGTCTGCAACTAGAGATGCAAAATAATCCTCAGTTGGAATTTCTCCGGCATTGTCTGATCCAGTTAGAGGCATTTGTGGCGAGCACACCCCTCCCGCGCGAGGACGTCGCACTGGTCTCGCAGCTAGGGACACTAGCAGGGTTCGCGCGGGGCGAAGCAATTCCAGATCCACAGCGTCTGCAGGGAAATATCCTATTGGCGCCATTGACAATCGTCTCACAGGTGGTGGACTGGCTGCGGATGACTCCATCGGACGAGCTGATCGTCCAAGGCTTCTGTATAGGATTTCTGTCCGCGGCCGTTGTGTCCTCAACTCATCAGCAGGACCGCGTTGAGTTTGAGCGATACGTTGCCAATAGCATTCGTCTGGCGGCTTGTATTGGCTTTCTCATCGATCGAGAAGATTCTCTGCAGGCGACGGCGGATCAAGCAACGGCCATTTCCGTGCGTTGTCCATCACCGTCACACCGTGCAGCTTTGGAAACCACAATAGATTCGTTTCCCGAGGTATGTATTCTAGAAGGGTTCAGGGCAATTGGAATCCGAGTTGATCAATCCCTAGACATACATCTCCTGCATCACTGATGATCGCACGGTCACCGTCACACTGCCGCGTCGCCATCTGGCGCGCTTGACGGAACGCCTGAAACATGAGTCCATTCCCAGTACCGTCATTGGCCTCGATGGTTGCTATCATCATCCCAAACACACCGATGCCGCTCAGACACTCAAAGACATCTGTGCCAAAACGCGTGAATTGCAGTTGCCCTTCAGCGAGCAACTCCATCTTCCCCTTCGTTCCACCGCAGATACCGAGCTCCTCACCATGGGTGCACTGCATGACATCGCCGTAGACCTCATTCTCTGCAAGCGCGCTCATTGGTTCCAGACCGTCAAATGCACGCTCAAGGAGGTTCCGAATGGGGTCAAATTTGTCGCCGTGGGTTCGGAATCCTGCATTCCTCGATCGCTTTCGCTGGCCAGACCGGCCGCAGATTTACAGGACGCGATCGCGGTGGTGGGAATGGCCTGTCGATTCCCCCAGGCGGACTCCCTGGAGGAGTTCTGGCAGCTTCTGAGCGCGGGGGAAACAACTATTAGCCCTCTGCCCCACAACCGCTTCAATCCGGCGGACCTGCGAAGGGAGCCGAAGCCGTCGACATTCTGGGGGAATTTCTTACGCCACCCAGACGTGTTTGATCACCGGTTCTTCGGAATCTCTGGACGGGAGGCGAAATCCATGGATCCACAGCAGAGACTGGCACTGCAGGTTGCCTATGAAGCCATGGAGGCGGCCGGGTACTGCGGCCTTCACGCGAAAAGCGGGAGGAAGGAGACTCAGGTAGGGTGCTATCTGGGAGTAGGCGCTGTCGATTATGAGGGCAATGTGGCTGGCGATGATGCGAATGCCTTTTCGGCAACGGGGACCTTGAGGGCCTTTATTAGTGGTCGCATTAGCCATTTCTTTGGTTGGACTGGTCCGTCAATCACGTTTGACACGGCGTGTTCGTCGTCGGCGGTCGCTATACATGCAGCATGCAAGGTATGATTCCCCTGAAGGTCTCGTTAGATTAACAAGATTAAAACACTGATGGAGTTGCATGGATGAATGTAGGCTATCTTGGCAGGCGAATGCGCCATGGCCCTAGCGGGAGGTGTGAACGTCATAACGAGCCCGAACCTGCACCAGAATCTCGCTGCCGCCTCTTTCCTCAATCCCAACGGATCCTCGCGCGCTTTTGATGCCGCTGCAGGTGGATATTGCCGAGGTGAAGGCGCCGGCATTCTGGTCCTGAAGCCCCTCTCCAAAGCCGTCGCGGCCAATGATAACATCCTTGGAGTTATCGCCGGGTCTGCCGTGAATCAGGGCTCAAATTGTAGCTCTATCACGGTTCCAGATTCCAACTCACAGAGCGCGTTGTACAGTCGTGCTCTTTCTGTAGGTCAAATAGATCCCGAGGATGTAACATATGTGGAGGCGCACGGCACTGGTAAGTGATGTATATTGCGAGTATCCTCGAGGGACCACAAGGGCTAAGGCAGCACTAGGAACGCAAGTCGGGGATCCTATTGAGTACGAAAGCATCAGGTTAGCTCTGGCTGGTCCTGGAAGGAAAGATGATATTCTACTTGGATCCGTCAAAGATAATATTGGACACACCGAAGCTGCCTCGGGCGCTGCAGGGGTCATCAAAACCCTCCTGATGATGCAGAAGAGAACCATTCCGAAGCAGGCGAGCTTTAAGACACTGAACCCACGCATCAAGGCATCCGACCACATTGTAGTGCCAAAGCATACTCAGCCCTGGACAGCCGCGCGGATGGTTGCTTTGGTGAATAACTACGGTGCAGCTGGTAGCAACGCCGCGATTGTGGTACAGGAATATCAAAAACCGTGTGTTGCACCACAACCTCCTGCTGTGGCGGCTTATCCCATTGTCCTGTCTGCCAAGTCTGCAATTAGCTTACAGTTATATATGGGAGAGCTCAAGCGTTTTGTCTGCGCGGCAAATGTGCCATTGCGTGAGATTGCATACGCCCTTTCAAGACGACAAAACCCTGCATTTGAATACAGAACAGCGTTTAGTACCGAGAATATTGCCGGCTTGACTGCCACCCTGGATCGGCTCAACGTCAGTAAGGGTGAAGCTGGATTTACGCGGACTTCGAAGCGCCCTGTAGTGTTGGCTTTTGGCGGCCAGACGGGACGTACAGTAACAGTATCGAGAGATCTTTATGATACCAGTCTGCTCTTCCGGAATCACCTGGTGCGTTGAAACTCACTATTCGTCAGGACTGCATTGTGGCTGACACGGAATACAGGACAAATGCGAAGCTGTATGCAAATACCTTGGCTTACCAAGTATCCTGAGCAACATCTTCTCCGGTGAACCGGTGGATGACATTGTCTCCCTCCACTGCATGCTTCTGTCGATCCAGGTATCCTGTGCCAAATCATGGCTGGAATCGGGACTAGAGGTGGACGCTCTAATTGGTCACAGCTTCGGCCAATTAACTGCACTATGTGTTGCGGATTCCATCTCCTTAGAAGATGCTTTCCGACTGGTTGCTGGTCGAGCGCGCCTAATCCGCGATAAATGGGGTCCGGAGCGCGGAGCCATGCTGTCGCTCGAGTGTGATCTGGGTGACCTGAGGGAGCTGATGGCTCGCATCAACTCGACCTCTAATTGCCGTGTGGATGTGGCCTGCTACAACGGTCCCCGTAGCTTTGTGCTGTCTGGTGATATGGAGTCCATCGATCAGGTGCAGGAATGGTGCCGCTCGTTTAAAGCAGTCCGACTGCAAAACACGCATGCATATCATTCGTATGTCGCAGATGCTATCCTCGAGGAGTTCAGAGAACTCGCCCAAACGATAGCAATCCAACCACCACGGATTCACATCGAGACCTGCTCCCCCAGCACCAGCTGGACTGCCTTTACCGCCGAGGCAATCGTCGAACATACGAGACAACCGGTCTACTTCCATGAAGCAGTGGACCGCCTCGCAGCGCGTGCCCCATCTGCCGTGTGGCTCGAAGCCGGATCTGCATCCCCAATCATCGCTATGACTCGTCGCATACTGACACAGTCAGATAAACCGCCCATGTTCATCCCAATGGAACTAGGGACCACGGATGCGATGGCCAACTTGGCAAATGCCAGTAGCCAGCTCTGGACGGCAGGGCTTGGTACCTCGTTCTGGCCTTTCCGTGGAGATGGAGATGCAGTGCAGATCAACCTACCCCCATATCAATTTGAGCGGACGCAGCACTGGCTTCAGTACAAGGAAGCGTCGGAATCATCCCTTATTCAGCGCTCCCCAAGATCAGGGTCCACCTTGGTGACCATGGTCAAGAGTAGTGGGCCGAAGGGAGAAACATTGTTCTCTATTGATACCTCGAACCCTGTTTTTGACTTAGCAACTCGAGGACACGCAGTCACTGGTCACAGCTTATGCCCGGCCTCAATGTACATCGAATTCGCTGCTCAGGGCGCTTCGATGCTCGCCAGCAAAGACAACAAGACGCACTTCGCCCCCCACGTTGAAAGCCTGTCTATATCCTCCCCGCTGGGGCTTGGTGCGGATTTATTTCTCCGCCTGTGCCCTGTAGCACCGGGACAATGGGATTTCACCATTACAAGCACGTCTTCATTCGAGCAAACAGAGCACGGAAAAGGACGCATCAGCTTGGTATCTGCCGGAGACGTCGTTGCCGAGGCACGGCTGAAGCTTCTTCAAAAGATCGCCCGAAGCTCGAGCATGGATCGTATCATGGACTCTCCTGATGCAACAGGCATAAGTGGTGGCATTGTATACCGGATCTTTGGTGAGATAGTGAACTACGCTCCTTACTACCGCGGGGTGAAGTCACTATCATCATTAGGAAATGAGGCGGTGGGATTTGTGGATCTCCCGGACGACACCCAACCGTTCAGCGGACAAAGCACTTTTTGTAGACCCGTTGAGCTGGATAATTTCCTTCAGGTTGCTGGGATTCACGTGAACTGTCTCTCTACTCGGCGCGCTGAGGAGGTATTTATGTGCACTGCTGTGGACGAGGTGATCCTTACACCTTCGTTTGTTGCCTCCAAGACAGACTCGCAGAGCTGGACCGTTTATTCTCATCACGAAGTTATCTCCAAGGGGAGCTTGACTAACAATATCTTCGTCTATGATTCCGCGAAAAAGCTCGTAGCAGCTATCATGGGGGCGACATTTCGCAGCGTGCCATTCAAGTCGCTAGCCCGGAGCCTGACTCGCCTTAATCAGCTTATCCCATCCACTCTGGATAAGGGAAGGGATTTTATGGAGCCCCTAGCCGACTCAGGATATGACTCCAATCTTGCTACTCCACCTACTGAGGATGAGGACGAGACCTCGTTGGAAAACTATTTCCCCGCGGAACAGGAGGTGTCTCAGAATGTTCAGCGTCTCGAGGTTACCAATGATAGCAACACCCTTCAACAACTTCGAGCCCTTCTGAGCAATATAATCGAAATACCCCTCGAAGAGATAGACGCCTCGTCTAGCCTTGAAGAACTTGGGATTGACTCATTACTCGTCACGGAGGTCCTGTCCGAGATCGAGAAGCGCTTTAAGCTCCGCATTAGCCCAGCACAATTTCAAGGCTGTACAGACGTACTTTCAGTCTGCCAACTTTTGGCGCCAGAGGAGAAGCTCGCGCGAACAGCTGCCCCGCGCAGTCTGGCGTCCACCAATGGTCACACCGAAACTGGGTCACCATCCACGCGAAGCGGACCTCTGTCAGGCGAGTCAGAAAATAATCTGGCCGTTGTAAGTCAGCAATGTTTCTTGGATACTAAATCAGGCTACGATAAACACTCCAAAGTGACGGGCTTTGCCGGGTTCTTCAGCGAGCCCTTCCCTATGCAATCCGAACTTGTGGTGCAGTACGTAGTAGAGGCTTTTTCGACACTGGGCTGTATACTGAACGATATGGCGCCAGGGGATGACATTCCCATTATACCCCATATTGACGGTCAGCGGAAGCTAGTGCCTCAGCTGTATATGATTCTGGAGGATGCGGGACTGATCACGCAAAGCAAGGACGGTCGGTTTGAGCGCTCCAATACGCCGACCTCCACTACCCCAGCATCGAGTTTGCATCGCAGCATGCTAGCTAGATTCCCTAAGCACACATCCGAGACGAAGCTCCTTCACACAACTGGCCACAGATTGGCGGACTGTTTGTCTGGTTCTGCTGATCCGCTCTCCTTGATCTTCCGAGATTCATCTGCTCGAGCCTTGCTCGAGGACGTATACACGAATGCGCCCATGTTCAAAACAGGTACACTTTTACTCGCACAATACCTCTCGTCCGTCGTGTCACGCTTCGGAAACGCCAGGGAAGTCCGCATTCTCGAGCTGGGAGCAGGTACGGGCGGCACAACCAAGGAGCTTGTCCATACCCTAGAAAAATTGAGCCCTGATCATAAATTCACATATACCTTCACCGACCTCTCATCTTCACTGGTCGCCGCGGCCCGGAGGAAATTTCCCCATTCGTTTATGCGGTACTCGGTGTTGGACGTCGAGAAGGTTCCTGGTGCTGAATTGCAGGGCCGCTACGATATTATAATTTCCACCAACTGCATCCATGCTACACAGAACCTGGTTCGATCTACCACGCACATCCGGCAAATGCTCCGACCAGATGGGATTCTTTGCCTGGTGGAGCTGACACGAAACCTGTTCTGGTTTGACCTCGTGTTTGGTCTGTTGGAGGGGTGGTGGCTGTTCAATGACGGAAGGAAGCATGTCCTCGCCGACGAACGGCGATGGGAGAGATGTCTACGAGAGGCTGGGTTTAACTGGGTTGATTGGACCGATAGCCCATCCAGGGAATCAGATCTCTTACGGGTCATTACCGCGTCTCCGTCTTCGGCTCATGACACTTCAACCAAGCAGGAGACGATCACCTTCAAGAAGGTGGACGGTGTCGATCTTGAGGCAGATCTGTACTATCCTGACCAGCTGGCTGATTCAACACAGCGTCTTCCTGTGGGTGAGACCGAGACTACACAACTGATCCCGAACATTGGGCGCTAACTGCAATACAGCACTAATGATTCACGGTGGCGGCCATGTCATGTTGTCCCGTAACGACATCCGGCCAGAGCAAACCCAGCTGTTGTTACAGCATGGCTTTCTCCCGATAAGTGTCGACTATCGACTCTGTCCGGAGGTAACACTCCCCAATGGACCTATGGAAGACGTTGCAGATGCGCTGCATTGGATTCGCACTGTGCTGCCCACGCTCCGTTTACGTCGCAGCGATATCAAAATCGACGGAGCCCGCGTGGTGAGTGTGGGCTGGTCTACAGGCGGGCATTTGGCCTTGTCGCTTGGATGGAACAGTATCCCACGAGGAATCAAGCCGCCTGATGCTATCCTAGCCTTCTATTGTCCTCTCGACTACGAGGATGACTTCTGGCTACAGCCAAACATCCCAGAAGGATCTGAAAGTGCGACAACCTATGAGCTTGACGAGAGTATTTGGGTGGCTGTGCATGAGAAAGCCCTGACGCGGTATAATGTCCCGCCTGCGCAACGAGCCGTGGCAGGATGGATGGCACCAAGTGATCCACGTAGTCGGCTTGCTCTGTATATGAACTGGCATGGACGGACATTGCATGTTCTCCTCCGTGGACTTGATCAGCAGCGCCGAAAGGAGCCGGAGATGCCCACGCCCGCGGAGGTTGCGGCAGTGAGTCCACTCGCTCAGGTTCGTCGAGGTACATACACTACTCCGACGTTCATTATTCATCCTAGAGGGGATGATCTCATCCCTTGGGGACAGGCGCAGCGGACATATGAAGCGTTATGCAAACAGGGGGTTGAAAGTCAACTACGCATTGTGGACGATGTGCCGCATCTCTTCGATATGTATCGCACGTATCAGAAACGGGAGGAGGTCCAGAGGGTGGTAGGGGAGGGATACAAGTTTCTACGGGCGCACGTATGAAAAGGTGTAATCAATCAGTACTATATAGCATTGTACGTATACTCCGCTGCAATCAGAACACAACGTCCTTGAAATCCTCACAAAACGCCCATCGGGTGTCTGGCCGTAGACCCATTTCGCGCCAGCCATTCACCCTCTCTGGAAACATCGGGATGCGCGATCTGAGCGATCGATCATGGCCTAGAATGACAAAGATCTCGTCATGGGCATCCAGCTCGTGAATCTTCTGCACGGTCTCCATGGCCGCCTCACGGTCCGGGAACAGCGGTCCATCTGCAACCGTGAAGAAAGGCGAACATGGACTGACGCTCGAGGTAATCAGTGTCTGTAACACGTCTCCCGGACAATGACCCTGCAAGGATCGAGGAACACTGGTGGGAAACGGCAGGTACTGGGTGGGCCGCAAAACGCCTGGATGATGGCAGGCATCGGCGCCCATCAGCACAAAGGAATCTGGCGTCGTCCGTGCAAGGGCGCACAAATGCCCAACGGCATGGCCTGGCGCATCCAGTAAATAGAATGACCCGTCCCCGAAATAGTCCACCGCATCGAACTGCCCGACTTTCAATCCTTCGTTGAAAGATATCTCACGGACAGTCCGCCCCTGCATATCACTCTCCAATACACCACCGTTCACATCGACCGGCCAGCCGGGCCACGATATGTCCCGGACTCCGGGACCAACGATCAGGTCGGTGGTGCTAGGGAAGGTCTGCATATTCCCGACATGGTCGAAATGATTGTGTGACCAAATCACGGCGCTGATCTCGTCACGGTTGGCAATTTGACTGTCGTCAAGGATAGAGGCAACATCTTTGCCGCGGGTGATGGTGGTAGTTGCTTTGATAAGGGAGACAATTTTCGGGGCATAATTCTCCCAGTCTTCCCGGACGCCGAGGTCAAACACAATGTGGGTGTCGCCATGGCTGATAAGGAAGCAGTACACGGGGGCGTCGAGGCCAGTGAAGCCTTCGAGTGGCGGTTGCCAGAACAACGTTGGGTTGAGGTAGACAAGGGTTTGCCTGGTCCTTGTGTTAGCTGTGTCCTCCAGCCTTTGTCTTGGTAGCAGTGTCCGGCGTACGTATCGATTACTCGCACATCAACGGTCGATGCCGAAGGAGGAATATTCATTTTTGGGGCAGCCTTGGGCTGCGTAGGGCAGCTACAGTCTGCCATAATGTCATATGTGGTTTGCCTTTACGATTTCTACTGCGGGTACCGCCGTCTTATACGAAACTCGATGGGAGCTCGGGTCTATATCGACTAGCGCAGGTATACTCAGGGCCAGACAGTCTTATCCGACATACATGGATGAATTTCCAGCAGGCTACCATCAGGCTCTCTACATGCAAAGCACTTTGATATGCTGCTAAATTCGTGGGGTTGTATACAATTCCCCAGTCACGTAAACCTGCATGCTGAGCTCTTTCTTGGTTGGATCCTCCTTTCTCCCGATCCCCAGAAAGGTGAATATACCCTTCTTATCGGACAGATTACGATGAGTACTATTTATGCATGCTTTAGTGTATGTTCATATAACAGCAAAAGCTCAGCAGCAAGGAAATTGAAGTGGACCACTTACAAGACACTGCGGACTTTCTCCTTCATCGGCTTACTTCCGTCATCCCATCCATATTTTTGCAACCACTGATCCACACCTGCACCTATGACCTCATCATTGGCTGCAAAGTTCGCAGGGTAGAAGCAGATCTTCGGCGCGGGCGTTGGGTTATCCGTGGAGAGGGAGAAGTAAATCGCCGTCATTTTTCTCTGCACCGCGGTATAGTGTGGTTGGCCACCGTCCTGTGCCGGCGTAGGGTCTGGATTATAGGCGGTGAGCGACATGAGCTCGCGGAATTTCTCCTTATCCTCATCTAAGCCTGGGATCCTTCCCCCGAGGGTATAGTAATCCCAGATATCCTCGAATGATTCGGCGGGATGTCGCATGTAGATCTTCAGACGCGCCTGGTCGGTGGTGACAAAGTCGGTCGCCAGATAGCGCGGACCGTTTTCATACTCTTTCGGCTTGCTGTCCAGGTATTGTTGAATGAGCTCCAGAGAGCGAAGGATGTTGGGATGGGATTCGATGTTTGGCAGTTGATACACGCCACGTCGCACGGCCTCCCATCGTGTAATTCCTTCCGCCACCGCCGTGAAACAGGGTGGGAAATAGACCTTCGCCATGACCGGGATGGCATCTGGGCTGGGGAGACGTCGGCGAATGTCAAACCCGAGGATCATGGGCATCTGGTACCCTGCCTGTGCGACAAGACTCTTCTGTTCCTCGGTCGAGCGATCGGAATGCACGAACCACTTCCGCAGGGATGCGTACCAGGTGTCGTCGAATCCTGGAGTCTTCTTCGCTAATGCGTCAAGGACAATCTCAAAATTCTTGATGCTGAGGGGGTTGGCATCATCGGCGGGTCGTAGTGGGCTGACGTCTACGACAAACCGAACTGCTTGCTCCTTGCCAGAGCTCTTGAGTTCAAAACTGTATTCGAAGGGGTTGCCATCCCAGCCGACGCCACTGCGGAGTGAATCAGCTTCAGGGCGGCCTCCGAGCTGGGGGCAGATCGTGTCTCTGAAAAAGAGGAGGAACTGGCGCTGTGTATCTTCAGGGTACTGTGCCTCTTGGAGCATGCGAGCAAGATCGCGTCCACTAGTCAGCCACCAGTAGGGCAGGCCTTCTGAGGCCGGGCTCTCGCGCCCAAGAGACTGGAATGTGGGTAGTTCAACGGTGACGGACATGGTCTGGTGCGGTGCGATTGGGGTAACAGTTTGGGTCTATTGAACTACGATATATCCATGGTGGTAGGGAACTTGTACTGGCCCTGAGTTGGCTTGGTCTATGTGGCCCAGGGTGAAGTCTAGACTCTGACATGCCCTGAGTGAAACCCCGAGTGAATCGATTACTCAGGGCTACGTGGTTGATGCACGACTCATCAGCCCTGCCAAAATGGAGGTGTTTGTCTCCCAATCTCTCGACATAATCCGATCAACAGCATGGACGTACAATCGTTTCTCTGTCGGCTTCCTGACAGCCTCGGCCTGGTCGGTTGGCTCACGGCGGGGTTCGTTGCTATATTCGCTCTCCAGCTCGGTCGGGCCTGGTGGCGACTACGACACATTCCTGGTCCCTTTCTGGCTTCTCTTACCAACTTGTATCGTATGAGCTGGGTTCCAACTACACGGGCGCATCTCATTTTGCAAGATGTACATAAGAAGTATGGAGAGGTGGTTCGTATCGGGCCCAATATGGTCTCGTTCAGTAATCCGGAAGCGATTCCCACGGTCTATCCCATGCGCGCCGGGTTGCCAAAGGTATACTTTGTCTCGTCTGGCCTCTCTATATCTCCCCCTTTGAATCCCAGACGGTCGGCTGATTTGGAAATATCTAAACCCACTAGAGCGATTTCTACGTGACTTTGCGCCCGTATACCAGGCATGGTGGCGCATTACACGCCGTCTTCAACACCACTGAAGAGCACATTCTCAAGCAAATCAAGACCCCCATTGCCCCGATCTTCAACATTACCAACACTACTACCGTTGAGCCACTTGTAGATGAAGTGTTACAATGTATCCGTGATAGGTTTGATCAACGCTTTGCCGCCACGGAGCAGATCT
Source organism: Aspergillus pseudotamarii (assembly GCF_009193445.1). Classification (NCBI taxonomy): domain Eukaryota; kingdom Fungi; phylum Ascomycota; class Eurotiomycetes; order Eurotiales; family Aspergillaceae; genus Aspergillus; species Aspergillus pseudotamarii. Next base: position 293,682 of record NW_022475041.1, on the reverse strand, counting down.
TTGACATGGGACAATGGCTGCAATTCTTCGCGTTCGACGTCATGGGCACCATGACATTTTCCAAGCGATATGGATTTCTGGATGAGGGGAGGGATGTGGGCGGAATGTTGGGAACAATTGTTGATTTCATGAGGACCTCTGCCCCGGTGAGATTTCATGCTAAACTCCCGTCTGGATCCGGCGTCCCGTACAACCCTCGAACTGACGCAAAGAGATACATAGATGACACAGTCGCCCATGTTAGACAGAATCCTACGGAAGAACATCATTGCCGACACCTTCTGGCAAGCCGTCCGGGGGACCGCGTCACTCTCCATCCTAGGCTTCGTCGGGCAGGCTATCAAAGAAAAGAAAGAAAAATTAGAAAACGGTGACGCCAAAACAGACGACCGCCATACGGATTTCCTGACGCGCTACATCCACCTACAAAAGAATAATCCAGAGATTCCGGCCTGGGCGCCGACAGCCTGGACATTCTCCAACGTCATTGCCGGCTCCGATTCGGTCGGCACTGTCATGCGTACCCTCTTATTCCATCTCTTAGTCTATCCAAACACCCTTGAAAAGCTGTATGAGGAGCTAAAAGCCGCGAGTCTCTCCCATCCCTTTCCTCGGTACAACGAGGTGCGCGATCTGCCCTACCTTGACGCCTGTGTGCAGGAAGCAGTCCGGATCCACCCGCCCTTCGCCTTACCGTTTGAACGGGTCGTGCCTAAAGGTGGCGTCACAGTGCTTGGGCATTATCTCCCTGAGGGGACGGTCGTTGGAGGAAACCCGTATGTTGTGAATCGGGATCCGAATATGTTCGGCGAGGATGCGGAGTTTTGGCGGCCGGAGCGATGGCTCGAGGGGGATATCTCCCACAAAAGAAAGTTAGAAGGAAGTGTCCTTACGGTACGTACTATGCCATATGACTTCCCCATTGTTCTGTGGGCTAATTGTGCCGTAGTTTGGTGCCGGCCGACGGATCTGTCTCGGACGACATGTGGGCATCTTGGAAATCAAAAAGCTCATCCCGTTCTTGGTTATGACATACGATGCAAGTTTCCCCCCTCATCCCAAGGTTATGAGCACAGTTACTGACCAAGAGAAGATGCGGGTTGTGGACCGAGAGAAATTCGAAGTGGAGAATTCCTGGTTCTTCTTCCAGAGAGGCTTCTATGCTCAAATTCAGAAACGCACCGAAGCAGCATAAACTTGTCTATCGAGCCCCTGACTATCAGCAACGTTGCTTTGATAACGCTGTGCTCCGTTTCTTATCATGCTTAGTATTCGATTAGACTTCGTTCATTAGCCATGAGAAATATAAAAATGCATATTCCACATTGGTTCAGTTCTTGACATCATAGCTTAGTCTCATTATGTCGGATAGAACAATGAATCTCAATTTCTTGTTGCGCAACCGCTGTAAAGCGCGTGAGCATTTATGCCACAGAACCTAGTCACTGTCAGAGTTTTGCTTGCTCAGCAAGTCTCAATGTACCTCTTGCAGGGCCGGCTCTACTCTCGTCGTGGATCCGACATATTGAAAGCACTGGCTCTCGCGGCCCACCATTGCTTTGCTGGGTGCGTCGCGCTTTGGTGTCTGGCGGTAGGATTCACAACCATTGGTGATTGACATTGTGTCCTTCCTGTGATTCTAAAGTATAACGACCAAAATGGTCACGCTGGCTATGAGACTACTCCATTGCGAGTTCAAGACAACGATGGCATTAGCTAGGTAGGTGAACCATGACTTAATCCTTCTGTGCACTTCTAACTAGCCCCAGTTGTCGGAATATCGAAGACATACGACGCATGTACCCATACCATGGCTCACATTTGGTGGAACTACTTTCTTTGTCAGTTAGTCGGTACTTCTGTCTGCCTCGTATCTAATCTAGCATTAGTTTAGTGCGCATTTTTAGTGCTTATCGGGGGACTCGGAAAAGAAGACAGTCCTGTCCTCTCGGATGCTCTTTGGTTCCCTTTACCGTCCGAGTGGAGTGTACACTCTACAGACATATAAGCCTCCTCGGTACCATGCCTGCCACGCTCTGACAAACCTAGCAAACTCTTTCTGTTCTGAAATGCCGTCCAGCCCGAAAACCATTCTTATTACCGGCGGCTCCGCCCACGGGATAGGAGCGACTCTGGGCCTCGAGCTTGCCCGGCAAGGTCACTATATCTTCGCCACGGCCCACTCCATCACGAAAGTTCCCGAGAGTCTGACCTCGTTGGCGAACGTCCAAGTGCTGTCGTTAGATGTGACGGACCCCACCTCAATTTCCGACGCTGCACGCGTGGTGAGGGGGCATAGCCATGGCCTTCATATTCTCGTCAACAACGCCGGGATAGGGTATACTATGCCTCTCCTGGATGCTGACCTTGATCGGGCGAAGCAAGTATATGAGGCGAACGTGTGGGGACTGCTACGGCTGATCCAGGCATGTAGTGACATGCTCATCAGGTCCAAGGGGACGCATTGTTAATATAAGCAGTGTGGGCGCCGTGGTGAATACTCCCTGGATTGGTAATTATTGTTTTCTTCCTCTTTTTATATTCTGTTCTTCCGTCGGAGACTTGTTGGTGGTATTGAACCCAACTAACAAAGAATAGGCATCTATTCCTCATCCAAGGCTGCGGTCACACAGCTGTCCGAGACACTTCGCCTAGAGCTAGCCCCGTTGGGTGTTGCTGTGGTATGCCTAATGGCGGGCACCATCACCACCGCGTTTCATGCGAATGAGCCCGAGGTGGTCCTACTGCCAATGTGACAATATGCAGCTATCCGACAGACCATCTCGGACTGGGGAACCGGAAGAGTCGGCCCCAAAGGTTGCTCGGCCGATGAGTTCGCCGCCTCCATTGTCGATGATGTCCTGGGAAGCACGAGTAGGCTGGTGTGGAAGGGGCCCTATAGTCCTGCTGTGAGATTTCTTTCTCACTGGTGTCCTTTGTGGTTGTTGGTTTGTTTGTCCTGAATTTCCCTGTTGAGACTATGTCCTACATATTCAGTTCATTGGTCGTGCTAACTGGAGCTTCAGGATCGGATGATGAGTAGTGGACAGGGGCTGGACGAGCTGGCTCCGAACAGGGGCCAGGCTTGAGAGACACCGGTGCTAGAGACTTACCCATCCTGGGGCACCATGTGAATATGAAGACAATGGATGATCTAACACAGGCTGTGCTAATATCAGAAGTTAGCTGTTCAAAAGACAAAAGACATAGCTCTACCTCCTGCCCACTTTAATCCGCGGTTCAACTGCATTTTAACATCGAGTAATGTACCTACTGTAGATCATTACGCTTTCGCAATTTGAAGTACTACGCAGGGAAGTCGTACCGCTAGAATCGACAGAATTCCAATCGTACTGTATGGGTACTATGGTGCTGACCACCCTCGGGACAGGCTTGGTTGGGTAAACCTTTTGTTTATTGTACCGACAGTATTCAAGTCTTAGACATACATAAATTTGAGTATGCGTTCAACATTGTGCCGTCCCTCCGTGTCAGGCTCCAGTTTAGCAATCCCCCCATTATTCTGCAACCATCCGACATACTCCATAGTTTGAAGGTCATAAAAGTCCATCCGAACCATATCGTGCGATCCAATTCTCTCCGCTCGCATGGAAGTGCCCAAGTCCTCAGTCCAGGCGAGGTCCTGCCTATCAGCAGGATGTCCTTTGCCTTCGCGTAACTTGGTGAACTTTACGAGCACATTCGGCTCTTCATTCTTGCCAGCATATAAGACATTCTCATTCTGGTAGTGCTCTGCTTTCGTAGTCCGCCGAACGGCATAGAAAGTGCTTTCCTGTGTGCTTTTGTCCCGGACAGAGAAGCGCATGGGATACATGGTTCCGAATTTGAACTATCAACCTGTTAGCCTTCGCATTCTCTGTTCATTCTTGCTCGATAGTGAGCTCCAAGCAAAGTATCACTTACCCGGGGGGTGGTTCCATCTGTACCTTCCCACACCATTTGGTTCTTGAGTGCAATGATCTCGCGGCTGCTGGCCACATGTTCTTCGCCAGAATGGGATTTGTTCAGTACATGGCGGGTGGCCCGTCTCGAAAAGTTCCCCCCTCCAGCCTCGGGTCGTTCAAGGACGTCCACTGTGAAACTTGTTAGTTCTTTTGCCTGTTGGTGGCCGTACGATAGAATTTCATCACTGACCATTGCCGACCATTCCCAGGTATGGCGCTGCCTGGTGGGGTGACTCCGTTTTGAGGATCTTGAATTGCACATTGGCGAAGTAGATGTCCTCAAATCGCCGGGGAATGTCTTCCCAGCCCTTCATCTTGCCAATAAGCTGAACAATATCGACCATTCCAATTTGCTACTTGAATTAGACATCTCCTTCTCAAGCCGTTTGTGTTCTTCAAGATACACTCACATTCATCACCCGCCAATTGTAGAAGGAGTGAACCGTAGGGCACCAAGCAGGGGGGCTGTACACGAAGTGTCCTATCAGTGGTTGCTCTCCGGTAGGGTTATGGGCATCAACAAGGGACTCACTTATTGCACAGCAAGGTGTCTCCGCCATCTGCGTGCCATGTGATCGAGTGATTTGAGCTACTGTGAGACTTTTCTGTCTTGGAGTTATTGGTCGTCTCATGGCTGGCACTCACGGAAGCCTGAAATCCAAAGCCTGAGACGGAGGCACTGGCAGCTGCCTTGAGCGCGGACGACTTCTCTTCAGTACTAGCACCGGCGATACTCGAAGTAGATTCTACTGAATGAAGCCGACCACCCAGTTGTACACGAGGGACAAAAACATGTCCTAGAATACATAAGCATCGTACATATATCTTTACTGAGCAAGGGGATGATTGAAAACTAATCAAACTTCTGGAAGAAAATGTCTGCGTCTTCCTTCTTTGCCTTTGGGTCTCGAATATTCTCCAGGTACTTCTTGCATTCTGCGGTCACTTCGAGGTCATCAACATCAAAGAAAATCTCGACCCGGGGAAACTAAACAGCAAGTTAGATCTTCTACGCCTCCAAGCAGATATAGTAAAATTCTCACCAAGTAGGCCACATGCAGACGGCTTTCGTCCTTGGAGGACGACTGTGCAAAAGAGCTAGAGTCAGACGTTGTGGCACCGGCTTTCACTCCAACGCTAATACCGAACGCTCCGCCGCCTCTGTCCCCGTTGCTGAATTAGTTATTGCACTGACGAAAAGATGGTTCAACTGGTACTGACGCGGAGGCTTCGACCGTTGTCTGACTGAAAGCATTGGATGCCATTGAATCAGCAATTGAACTCTTGGTCTCGAACACTTCAACCCTGGAGCTATCGCAGATCTGAAAACGTGGGATACGAAATTTGATCTAGGACGATTAGCCTTGTTGTACGGATGAAGTCTTGGTGCTAAGTGGCCGGGACATACTTCAGGCTTCTTCATATCGCCAGGCACATCTTTAGGAACCTCAAAAGTGACATTGTAGTCTGGAATGGCTCTTTCCTTCAGGGCAAATGCTGGTCGAGGAAAATGGTTAGGTCAATAAACTGCACTGCATCTGCACCAATAAAGCGACCTTGACCCACCGGTATATCTGGCTCGACGGATGCTGGTAGGGACAGCTAATTTATCATTCGTACCCCCTCCTTCGAAAAATTTACCGTTGAGAAGGTCGTTGTTTCGCATCACAATTCCCCATTGCCGCTCATCCATATCCGCCGCGTGACTTGACCCATCGGTTAGACTGGCGTGGTAAGAGTGAGAGAACCACTTACGTGTCTACCTTGCCAGCGGAAGCCTTCCACTCGTCCTTTTTGATTGAAGATGTCAACTTGTTCAGAGAAGGATTCAGGAAGGGCATTTGCTGGGACTGTGGTGACATTAGCAAAATGATCAAAGGGGTTATTGATCAAGACCTAGTACTGTTTTGAGGTCGAGCCCTTCCTTCAGAAAGGCAGCTGTGCCAGCGTCCATGCCTGTCCAAATAGATTCCACCTCGCCCGGCGCTATCAAGTAAACGTTGAACGAATCCTGAATTTATCAGCTTCCTGAGGTGGCAACAGTCACGGAGCAACCCCTACAGCCGCCGATTCCCCGTTTAGGTTGGCGTAAACGTCAAAGGTGGTGTCGTCTGGGACATCGGCACCATCTTTGTCACAGAACATCTGGTTTACACTATGCATAAGTTAGAGGAATTTGCATAGTGATTAAAATGGGTAGTCTCCAACCTACTATTCCTTCGGCAGCCGCTTGTTTTGGATTAAGTACCATCGCAAATGCTGTAGTGCCGCTTCCTGGAAGGTTTTCGGAACTATAGCCCTTGATGTTGGAGTGGCCCCCCTCGACTTGAGATCGTATTTTTGGAGGGTAAGAATAACTATCGAGACACTTTGGTCAGTCACGATGAACCGAGCGAACGGACGGGCTGTCCTACTATCAGGTTCACCCATTGTGGTTGAGTTTTCGCGTGCACACCGGCAGATTTCAAGATAAGACTCAGGAAGTGCGGTTTCCTAAAAGGCCAGCGAGAAGCAAAACCGTAGATTTGGTTTGGGGAAGATACATGGTGTCTTAAGTACGGGCAAGATCGCTGGCAAGAATCGTACATGAACACCTAGTTTACCTCAGTATCCTCAACGGATTTCTGTGACTAGCTCCATCTGGTAATGATCCTCGCCAGCTGAGCATAATTTCAGCCAGCTGTGCTCATCAACTCTTCATATGCCCAATCGTTCCACCCCACGTCTTGCCTGCATGGGTCTCTGCATACTCAGAGAGGCGGGGTGAAACCTTTGGGACTGATCATCGTCATGTTCATCACGCAACGAAACACGCCTCGACCATCGAAGGACGAAGGAGCCAGGTTGACAATACGACAAGCCAGCGTTCTTAAGGAATGTAGGTGACATGGTCAGCTGCAATGGCGATGAACTCAGATGCACTGGAAGCACAATCGACTGAGGTTTGCGCTCTTGGTTCATGTTGTGGGGCTGGCGGGGACGGATCGGCAATGACGTAGCTATCTACTAGCTGCGAATCATTACTGAATAGGCGAGTTTTGGTATTCGCTAGAATCGCTACGTGGTGTTCTATGCCGAGAACTAAAGGTCCACAACTGATGGAAGATCAAGCCATTGGTTCGTCCTACCGCATCTAGTGAGCTACTCCAGAGTACGTAGTCTGAAAAGGGAGCGTAGGCTAGCCAACTAGCCGGTATGTTAGCGGTCCCGTACTTGGGTTGAATGTGCAGACGAATTATATGGTTCTTGGAGATCTACACGCTGTTGTATATATGAGCCTCAGGAGTATTTTCGTCTGGTGCTGCTAATAGTTAATTAGTTATACAGAACATACATGTATATGACTAAGCAATACATGCAGGATACCAGAAGGGGTCTTTTACAACCACGCCCTTGATATTCATTCATCACAGCCTGTACTGCTCCTGGGTCAACTAAACACTAGTCCCTCCGTTCTAGCAGCTGTCTCCCCGGACAATCACATTCCAGTTGTCCGAATGGAAGTCCTGGCCGGAGAGCTTCACACCTCCTCTTTGGCAATTGTTGAGGATGACCTGTGCTCCATCCGCGATATTGTTGAAGCTGGGGAGGGTCTTCGTGAATGTGTTCTATTCAACACGTCAGTACGTCTCTTCGATATACTCTAGTACGAGTCTCACATCATTGCACCACCAGATGGCAGCGCCCCACGAGCAGCTCACTCGTCCACAGTTTCCAGGTCCAGGTCCGTTGGACGGCTGTCCAGAGACCCCCCGCAAGTGTTTGATACCGGCTTCGATGTCACCCCGTCGTGCCTTTGGCCAATTGTTGCACTTGATGTCGTCCCGTTTGCCAAATGCCGTCACCTCCCTCTTGTCCAACACTGTGGCAAAGTCATCGTCGTAGTTGGGGTTGATCTCTAACAGCTGCGCGTGGACTTGCTGGACTGTTCCATTGAGGATGACCTTGGGTCCTCCTGGAGCCGTCTCAACCTCCCAGGACGGCTCCTGAACACCATACCCAGGGATCGGAGACTCATCTAGCGCCTTCGCCTGCAAAGAAGTGTTAGGAAACAGTCTAAGCTACCGTGCTCTTACCAATTCGAAGGACGTACGGCTGCCACAAATCCCGCGGCAAGGATAGAAGCCAACTGTGTGAATTTCATGGTAGCGACGAGATATCTTGTCTCGACCACCAGTTGAAAAAAGGAATAATGAAGAATTCCGTTGAATCAATCCACAGATGTGAGTCAACGGCCTCCCTTTTATATTTGGTCCATTGCTATCTGATGTAAATTTTTGTTGTTCATCCAGCTCCACTGGAATTCCTGAGAACCCAACATGGCTTCTTCTCAAGACACTCTGGATCCATTTACTCGCCCCCAAAATGACTAACAAAGAATCCTGAGCAAGTAATTGGAGGCCAATATATGACATCCAAGACATGTAGCTGGTAGATCCACATAAGCCTCATCGAATGGAACTGGACATTTCCACGACGACGTTGCTCATGTCAGCCCTGGAATGAAGTGGACGACCATACTCCAGAAAATTCAAAAACTACCTACCGCTCATGGTGGGAACCTTTACTCCATGCGAGCATGGGACTATCTGACTGAGTCCAGCGGCCATGCCTTGGGAATCAAGAGATTTCCCCAAAGTCTCCTCCCAAACCTTGCGCCGCCAATTCTGTGAAGGTCTGGACAGAGTGCCGCATATGCTCCACCAAATATAAGAGGATTCACAGTCAACCGCCAAGATGCACCAGGCGGCGGAATATACCAATGTGGACATTTCCTCGCACAATCTCCGGTTTCCTGTGGGTTGATTCTGCAACAATATTGCTGCAAGTGGGGCATTTGGGAAATCCTGTTCGCCGACATTGTGCCGGAACGGATCTCGAATTATCCAGGAACCCTGACTCTGTTGATCCAGCCATACACACTGGGGCATGTTTTCACAGCGCCCCGCTAAGGCTGTAATTGCATGATAATGGAGGTTGCTCAGGAGGTTTTTTGCTGAAGATGACCCACTTACGGAGTCCTCCCGGCCCCCAAATCGCCAAGTGGGCTGCACGCTAACATGGAAACTATTTGTCTTTAGTTTCTTCTTTCCTCGCCGTCAGCTCTACGAGCTGCGAGGGAACTTAACAAATGGGCTAGATCGAAATTTGAAAAGTCTAGCTGGTTGAGTGCTATCCAGGGAAGAGTGAGGTATTGGTAGTGGGCCGAATTTCCAGGAAATTATCAGGTCCAGACATAAAATGTTAAATTATAGTGCACAATATCATCTCGGTTTAATTATTAGGAAACTGGATAGTAAAGTATTCGACTGGTGATTGTGTCCAATGACAGACGTCTAGGTAGGTATAGTACCCACAAGACGCTGATATTCGTTGGCGCCGTCTTAATGCAGAAGATTATGGCCAGAATCTGCGATCGGACCGAATTGTTGCCACTGTCAGTCATCTCCAGATGCATGAAAATAGGGACATCGGGATGATATACCTGGGAATGAGGTATCATACTTCCTCTCGTTGGTTTTCCCAAGGTGATCATAGGGCTTCCGCTAAGGTGGAGCAGCAGCCAGCCAATCAAACCCACTATGTTTGCTTGCAAATTGGAAGATTGCCCTCGACTGTAGCGCTTAAAAACCTTCAAGAATCATGTTATGTCGTTTTGCGGCACGCATCCAGTATGCCACGCTCGTAATTCCCCTCAGCGGAACGTGTCACAGATTCGTTGTAACAGCTGTTTGACATCCTCTTCAGGGAAATAGCATAGTAGTCCCTCCATCACCACAAGCACTGGTCCGTCAGTGGGAATTCCATGCATCCAATTCTCATGGAGAACGTCAACTCCTAGTGCAGAGTAATCTCAACCAAGAAAGGATGTAGGTTGAACCTTTCTTCCTAGCGCAATGACGTCAGGAAGGTCAATATCAGCCCCCCGAGTGTTTTCACACTATTTCACACGGTCTATCCGGCTATCCAGGCCACGTGCTAGATGCAGAACAGTGGTGTCCGGATTATGCTTCAGGAAATCCGAAGTCAATCGGTCGAAATGGCTCGTTCGAAGAGCGATGCTCGCCATCTGGTTTGGTGTCATAGTCATCTTCGTGACATCGAATTTAAGCCGCTCTGGTGCATCTTTAGTGTATGGATCGCCGAGACTGGGTCGAGCGGTGGAGAATTCATAGGCTTGGGCAATCAGAGTAATGAGGAGGGTCTGCGCAACGCCGCTGAGATCAACCTTTGCCCCCTCGACTACCCTATCCTGTTCGCCCGACGGCGAAACATTCTCACTTGTGCTGTTACTCGGATCATCATCTGTTTGTATGGCCGTCTTTGTCTGCCATACAGCAGCTTCTCACTCTAGACTGACTAGCTCAGCCTATCCTTATGGGGCATTCTGCGACAGACAGTTTGATCATAAGATGTTATTATGCGACCATCAGGGTCATGACAAGGTATGGTCTGGTAATGACCGAGTTCCCAGCATCCACAAGCTTAAGTACTCTGGTGGGTTCAGGTGGCAGTGCACCGAGTGGGTCTATTGAGTCCGTGAGGAGTTTGACGAGCTGTTCTTTGCGGAGAGTGATGCAGCTTTAGGATTATTGAACGGATATTACTCGCTTAAGACAGCACAGACCAGGATTTATTAGTGCCAATATTACTGTTATGATTCACAGGTTGCGGTACGTATTTTAGCCCACCCTTAACCTCCAATTCTTGTTCAACATTAACTCTAGCCACGTCATATGTGTCAATCCAGCATCGTGAACTTCCCATAACTCTTCCAGGAGCTCGAGAACCCACAGTGTGGGCACTAAGCGATTCGTCGAGTATACCTCTTTGAGCCTTTGCCTGATCTGATTGCGCTGAAAGGTGTCAAGTGATGTCATTTCTGCACCAGCACTCAACAGTGGTACGGCCTGGATGTTCACATAAGGTGAATTGGACTTGATTTGCAATATAAGCTCAACGATCTCAATTGCGAGCTGGTGTATGTAATTTTCTGTCTGGGTCAGTTTTTGGCTGCTAGGTTGACAGACCCCAGGGGTTCCGCAGAAGCGGTACAGCAGGAGAAGACCATGTTTGCGGAAGGCTTCAGTGAGTGACTTGGCCATCGCGTCGGTTTCAATGGATTCGTATTCGTTCAGACGCTCCTCGGAATAAAGTTCAAAGACGAGGTCACGACCACCACCGTCCACGATCACTCGGCAGTACCGACCGACCTGTCCGAGGAGATGATAGAGGTCTATCGAGTGAGTGGTAATAGGGTGAAACGTATGACGAGCTTGCTTCACGTATGTCTCAAGTGAGCTGTCCCGTTCAATAGGATGATCTACGGGGTCCAAGCAAAAGGCACAAGCCATATCCCAGTAGACATAAATCCCCATGGTGAGGTGATCTAACTCCTCGTTGTTCGCATCCCTCTGCTTCAAGATCATGTCCGCTACCGCTGGTGCGGCGAGAAGGTGCTCCCTTCCATAGTCCGTGGGGTCCATTGCCATCCACGACGAGGACATGCCGAGCATCAGGAGGGTAAGAAAGCACTGTGATAAAGAGCTGCTGCGGGTTTGGAGTTCCTGTCGCAACGCCGAAAGTGCCTGACCTCGTTTTGCCAGGCTCACTGACATTTGAGGCTGGTGGAAATATGCTTCCTGTGCTGCACTGGCGGACTGAAGAAAGTGGGCCAGAGACGGAGAACTAGCCACATATTTGAGGATAGGGAATGAAAAAGGGTTGTTGCTGGAATCGACAGACAGCATCTGACTGGTTGCCTCAAGCCAGTAGCGCATTAGCCGTGCATCAACGTTGGTGTCTGCGATTGGCGCCAGGGAGATGGTTTTCACGGGGGAATCCGCCAGCCACGGAACTTCGACCTGCCATTGAGCGGTGCGTAAGGTGGGCTGGCAGACGGACCCTCGCCGCTGGCAGCGCTGACACACAGGAAACGTCTCATCGCACTTGACTTTTCGTTGTCGACATTCGCGGCAGCCCGAGCGGCTCCTCTGTCGCGTGGGTAAGGACTCTAGCGTATCGAGGGGACGGGATCCGATGACCGACTCGGACCTGACAGTATTCCGGCAAGGTTCGCCTGTTGAGGCGAATCGGACTCGGTAGACTGTCATGGAAGGGCGACAAATCTATGAAATTCTTCTGCGTTGCCCTGGCAATGAATGCCTGGCCTGGACAGGCTGGGATCACCGGTGGTGTTTTTTGATGATGAGAACGGCGGTGCGACTGACTTTTTGAATTATGATAATTAGGGTTCCCCGCAATGCGGGGTCATGTTATCCAGGACTGACCCAGGAAACGACCTTTACCAGCTAAGCTGGACACTGACAAAACACCAAATTTCCAAGAGCAAAGAGCAATTAAATCGACTAACCAAAGAGGTTTGATGTTACCCCCACTTGCCTCTTTTGGCCATTAAGCGAGAGGCTCCACTTTGGCTTGTCGATGGTCTTGCGCCAACCCTGTTATCTCTCTCTCTGTGTGCAAACCCTACGAAAGATTGGAGAAAGATTGGAGAAAGATTGGTCACTTGCAGTTGTCATAATCGGCTCGCTATACAGAGTTGGAATTGTCTGCACAAGACCAGGCAGCCGAGCCGCTGGACTCTTTATAACTATCAATGACTTCCACAACGGAGCCATAAGTCCCGGCCACCATGAGAAATGTTCCCGAAAGGATGACAAATAGACTCCAAGCGAGCATAAAATACCAGCGTAAAGTCCGTTCCCGCTTGTTCCCTTTCCAATTATCGTACAGCCACATACAACCCATAGGCTGGAACGACATCAATGTACCGAACAGCGCACCAACAAGGGATACTAGGCTATTAAAGACAGGTATAGCGCTGGCGATAATATAGGCGATAAGAGTCGCTCCCAATGTGCAGCCAAGCCAAGTAGCCCAATGCTGAAAAGTATTCGCGGTCAAATGTTCACTGCCTTGAAGCAGGCGGACGAAAATGTACTTGCTCGACACCTTCTCGCGAGCGAATTAGATCAAAACACCAAACATTCCATGTACGGAATACTCACATGAGAAAGAATGATTGTCGACGCGAGAAGACCAGGGATGGCTATTCCGTATGTCACTTTCTTCATAAGAACTCCAGCAGACCCGAGAGCCGGCGACGCGACATATGACCCGCAGAAATAGTATACTACCACACCGATGCTAAGATATGTGCCGGTCACAACGGTCTGGCATATAGTCAGTGACCTAGCATAATGTTTAGGGTCGCGCATTTCGGCTACAATCGCAAAGAACGCGCTAGTGCCCGAGTACGCGAATACCAAAGTGGAGATTGCTGAAGCAGCTTCTAAGAACGATGGCTTCTTGAACAGCTCGTAGTCAGATTTCCATGGGCCCTCCAGTGGTGCACTTGCGGGTCTATCTTGGATTCCAACAGCAATAGTAAGGGTAATGACTGCAACGGTGTTAGTGAGATCATCATATGGCTCTACTTGCAGCTTACTGGCTCCCAAGATACTGAAAAGGCCGATCCAGGCAATCCAGCTGATGCGGCCCAGTGTACGAATGCTGGTCAAGCAGAATGTTACAATGGCGGCAACGGCCACAAAGACTGATGTGCAGGTTCCGTGCATGGATATCGCATTCAACGCTATTGAAATACTGAGCAGCCCCGAACCCGAAACGAAAATCCAGTCTGATCCAGCATTAGTGGGTATCAACTCAGCCGTGTCTACTAACAGGAAATGTAGATTCTCACAAATGCAGAATGTGGTCCCCAAAAACACTCGTCCGGTAACACCGAAAAGCTTGTAGCCGACATCATCGATAGCATAAACCTCTGGATGATTGAGCTTAAATGTCCCGACCACAAACATCGACCAAATGGTGATTGCTGCGACGGCCAAGAGACATAGCACTCCGGGTATGAGACCTAAAACGTCAAAGGCAGCAGGAATGGATAGGACTCCGAGCCCAATCATCGTCTTCGTCATGAGAATCGAAGTGGCAAACCATCCTAGCTAGAGGGGCATTAGCTGGTTTGCGAAGACGTGAGTTTTCACCAATATATACTCACACCGCGATAGTTAGGGCCATTGTCTGTCATTTCCCCGAACACAGCATCGGTGATTGTGTCACGCACAGAGGCGGCTCCTGAAGGAGAGCCTCCAAGGCACTCCATATCTTTCACCTCCATTTCGCTAGGTATGCGTAGATCCAACGCAGACACAACACCAGTGGTACAAGGGAGATATGGGGGGGGGGGGGGAGAATGAAGTGGACTCGTCCTGGAAGCAATTGGCCATGGTGGTCTCCACGAAGCTTTTTAAGTCTTTCTCAACATAGTTCTGGGCGTATTGGCAGGATGGTCTCGAGACGGGCTAGTTCCGGAGAAGACGTGATCAGAACAGTATCCCCGCACGTCCTATAAAATTCATAGGAATAGCCTTATCCATAATCTCCACACGAGAACTCCAGGATCGAGGCTGCGGATGTACCTAAACTTTGCCACTTTCCTAATCGATCGATTTACCGAGCCCCACTTGCATAACGCTGATATGGCTCTGGTTTTACCAACCTTCGCGTAGGAGCATCGCCTTATTTTAGGACATCTGGGTCCGTCCTGCTGACCGATGTGACTACGGATGTTGTACCGAAGGGTTCTAGGTTAAGGAGTGAGCGTGATCTATTTCACTAGATGCCTGCGTTAGGCCAGTCCTATCGATAGGCCTGTTAACAGAGCATTGCCCCGATCGAAAGCCAAGTCCACCTACCTTGTTTTCGCTCATCGTGACTTCTCAAGCCCGAAATACTGCACAAACAAAGTAGTGCCCCTTGATCGATATGGGGGCATTACGAACTACGCACCCGAACAATGATATCTGACAAGCCCAGAGCAACTGGATATGCGGATCAACGACATTATCGTCTTTAGCTAGAGTGAAGACTATGCCCATGGCACCTACACAATGCCTCATGGGCGGGGGGTTTGCCCAGGCCAACCGTCTATTGTTGTTCGGATTCGCACCGATGATCGGCATGAAGGCTCGGCTGAAACAGTACCCCTGGGGAGCGACTACTTGCCAAGCTCTTTCACTGGAGCGCTTGCTGCATTGAAATGATTGGATCTAATGGTGCTGGGGTTAGGTCCATGCTCCCCGGCGGTTGTCAATGCAGCTATGGACCGTGTCATGATGCCAGGTATGGCTGCTAAGGCAGTTCTGGATGGCCCGTTGGGATATTTTGGTCAAGGCGATGCAGCTGCCTACGGCCACTTTGCTTGGTGGGCGCTTGTCGGACGATCTGGTACCTTTCTCCGTGGTTGGCGTTGGTGACCCTATGATGGGCGTTGCAAAAGCACGCGGTGAACTTAAAAAGGGACTCAAAGCCATGCAGCTGAAAGTTGAAGACAGACCCGCTTAGCGCCGTGCCACTCGAACAACCATGCAGACTTCTATCGGAATGTGCAGAAGTCGGTCAGCGTACCGGGTTACTTATTGCTCTTGATGAGGTATCGTCACCATGGCACATCTTGTTACGGCCTATACTGCAGGAATCGCAGGTGCTAACATCAAGGTCTCCCGGGTTGGCGGATTCACTAAAGCACGATTATTGCGCGATGCAGCTGTTGCGCTTGATATGATGGTGGCCATCGACGACACGTGGGGGTGTGCGCTACCAACGGCGCAAAATATCCGAATGGCGGCTTCTACACCCCCTAACAGACTACGTGCAGTTGATGTTTTCGCGGAGTGGACATCCCCAGCGCTCACTGAGAATCCGAGAATGAAATCGCATGGTCTAATCACCCACCCGAGCTTGCCCGGTACTCGATTTGGGACCATCATTGTAGACATACTGGGTGAGCCTTTGTTTTACATCAAGGCATAGGCTATTTCTACCTACATCCTGTAGTACCTCACGTTGCCTCAGCTCGGTTTAATCATATGAAAATACACGCGGGAGTGTTGCTATTAGCCTAATCTTTCGAAACGGGAGTCAAATATAGTTTTGTATGCACCAAGACGAGCAGTAGTGGATTGAAGAATTGATATAAGTAGTAGACCGATATAGAAATAATGTCGCTTATCCCAACCATCAAAGGCATAGAAGCAAATGTTCAAGGAAGTCTATACAGTTCGCTTCCAGTGTTACAGATGCCACATCCAACCGACGTTCGGAACCAGATGCCGGGGACTAAACCAGCAGACTCCCGCTCATGGTGGCGATTCGGACTCATCTCCACTTGGCTTTACATTTTCCCCGCACACTAGATAGACCAAGCGTATCCACGCCTACATTTTGACCCTGCGAGATAGGTAGTCAGCAGAGTAAATAGCTCGGCTCTCTCCCGGGGGTGGTCGCATAATCTTGACCCATCCAACTTCAGGTGTATCCTTGCGCATTCCTAAAACGGAAGATAAGCGAGGCAGTCCCTTTATCTCCTGGCACATGGGCGTTTTGGGCTTTTTTGTACATTCCTGCTCATGGGAGAGATACTCGGTCCAGCCCCCGATAGGTGTTTCCCCGAATTACAAGGTGATGCACCAGTGCCCGCATGTGACCATCGTGGCGATTATAAAGCGCAATGTTGTCTCGCTGTACCATGCTCCTATAACTAGTTTTCTACATAGATCAAGCAGGTAGTGTGCAACCAGAATGGCTCAGATAACCATCGTTGGGGCGGGGTATGTGAGTTCCCTCATATTCAGATTTCCATGGCTGACGGACGGCGATGTTTTTCACTCGCAGGATTATTGGCATGGCAACTGCCTCCATTCTCTCACGAAACCATAAAGTCACAATCGTTGCGAGGAACCTCCCCGGTGATCAGCCAACAATTGAATGGACCAGCCCATGGGCCGGTGTCAGCTTCATTGCTGGAGGTTGCGCTTCTGCTCGCGAAGCCAAAATGCAACTCGATGCATTTGCTGAGCTGTGGCGCTGGAGCATTGCTTACCCGGACTCGAGCATTAAACAGATTACCATTGAGGACTTTCACGACGACAAAACAGAGGAGGATATTTGGTGGAAAGATTACATGCCTGAGGTATGCTTGGAGTGATTGTCCAGGTGCATGGACTGAACAACCTCTTCTAGTTCCATTTCCTTCCTCCGGAGACCTTTCCCCAAGGTGCAAAGATTGGAACTTCCTGTGGGTCAAGCACAAATTGAGCGAAATGGACTGAACTAATATCAACATCAGACAAGTCTCTCATTCTCAGGCCTGACATCTTCCTCCCTTGGTTCAGGAACAAGCTAGAAAAGTCAGGTGTACAGTTTAAACGGATGGAGCTCAAGTCTTTGTCAGACGCCCGTGGACTCGGTCATGATATCTTGATTAATGCTACCGGATTTGGGTCACTCACGCTGCACGATGTTCAGGATCAGGATCTCGAGATGGTCCGAGGCCAGACTGTCATTGTGAAGAGCAGCTACAATAAACTGTTCATGCATGATACCGGCGAAACATACACCTATGCCATCCCTCGCTTAGACGGGACGGTAGTGTTAGGTGGCACAAGGCAAAAGGATTCAGTGTAAGACCCGCTAATCTAATTTTTCCGCTTGTGT
Source organism: Aspergillus pseudotamarii (assembly GCF_009193445.1). Taxonomy (NCBI): domain Eukaryota; kingdom Fungi; phylum Ascomycota; class Eurotiomycetes; order Eurotiales; family Aspergillaceae; genus Aspergillus; species Aspergillus pseudotamarii. The sequence goes on along the minus strand of NW_022475041.1, from coordinate 276,175 downwards.
CGTTCATCGCTACTCACATATATACCACAGCTCTCCCGACGTGGACTGGGACCTTGTGCGGGATGTAAGCATACTTCCGGCTCCTTTCTGGAGGAATGTTGACTTGAAATACAGATTTTCAAACGGATCAATCAGCATTTGCCGCAACACTTCTCAGCAAATCCGAGTGACAATAATATCATTGGACACAATGTGGGCCTTCGCCCGTCTCGAAAGTCTGGTGTCCGCATTGAAAAAGAGCTGCGCGACGGGCAAAAGATAGTTCATGCATACGGTACGTTCCGCACAGTCATATGCGAGTGATCATAGCGCTCAGGATATCTGACACATTATTCTTCAGGTGTTGCGGGAGGTGGTTACATATTCAGCTTTGGAATTGCACGCGCCGTTAGGGATCTCGTAGAGGAATTCCTGTTTCCTTTCCCGGAGGCTAAGCTGTGAGGTGACTCCCTCGATCGTTTCCAAGTTATGTCGAGCAAAAGCGCATGTAAATATCCAACTGAGGTGGTGGTGTTTTATTTTGAACAAGGAAATGAGCAGCGAACTATATATGGTCTACCTATTGCTGCGCCATGTAAATATTTATTACCGGCCGCCTCTTATTCCTACTATCATGGAGGCTATGTCAACCCTCAAGGAGCATGTAAAGCTTGTGGTGCTGTCGGAATATGTACAAGGGATACTCGAATAGCAGTGAAGGGTACATATCAAGTCGTACGGTTAACTTGAATGGTGATCAAATGTGATGATTGTATTATTGCATCCAGCAGACTCTTGAAGGATAGACCAACGTTTCGAATTCGTTTTCATCCCGAGCCCGCTCGCAGTTTAAGAACCAAAATCCGTAACTCCCTCCTTCTGCAAACACTCAACTCACAACTTCTGCTGTCGTTCCTTGGCTAATTTCAAAATAGCATCACTCACAGTCAAGTCAGTCAGACTTACACCAACACTTTTGTAAATGATGAGTCCCTCGGCAACAAAACGGTCTGTCTTTTCGACGGCCATCTCTCTCGTAGACTGCGGGGACAATTTTCCACTCCTCAACGCAAGAATCTCACCCAGCTCAATGACGTCCTTGGCGTTCGTACGACTCTTGACAAGCTCCCCGGAATTCGTGAGGGCAAATTCTCGATCATCGACCAGGATGGCACCATCATCCTTACCGGTGAGAAAGTTATACCCGGCATTGGGTGCGACGGCAAGATTCAATAACTCAGGGTCCAATTCGATCATGTCGGCCTGCCAAGAGCCAATCGCGGAGATCAATGGCTGTCGACTGCCTCTGTTGGTGACATAGCTCGCCGGGAACAGGGGTTTCTTGGATGGCGTCGTGCAGAAGATACAATCGACGTTGCGCAAGCGAAGCTGCAGCTTCTGTTGGAAGTCGGCGGCATTGTTATCGATAAATTCAAAGGAGCAATTGGCGTTCCAGCGCGCGGAGTTCTCCGCAGAGACCGTAGCAATCAACTGCTGGGCTTGGTCTCTCATCGGACTGACATATGTGATGCTCTTCACTTCCGACCCCCTTAGCATGAGGATCAGTCGAGTATGCCACAAGGCTTGCATGCCACTACCGAAGATAATAATGTCGCCCACATGTTTCCTCCATGAGAAGGGAACCATGACATTCATCGAGGTGCGGTAGCCGGTCACTTCTTCGGAGCTCAGGAGCCCCTTCGGATAGCCTTTCCCGTCAACCAGAACAATGACGCCATGTAGAGGGTCCTTCTTGCCATCTGGTCTAGTGGGAGGTTCGACAGTTATTTTGGTCCCAATACCTGTGTCAGATGTGAAGGGCCGGAAGAGGGTGTTTTGCCCGTTGGGACGATTGGCAACGCTTGGCATAGGTTGGTATTGACGTTCACCGTTGACGGAGAAGTCTTCAAACGTTCGCTCCACCACTTGCCGAAACCCAACTGTTTCTGCTTTCGAGAGATTGATCAACAAGCCATGGACCGTGGAGTTATCCAGGATTCGAATCTCGGACATTTCAGACATTTTGTAGTCTTCAGGGTTGGAAAAATGTTGATGAAAAGCGCAGATCACAGAATTCTCTTAGAATAACTGGCGCTGGATAAAGAGAGGAAATGTGAAGCAATTTAAGTGCGGGTTAGAAAGAGGACGGAGCCTCTCAAGGCCCTCGGGGTGCCGAGTTGATAGCCATGAGTGAAGCCATTGTCGACCGGGATGCGACCGGAAAGCCTCCCGACAAACACACCCCAGAGTGCGGTAGCGTATAGCGTAAGATGTGGAAGAGATCCAGATTCCAGTTGACATAAGTAGCGAATTGAGGGAAATCGGGTCCAAGTGGAGCCTCTCGCCTGTTGGCCAAAAAGGGTAAGTTTTGTTGCAGTAGTGTCACGCATCACCGGCAGCGAATCCCGATATTAGGATATCTCCGACATAAAACCTCGCCTTTCCCACCACGGGCCAGCTGCCGATCTGACTCGGTTATCAATGCATTGGATGGCCCATGAATTTTTCCGTCCGAACTGTATTACTAATAGAGCACGTGACTATCATAGATCCACTCTCTTACAGCCTAGATATCAAGCTAGTACTAATACAGTATAATTGAAGGCGGTCAGCTGCTCAGCCAATCAAATATCCAATTCACCGGTGGGAGGATATTCGTTGCAAACCTGAGTCGGTGGTAACCCTACATGCAATCCTGAAGGTACTGCGATGAGTGAGTAGGTGAGACATGATACTGTCGTAGTTAAGCATGGCCAGCGGGGTGAGATCATCATTTGCTTTGTAGTATATTGCAATCACCTAGCACAGGCTACGCCTATCCTCCTCCATTGCACAGAATACTGCCTCCCCTCTTCTCACAAATATATAGTTCGACACCATGTCCCTCATCATAGCTTGTGCTTATCCAACGGTCTGCTTCCAATGCCACTAGAGTCTCTTCGAGCGACCTGAGCCAACATGATCTTGACACCTAGCCCCATTCGTTCTTCTGGAGCTAGTTGAGCAGCAGCCTTACTGATGACAGTGCCAGCCAGGGGCAAGTTGGCAGTCATCCCGTCAATCCTAGCGCTGAGAACTGCCGACAAAACAAAGTACGGGTTCGAGAGGTCGTCCATTAACTTCAGGGCAAACCGATTGTGTTCAACTCGGCGGAGTGTGATCCTTTTCTTTTCCCATCCCCACGCCGCACACTCACCTCCACTCTAAATCCCCGTGGAGACACGATTGTAGCTGATATTATTGTGTAAGGAAAACGCCAGGACTGCAGGAAGACGCTTCACCACCCCGGCGAAAAAAGGCCTCCACGCCTTCCAGAATCTGGGCGTCCTCTTGCCCCTCCAAGGGATTGATAGATAGATGTACATGGGCTCGGCGTGTAACTGTTCCAAAGAGAGCCCCACGGTCGCTAATGCACGGACCACGGCCTCGATTAGATTGAGGTATGTCCGATCTTCGGAGGCCACGCTGGTGAACGGATGCTCGCAGTGGATTGCCTAATACTCTACGGCCTTGCCCTCTTCCTCTCTGGGTCGTACAAACATGGCTTCCACCTCGAAACCCATCAGGAGAGCAGTCTGTGTCGCGCTCCAGCGGATCATGCAGAGCGCGAAGTCTGGACCGCGCACATCCGGCAATTGCGATACCATGCTTATGAACACGGTCTACATTAACCACAGCCAGAGTTCCGTTGGAGCCGAACTGACAGTAGGCGGTGCTGACATCTGGCCGGGATGAAGCTTTCCCGTGGGGCTGGCGTCCTCGGCGAGCCGATCGTCCGGAAGCAGATGAAGAATAGCACTGGTGATCTAGAGGAGTTGACGTGCCGAAGCATGTCGGAGAATATCTCTCGTGGGATCATGCGGTCAAGGACACTGGGGAGTGGAGCTCGCAGCGGTACTATTTCGGCGTTGAACCCACTTAGTAGATCGAAGCTCCACTGGCTGTTATGCAGGAAGATCCCTGTTAATCAACGAGGGGCACATTTGGATACCTAATTCTCATATGGTGCTCTTCTATGGCAGCAATCATGGTCTACGGAATAATCAATCGTGTGTATCTACCATGCTTAGGATTGTAACAAACTAATCTGTGCATGCTATCCTGTACAGGCTAAACAGCACCGAGCGAGTAGCCAGAGAGAAGAGGGTGCTTAGCCACTCCATACATAGACTGATATTTGATGTATCTGGGCTAGTACACTCAAATGTTGACCCTAATGCCAGCCCTCTGATCGCGTGAGTGGATCTCTGGGGAAGGCCTCGGACACACAAGACTGTATATTAGAAACCAAAGCCAACGGGATACGTCTGCGCGACAGAGATTTTGGATTGGATGAGAGCAGTCAGATCACTATTATATGTCTCCAAGCAATAAGTATGCCCTTTTGAGGAGGCACCACCAACTTATATGATATAGCACTAGAAACCGCCAACCCTGTAGTCATTGTTTTCATCTAATCTGTCTAATCAATACGTTCAATAAAGGCATGGTTGGGGACGTTCGGAGTCTTGATTAGGTACATCCCTGCAGTACCGGGTGTTGGGATACCTTCATGACAAATGTTGACATGATTCCACAGGAGACCTTTGTACTCACGGTTTTCCTGTCTCTCAAGCAGAATCTGAATAGTGGAACCAGGTGGGCAGTGTCGGTCAACATGCCAATGACCCTTGACGAACATATTACAGTTGACCCGCCACCAGGCAGTGTTGCCAGACGATGTGGTCATCGTGAACTCCATTCCACCATATTGGGGACAGATATTATATTGTGGAGTAGGACCGACGTCCGCCAACCGTTTAGCGACATCGCTACCGTCATGCGAGGCAGTTCCTCCAACATTTGTTTCCTTCAGTTTCAGTGCGTCAAGTGCTTTCTGAAGCTCTGCTTTCTCAGCCTCGAGCTTCGCTTTCGCAATTTCCCATTCCTTACCCTGGTTGGACTTCTCAACTTCACACTTGTTTGTCATATCATTCATGGTACCAGCCTTCGTCTTCCCAAATTGAGCTTGTAATGCTGAGATAGCACTGGAGGTCTTGACGTTGAACTGGTCCGCCATCCTCTTTTCACATCTAGCTTTCTCTGTCTGACCGAAGGTAGCTCGCATTCAGCCTTCAAGGCTTCGGAAGCGGCGGCAGTGTCGCCATTGTACTTCTCAGCCAGCTTTTCTTTCGCCGTCAACACTCGAGGTTTGACTGAACGTAGCCTTCTCCTCTTCACATCGGGCTACAGTCCCCTTTTCGCATTAAGCCTTAGCTGCCTCCACGGGCTTTCCAGAGCCGCCCTCCGGTGCCGGCCTACCCTCTGTGCCGCCCTTTTTTTCCACCTACAAGAAGTTATTACCTGAGGCGGTGCTATGGTCCTGAGTAGGGACTAGAAAGCACTGGCCTCGGGGAGTCCAGCTCTGCTGCGTAACAAGAAAGCCAACCGGATCTCTGACCTGGTTGAGTTCGTGCAAGACCTCTACAATCCAGAAACCTCAGTGGATATTGTTGTTCTGCGCCCGAAGAACCAAACGATCGATAATGTTTCTCCGTCATTTGAGTCGCATTCAGGGAATTATAGTCATCTGGGCTATGTTCAAGCTATGGAACGGAAATATCAGAGTATCCTTGCACGTCTTGAGATTGATAACGAAGGGGTAGACTGTAACGCGCATGGGATCGTATTTGCGCGTCAACGAATGTAAGGGGGTTATACGAGGAACTCGTGGTACCTGGCTTAGTTACAGTTCGGATATCATATAGTTCAGGATTCGCTCCGTCAAGATGTAAATTAAGTATATAACCATAATTCTGACAGCACCAGTCCTAATCCGTATTGAAGGTGACCAAGGCAAGAAAGAAAGCTGGATAAGAGAAGAACACTGTAAGATTCCAAGTTCACTCTAAATTTAATATTGTTATCTTGGCGTCTACTGCACTCCGGAAATCATAGAATAAGTCAAGCTAGCTACGCCCATTGGCTTATCATAGTAAATCCTTAAAGCATTCGGCATCTTAGAGGGTGGAATGTAGATTGTGCTTCTACTCTAGATATATATTTGGCGTGACTTAAGGTAGTATAGATGGTTGTCCGAATTGCTCTGACATCTAATTCATATACAGCCTATACCTACAGCCGAGTAAAGAGGCAAATAATGGTAGGATATCATATGGGAGTGGTCAGTAGCAGGACATTAGGAGACAGCTGAAGCTCAGTGCGCCAGATCGAGGGGAGGGGGAGGGGCAATGCATTTGTGGTTGTGATTTTAATGTAGGTAAAGAAGCCGGCCAGTCTGCGAGACGCAATAGTTTCCGAGGTTATATGGTCTTGAGATGCCGACTCCGTTCTCTGGGTGCGGAGTCTCATAGCGGCTACTTCGCAACAACAGTTCTCCTGTGGGGACTGTGACCAGTTATGAGGCAAAGTTTTGGCTAGTTGTGACAATTATCAATCAAGTAGGAAATCGCAGAGCGAGAGATAGAGTAAGCGCTTTATCAAATAGAAATCCTGAATTTATCTCAGATCCGAATACTTCTATAATACATAGACCATCGTCTATGCACTTATCCATAACATCTCACAGTGATCCGCAGACTACCTATATCCACTTATGGTTTGTTTCAAATTGTCCTGCATATGTGATGTGAAGGAATGTAGTGGCCGAACATACACGTATACGCTCAATATTCTCCAACATGGAATGGGCAGGATGTTTCCATACGAATTTAGTAAGGAGTCGCGGCTATATACAGTGGCTAGATTGATAGCAGGTTTCATACTGCAGGCTGGGGGTGTTCAGTTTGCGACATAGGGTGCAGTCCTCGACGTCTGAGTAATGTGCTTGGGCTGCCGACTTGGGTTCCATGGCCCGGACGCGCGTTTTATGGTTCCTGGGCAGTATTCAACGATGGAAGGCGGAGCAAATGAGAGACGTAGGAGTGGCGGTCAAAACTTGGCATGTTCGATACCTGCTGTTATTGGGTACTCACATTCCTCGCTAATGAATGTTGTTCTCCTCTACTGCTCAAGCTTCGTAAGTAGTTGAAGTTGTATCCATAGGCCCTCATGTTAAGCGTGGTGATAGACTAGAGTCGCTTAATGCGTTTGTGGGTGCTAAAGCAAATTATAGAAGAGATACGCTACCTTGGCTTTGCTGAACAGGATTGTATGGAAATGGTGAGGGAGGTAGCACTTGACGAATAGTAATCTCCACGAAGTCCCTAGATGCTCTGTGCATGAACTCTAAGGTCCCTACACCCTACCCCGCATCTCCGTGATAGTTAAATGCCGGACCCTACTGTGGAGCAACCTAAATGCTCGGCACTGCCAATCATCACTTGTGCGTGTATTTTTATACTGGTGTGCTAGATATTTTGTGCGGGGTTCCCCGTATCAGGATCGTCTGGAAGGCCTAGCCCTGATCAATGCATAGATTGGCTCCAAAAGACTCGCGATACGCAGCTCCACCAATGCGGTTATCTACCCCGTGGGGTAAAGGGGACAAACCTAACCAGGAGGGGTTACTATGTAGGCTCTTCGCTTATGGCAGCTGCTATATGTCCTAGACTGAGTGGCAATGAGGAGGTATAGCCGTGGGGCCGAGGGTAGCTATGTAGGCCGTCAATACTATGGGGGGTGGCAAGACTACTTGAACCGCCGATCAGCTAGGAAGGGAAAAATGAAACTGAGGTTTGTTGAATCCTTTCTTTTGACCTAAAACCCGCGAAAGGTTCCTGTATATCCTCTGCCAGAATGAAAAACAAAGACAGCTCAGCAGAAGAGATTGAGGATGCGGGTTCCCATCCACTTAAGGTCATAGGTTTGATCAATGACGGAGACGCTGATCGTGTTCCACAGTGGACGAAGGAGGAGGAAAAAAAGCTTGTGTAAGTATATCACTCACGGCTCTTGTTCATGGATGGACTAACAACTGCTTAGACGAACAATTGACTGGCGCGTGTTCCCAATGCTATGCACCATCTTCGGACTCTCGCTATTAGACCGTACAAACATATCCTCCGCTTACATTGCCGGCCTCGGAGCGGATATTCAGCTTTCACAAGGGTGGGTTATACGGATGGATCACAGAATTGTTGGAACCTAATGTTCACAGATCACGATACAACATCGCGCTTCTTGTCTTTTTCATCGGTAGGCGCAACTCGTCCTCGTGGAGTGCTAGATACATCTAACCAATATCAGGATATGGCTTATTCGAAATCCCATCGAACCTCGTCATCCGCCGTATTGGTGCCAGGGTGTGGCTGAGCTTCCTGATTGTATCATGGGGCGCTTGTGTCCTCGGGATGGGCTTTGTTCATAGCTGGAAGACCTTAACCGTCTGTCGTGCGTTGCTAGGGATCTTCGAGGCTGGACGTATGATTCTATTCCCAATGATATCACCTACATATAGTAACATTAGGCAGTCTTCCCCGGTGCAGTCTTCATCATCGGATCCTGGTACCGGCAGTATGAGACGGCCACGAGGGTCTCACTGTTCTATATGGCCGCGCTGATTGCATCTGGATTCGGACCGATCCTGGCCTACGTGTTCTCTTTGATTCGAGTTGGGGATGGAATATACACACAGGGTTGGCGGTGGATCTTTATCATCGAGGGAATTGCGACCATTGTGGCCGGGATTGCAGCCGCGTTTTTTCTCGTGGAGTGTATGCTCCATTTACCTACACTATTGAGCCCTGTGAGAATCAAGGCTGACCTTATAAAGTTCCCGATAGAGCAAGCTGGTTGACGCCCCGACAAAAACAGATTGCAATCGCTCGACTATCCGTTGATAAGTCGGAGAAAGAGTACAAACACCCCAGCTTTAAGGAGGCGATGGTGATGATATGGGATTGGAAGATTATCATCTTGTAACGTCCTCCCATCCCTAACGTCTACCCCTCGTCGCTATATACTCATCTGAACTCATGTATATAGTTCAATCCAGTACTTCATCGCCGCCTCAAGTGTCTACTCAATTGCCTACTTCAAAACCATCATTCTCCGAGAAGGAATGGGCTTCAGCTACGCCCTATCTCAAATACTCTCGTCACCGCCATATGTCTTCGCCGTAATAATGTCGCTGGTTATGGCCTGGCTGTCAGATAAGTATAAAATCCGCTGGGCTATCCTGGTGACCCAATCGCTTTCCGCGGTCGTTGGGCTCCTCATCACGCTCTACAGCGGACCACCAGGCGTTCGTTACTTCGGTCTATTCATCGCCGTGTTCGGAACACAGGCGAATATACCAGGGACGCTATCATATGGGCAAAGCCAGATCCCAACTGTGGAGAAACGCGGTGTTATCGCGGCCGCAATGATATCTGTAGGTGCTGCAGGGGGAATTGCGGGGTCCACTATTTTTCGGACGCAGGATGCGCCGGTGAGTGTCCTCCTGACGCTTTAATCTTCTTCTCCTCCACGTTGGCACTAACGTTGCGTCTGCAGAGATATCTCCCTGGCATGTGGGCTACAATTGCGATGCAAATGCTATATACCGTTGTGACATTGGTCTTTTCGTTTTACCTCAGGCGACAGAACCGCCTTGTGGACGAAGGGAAGCGAGGTGACTTGGAGGGCGTGTCAGGGTTTCGATATGCCCCTTGAGCAGGCTTGGGTAATGTTATGAAGGCGCGAGCAAGCCATAGAAGACGAAACATCTGTGATACTCTCTTGAACCCTCGAAAATGCAGCGGTTTTTGAGAATTTATCACAATGAACGCGTAATTGCTGGCAACCTAGAGGTCAAAATTGGTTCCATTTTATCGAAGTTTTGGTGACCTCTAGAATTCAGTCTCCAAGCCCAACTAACCCTCAGTCAGCGCCCCCTCGGCCATATTGCGTCTCGTATCGGTTTTCTTTTTCGAGTAATTAGTTGAACCCCGTTCTCGTGTATTTAGTGCAGGCTAGCAGCTGGTTTTATGAATCAGGCGGTAGTACTTCTGTCGTTGTAGCCTCGATTATGTATGCAATTTCCGACAATTGCACTTGTAATAAAAGCTGAATTACGAATAGGTCTCTGCAGTAACAATATATAATCTACAGTTTCCTACCCAGTTTTGGGATGCTGGGTACTAGTCCACTGTGTGTTGCATTAAGTTACACATTCCGGATTGTTCGCTTTCCTTTACCGGTCAGCTTACACAATCATAAACGAGCAGTAGATCCACGAGGAATATGTTGTTCTGCTGGTCGGAATGCGTAGCTGTGGGAGTGGCTAATGCTGGCCTTAGGAACCTGTGGAAAGAGCATGCATTTTTCAGACCTTAGACTAGCTTTAGCTAAGGCAGCTTCTTTTTTTAAAAAAGAACACCTATATAAGTCTTTTGCTTTCTTTAATTACTTTACAATGGAAACAAGTACTTAAATTTTATGTTAGTTTAATAGTTTTAATTAATTTGACTTCTAAGGCTGGAAACAATGTATAGTAGAGGAGCCGGGGATCTTGGTCCGTGCTCCAAGCAGCCCCTTCAGCGTAGTTTCCTGCTTTTGTATTCCCTAGATGCTTTAGATCAAGATATGTTTCAGATACTGAATTAGTAGGTCCAGGTACTACTAGGGCTTATACGTCTCTAGCACCAGCAAGAGGGGATGATCTTTCTAGGGTGTTGTCCATATTCCCCGATGAGCAAGCTGTCTTTCTTCACAACGCGAAAGATAGAAGCTGGTGTTTCAGAAATGAATCCCTGTTCGATCTTCTGAGTCTAAGGCCTAGTGGGATTTTGGCACTACAGGGCTATATATATCTCGCCCCAGACGAAAGCTTCTTTCCTGTCAGTCTAAGCTGACTGCTTCAAAGTATTCACATGATGGAAAATCTAGAAAGTGCTCTGATAAGGGTTCGTGATAGACTGGCAGCTTTATAGGACTTTCAATGTATGGAGGTCTGTTATAGGCCATGGCTGAGCTATCAAGAAATTGATACAGGCTACCAAGGTTGCTTTTTAGGAAGTCAAATTTCAAGCACATGGGGTGTCTTATAAGTTTTACATCCCTTCGCTATAGAGAGCATGGATACGCAGTTGCATCCCTTTTCATGATTAACTACAATCAGTTCATCGCATGTCCTGTCTGCTTACCTCCACGGGCGTAATCGGACCGGTTGTTGGATGTCAGATAGTCCACCCACTAACATCCCGCAAAGTTGTCAGATTCTGGAGAGCGACTCAGCGTGTCGTGCAACGGGAACCAGGGGATTGGTGCGCCGCCTCTTCGTCGCATATACGACTAGCTCCGAGGAATCAACTTGATGCACGTATAGCGTGAGATGGGCTCTTATGGGACTAATTCCGTTACTTTTGTCGTTGGGAAAGGATTTCGTATGGCAAGGCCCCCTCCCAACGGCAGAAGGTGTTATTTGATAGGTGTCGGTTGTGTGAGGCCATTGCATCCTTGGCAAGCCATTTCACGGCTGCCGAGACTCGCTCGTAAATTAGCCCCCAAGCCCTAAGACTTCCTTCGACTAATGGTAGGAGAGAGTTATATTACCACATTCCTTCCGCCAAGGATTTCTCTCCCATTGCCAAGGGTTTGTACGTCATGGATAGCTGGTCCTGATTGTGATTCCGAAAAGTACGAACTACTCTTTTCGTCTAGGTACCATTTAGCCTGGCAAGCCACTTCCCCAGGCCGGCCACAATGGCACGTCCAATCCCCGCAAAGCATGGCGTCTTTCCCCGTATCTTGGCCTTTCCCATGTCCTGGAGAAATTTTGTGGTCTCGGATTACCGCATTGATCAAGCCGAGAGCGCGGATGGGGGGGTGGTGTGGTTGAATACTACATTTAAATAACTATTACTAGTAGCTGCGCGCTCTTTCGCCAGGTCCCAGTATTTTTTGTCCAAACTTCAAATTCGGCCATCGGTGCTGTACTTGAACAACATGTTTGGGTTACCGAAGTTCTTTGGATTTAGAGGCAGACAGCTGAATCTGGCTATCAGTTCGCTGGGCAGTCTTGATTTCTTGTACGGCGCCGCCTCTGTCGCATAATGTCCGGTCTCGCAACTGATGGGTATCGCAAACAGGCTTTTCGGATATGATCAGGGTGTCACTGGTGGTCTGCTGGACCTTCCGTCCTTTATCAAATACTTCCCCGACATCAATGACAAGGCTGAGGGCATCGACCAAGCTTTGAAATCGCAGCGCAGTTTGAACCAGGGCATTGCCGTCGCGTCTTACAATTTGGGATGCTTCTGTGGCTCCATCTTGACTATCTTTATCGGAAATCCACTCGGTCGACGAAAAACGATCTTCCTCGGTTGTTGCACGATGGCGACTGGGGCCTTATTGCAAGCAACCGCGTTTCATTTGCCACACTTTATTATCGGTCGGATTATCACTGGTATCGGGAACGGTATGAACACGAGTACGGTTCCTACATGGCAGTCCGAGTCAGCCAAAGCCCATGATCGTGGAAAACTGGTGATGATTGAGGGTATGCTCATCACGGGAGGCATTACACTCAGTTACTGGATCAATTACGGTGAGTTCCACCTAATCCACTGCCACATAACGGAAGAATTGCTCATCGCTGTGGGTTAGGATTTTCCTTTATCCCAAATAGTGAGGTGGCATGGCGGTTTCCACTGGCCTTCCAGATTCTTTTCGCCGTGGTGATTTTCATCTCGATTATGAATCTGCCCGAATCTCCGCGGTGGCTGGTGATGCAGGGCCGCAACGATGAGGCTTTGGAAATCCTTGAATACCTTAATGAAAAGCCACGTGATGACCCCTATATTGTGAATGAGTTCAGATCTATTCAGGAGACCGTCAAGGAAATGTCGAAAGGTTCTTACCGAAGTTTGTTTGATATGAGCGAGTACCGCGAATTCCATCGCGTGGCACTCGCGTATGTCAATCAGATGTTCCAGCAGATATCCGGCATTAACCTTATCACGTACTATGTGAGATATCGCCCATGCTCCTGGTATTTGCTACATGGGTACTAAGACAGTTTCTTAGGCTCCATCTCTGTACAGCGAAATTGGTCTGGGCGAGGGCAATTTGCCAAAGTTGCTGGCCGCCTGCAATGGCACCGAATATCTCATGGCTGCGTTTATCCCGATTTTCATCATCGAAAAGGCTGGACGTCGGCCACTCATGCTCTTTGGAGTACGTAGCCCAGCCCCTGTCTGTCTTTGGTAGTATTGCTGCAGCTAACACCGATCGTTGCTCAGGCCGCGGGCATGTCTATCTCCATGGCTGTGCTGGCGGGTACCAACTACCGGTTGACACACCTCGGGGACAGCCAAGCCGGTATTGGACAAGCCGTGTTCCTCTTCGTCTTCAACACCTTCTTTGCCATCGGTTGGCTTGGAATGACCTGGTTATACCCGGCTGAGATTGTCCCACTGCGAATTCGTGCACCAACCAACGCACTAGCGACCAGGTAAGAGCCTATGTGGCATCACCCGTGAGATCTTAATATGACAGCCACACTAAACGACTTATAGCGCGAACTGGATCTTCAACTTCATGGTCGTGATGATTACACCGGTGTCATTCACCAACATCGGATACAAGACCTATGTCATCTTCGCAGTTATGTAAGAGTGCCCTGTGTCCGCAAACGTGGTTCTAAACTGACAATATCAGAAATGCATTCATGTTTCCCTGTGTGTACTTCTTCTTCCCGGAAACCCGATACCGCTCCCTGGAAGAGATGGACAACATCTTCAAGAAGTCTACGAACGTATTCAACGCGGTCACCATCTCGATCAAAGAACCGTACCGCTACGATAAACACGGTCAGCTAAAGTCGGAGTACCTCGAGGAGGCGATCCGTCGCGAGAGCGCTACGGTCCCGACCACCGGCAAGCCCTTCGAGAGCGACGACAGTACCACCGAAGTCAAGGCTTGAGCGATACGAAGGAGAGAAATATAATAAACGTCGAGTTGGCTGCATGTATATCACTTATACCCACCCCCCGAATGTGGTTTCATTTGGGTTGCCTTCTTTCTTACCCAAGTCAGTTTCGTTTCTAACACCCTGCTTTATTGTTTTCTTGTCATTCCCTTGATTGAGTTGGGGCTACTGTAGAGCTCTACCTTGCGCACAATGATACGCCAAGTCTGATAATATCTTAAACGTCTAGCCGGGAGTAACACCGTTTCTTGCTATCACGACTAGCCGCGTAGCCTTTATGCTGAGCTTCATAACCCTGCCTCCATTTATTGCATATAGCTATTCACAACGGTGGCGCCGGCCAAGGAGTATCTGTGACAAGCCAAGTTTGACATGGCGCAAAACAAGCATATTGCCAAGGGCATATCACACGGACATACTAGATTGAACTGTCGCCATGCTGCAAGCCATACTCCCTCCCATCACAGCCCAAGCCGGGACCAGGGGCCATAGTGTCGGGTTCTACAACTGTTGCGCCTGTGGGTGACTTGATTGGAAGTCTGACAAATCGGTAGGAATTAAAACTTACCAGGATCAGTGAGCTAGACCGTTCCGAATGGATAATTCAGTGCTCAGGCCCGATGGCGTCGACCGTGCAGGACAAACAAAGCCACAGAGGCTTGGCTGTGCGGTCCGAGTGTTGGAGCCAGCTTGGCATGACAAACAAAAAGAAAATGAAATCGAAAGTTATATCATGAAGGAAATCATGAGGTCGTACAATAATTTAAGAGCCTAGCCAGCATTAATGGGCATATATCCAACATAACCGAACAGTATAATCGCTTGACTCTTTCTTGTGTGGCCTGGGCCCCACATCATGGTGGCTTAGACTCTTCCATCTACCAGGCGTCTAGCTTCGTCACATCCTTGCAAGAGCAGTAAGCGAGGAGCTGGATCTCGGGTCTCTCGATCAATAGGGAGTGAACGGATCCTATAATGCTACTTTCGGCGAGAAATGAGTTACGGTTTAGGAAACTATGCCGCATAGTACGATATACAATGCACTCTGATACCATTTCTGAACACGATTGTCTATTGGGTAAAGGGAAAACGGCGATGCTTTTGACATGGAAAAACACGATATAGGGTGTAATCTCGGACGGCGGAACACGAGGGCCAAGCCTCGGTCATTTTACGGATTACTTGATCGGGTAACCCGGAAGGAGCGGACGTCAGACTAAACGTCTTGGCAGGAAATGACCAATCACACCTCGGAGGTCACGAAAATAATCAGGCAGACATCGCTTTGCTTGCCTGTCTTTTTCGGACTCAATTCCTGGTGGTGGTTTGAGGTATGAAAACCCTAACACAATTATGGAGCGTATTCACCCTTTTGTTCTAAAGAGCGACTATTCGCCTACACCTAGACCAGGACATGACATTATCACGACCGTGCCTCGTTCCTTTGCTAACGGCACGATTGTGCAATGGTAAGACATATCAAGAGGCCAGAGGTCAACTCATCTTCATGTGACAAGTGCAGACGTCTCCTACTTTGAGAGAGCAACATGTTGCTCCTTGGTTGATATCTTAAGACTAGAAGGGGATATGGATAGCACCACAAGGCCACAGTTCCTTTCTTTATGATAGGGGCATAATGCATCTAGCTCTAAAGTGCAGATTGGTACTGTTGTGTAATCGCAGCAGATTGGATACATATTTGAAGAACCACGACACAGCTTTTCCCTGAATATAACGCGTGCTTAGCATGGCATTATTCAATCCAATGCAAGACTATATAGTCTCCCTGAGATACAATTGCCAGGCAGGCTCCGCTTTGGGTGAGCCAGTTGAAAATCGCAGTATCTCCAGTTGAAGGACTCACAGGCGACGCCAGCATATAACCCTTGGCGGCAATATCTACATCTATAACTTTTTCACGTAACAACTGCTCTGAACCAGGATGCCCATTCCAGTATGCAGTGTGTAGAGCAGCGAAGCTACTTTGACTCTGCGCTGAGATGTCATCTAGTCTGAGTATTACAAGCCTACAAGAGCAATTCCATATGCTCAGCCGAAACATGCATGATCTTGTCTTCGCTTTTTTCCTGGACTTGGACCCACTGAAGATCCCTCCAGCCTATTAACAAAACCCAAGCCCTGACATATCCTGTAATACTGGCAGAATATGTTGTCATCTTACAGCGTGTGCCATGGAACTCCCTATTCTGAGGAACGCCTCGGGTGTGACAAAATGATCGAATTAAGTTAAAAAAAAAAAAAAAAAAAAAAAACCGTAGAACGGGGAAGCCACACGTTGGCGTTGTAGGCTAATCATAAATAGAAAGTACGATATATCTGTGCTTTATCGTAATGATTTAGTGAGATGGCCACGCATCTCTGTGCTATTACAAACTGCAGTTCACCTGTTTCCTAGCATCCTGCTGCTAGAGGGACTTATAACCTATAAAACCACGTATGATTAACTACTACTTCAGTGAAACTGACCCATGGGAGCCTCGTACAATACCCCCCTCCGTGGGCGGCTAGTACAGCCTTGTGGTTGGTAGGCGAAATGGCAAGGCTGTGAGCACAATGTCATATCTCTCCCACCACCCCCTCCGCCCAGTGCTTCAATTTCTTCAAACAAGCGGATCCATCTGGTATACACATCTCTCGTCTACTTATTCTAAGGCAGACTTCAACAACAACACTATCTCTTCCACCGTGCATTAGTATTCTTCCACGATGAAAACCTTCCCTGAAGCCGACGTTATCTGGTAGAATGCGAGCTCCTACTACGTTCGATGTCCATTCTGCGAAGCAATTCATCACCACGGCGTAAACTGGAACACGAGCAAGTTGAGATATTCACATTGCGAGAAGATGGAGAGCTACCTTTGCTGCTTCCCCATGAATGAACGTGGTCAGGTTGCGTATGAAATCGACAAGCGACGCGGACGATATACCAATATTTGTGCATCCGATGATAGTGATACCGAGAATGATGATGTTGATCATCTGGCAAACGAGTTGGCGCAGAAGGCTACGATTGCAGCACAGAGGGGAGAGTCATACGCCGATATCAACGAAGATTCCAAGGAAATGGTTACCATCAATCCAGGACATGGCATCGAGCCATTTGAACAAAAGCGGATTCTGGATGCAATAAGCGACTGTGCCAATGGAAATAAAAGAGCGGTAAAGGACTACTTGGAGACTTCTAGTGAGGCCCAGCTGTTTATTCGAGGGCGAGATCACGATAGTAAAACAACCCTTATCAGCGCAGCATCTGAGCCGAGTTCGGAGATGGTGTCACTTCTCCTTAAATACGGGGCTGATGTGAATGCTGTTGACAACGGTGGGAGAAGTGCCCTTATGGAAGCAGCACTCTTTGGTTGGGCCGAAAATGTAAAGGTTCTACTGCAGAACGGCGCAGACAAGCATATTCGGGATAGCGAGAATCGACTAGCTGTTGACTTTGCTCGAGACTATTACAAAAACCGGACCGAGAGATACAGGCGTACCAGAGGTAGCGTGACATCTCCATTGAATCCACGGCTAGGCTATACCGAGGACACATTCAGAAGGGATATTGATCGTCAGGAAATTGTACGCCTCTTGAGCGGAGAGAACAGGAAGTCAGAGATTGTCTTTGGGACCCCTCCCACGTTATCACTCTCTGAATCCTACTCTTTCACGCCCTCCCCAATGCAGGGCTCGTTACTATTACGCGGCCCAATTGAAGAGTATCCAATCAGCAGCAGCTCTAAGACGGTGGCGCGTTTAGAGCGCGGTGGAAAATTTCCGTCTATTGGCGCTATGAGCGGATGGTCGCACAGTTCCGTGCAGTCCCTCAGGGTTGACGGTCGACAGTGGACGGATGATGTTCTTTATATCTCGGAGGTAGTGGATCATGTTCTAGCTTCCCATAGCTGTGATCAGGGTAAGGATGGTCAATACAATGCATGTCACGCGGAAAAGCAGTTGATAGCGTATTTCATCGATCGCCACGTGTTTCTTCCACGCGACCTTGAGCTGAACTCGAAATTAGAGGAAAGAATCGATAGTGTAGAGGACGAGCTTCATGAGTTCCTGTCCGGTACGGAAATAGGTCACAAGGTGACATCCCTTAGAAAGAGGGAGAAGGATATAAAACATCAGCTATTCGATGGGGGAGGAAAAGCTCATTGGAAAGCATGATGAGATCAAGGCACTGAACTTGGAGCTCAAATCTGTTGAAACAGCCCTAAACCAGCTGGTTGCCAGCCCTCAAGCACGACCATTGTTGAAGCTAGAAAGCCAGCTGAATATTCTAAATCAGCAGCTAGACAGACATACTGGCCTGATGGATATGGCTAGTGCGCCACCACCTGTGTCATTAACCGAGGCGGTCATACTGGTCAGCTCGCCTCCTTATCAGGACTGTAGGGTGTTCAAGGACAAAGTCAATGCGCGTTTTGGGCTATCTATACAATTATTTGCGGCACTTTGACTTGCATTGCAGCGATCAACATCAGGAAGCCAGTGGATTGTGGCTTGCCAAGAGATCCAAGAGGCGAGCAGTAAACAACTATTGGGTCTAAGAAAAGAACTACTTTGGCTATTGATTACCTTTCGGTGTCTATACTATAAGCGTTAATTGAAAGAAGAGTACGTATATTGAGGTTACTACGCGGCTTTGCTAGAAATAGGAGAAGATCGGGGAGTTGAATGCTAACGCGAATTAGTGCAAATCAACAAACCAAAAATATGTATAAATACTAAATGGCACAAGAAAGGACCTTGCTACGAAATTCAAGTTGGATCAGAATCAGGAGCCAGCATCGAACAGTCCAAATCAGTAAAGCTCTGTGTATTGCTGCATATGTACAGTAAATTCACCTCTTACGCCTGAGGCCTTCTCTACAGTTTCTATTTCCCGAATATGATTCATCATATTCAGGATCTTTCATCTCTCCTTGGCCGCCGTGGATTAATATGCCTCAAGTTCATAGCTTGCATACATAAACGGCCCTGCACCCTTAACGTCATTCTGCACAACGGGAACAGATATGTAGTACTGCATCCGGTCAGTCAAATTCACATTCGGCATTTCAGTCCACAGTGAACATCGGAGCTTACCTCAAAGCTGCCGTTGCTGCTTAGACTTCCCACCTCCACTGTGCCCTCCCAGTTCAACGTCCCGTTATCATTCTTACTCACAAACCTGTCAAGCAACAACTGATACCCGTTGTCGGCGACCTGCGAGTACTCGCCCTTGTCTAGGAATCCATTCCGCATGCCCTTCAAGAATCCATATGTGAACATCGCAGACCCACTACTCTCAATGTAGTTTCTAGGGTCGCTCGGGTATTGGTCGTTCATGATCAACCACCACCCACCACTTTCATCCTGAGCCTGTTTAAGGGCTTGCGCAAGTTTCTGGAATCGGCTCAGATTGGTCTCCCAGCCTGGGTGAGACTTGGGGAAGTAATCCAGGATATCCACAAGGGACATGAAATACCATCCTAGGGCGCGATTCCAGACGAGTGGTGCAGCACCAGTTTCGGGATCTGCAAGTAATGGTTATTCCCTTGCCTTATAAAATTAACAGACACTGGGAGGGGGCGCAAGAGCGATTGCTTTGACTTGTTTAGACATACCGGCCCAGACAGCAGTTTTACTGTAATCAAACCCGTGGACAAGCAACCCATCCTCTCGCAAACAATGCTCCTCGATCAAGTCAAACTGGAGCATGATATCATCCCAGGCAGTGCTGTTGTCTGCATCAAACCATGCGGTGTACAGCGCGTAGAAGTTCGTTGACATGTAGATCCCATCCAGCCACATCTGGTTTGGATAGGTGGGGTCCCGATGCCAAAGCCCGCCTCCCTCATTGCGGGGGGTTAAATCGATCTGTCGTCGGAGAGTATCGGCACCTAGCTTAAACCTCTCTTGGCCAGTGGCGGCCCAAGCAGCCAGAAAGTTTGTACCAATCCGCAGATCATCAAGAGAGATCTTGTCACTGAGGTTATAGTTGATCAACTCGCCGGAATCACTCACAACGCCGGATAGTTGAGACTCCACGAAGTCAAGATACTCAGGGTTGTTGGTTTTGTTATGTGCAAATTCAATGCCTCGGTAGAGAACTCCATAAGCGTAGTTCCGGGATAGGGGCACTGATTTCGACAGCCAAGATGTAGCCATCCATTCGGTGTAGTTGCTACTGGCCGCCACTGTTGTGCCTACCGTAGAGGCGAGGAGGAATAAAGATGCTCTCATCGTGAGGAGCGATAATTCGACTAGTATAATGGCTAATCTGGATTTTTACTCCCCTTGATAGCTAGCTATGTGCTCTACGATCTTTTATATACACTAGCCTCGGTTATTTTCACCATGATACACGCAGCTCCCAAGCCAAGACACGGATGAATTGTCTCCTGCGACTACCGCCGAAAACCCCACGAATAAGACCCCACAACTTTAAATTTAGCTGCATAGAACACACCATAGCATCATGGTAAATGGTGGAATTTTCCACCTGGGTCTTCTTTTCTTAGTCTGCGTTGTTTATATTGATATTAGCCAAGACACTGGCAGTTAAACCCTGAGGATTTGAGAGGAGACCTCATATGAGGGGTGCATTACTCCACCAAACAGTAAACAATCTAGGCCATACAGGTTGTTCCAGTGTGAGATGTTCAGAGTATTCCAGACTCCTTAGCAAGATATATGACGTCACTATCCTCTGTGCTAATTTCTCTATCTAATTGTATACTGTCGCATGCAGACCGGGGATGATCTCAAGGTCCTTGGGCCGATAAGTGTACTTCCCATCCTCAGAGATCTTCGCATCTTTTGTGCGTCGTTGCTGCTGGGTCTGTCGCACCTTCACCCATTGCTCCGTTGTCAAGTGTTGACCCAGTTCCGTGAAGACATTCTGCGTGAGTCCCAGTCGGTTCAGTAGAGGGCTGTTTTGAATCGGGTCCAGCACGACGTGGTTATTCGGTCTACGGTCGGAGGATAGAGATCAGTATTTACCATGTGGAAAGTCTCACTGGCGAACTCACCGTGCAAAGTATAATACTCCCAACCGATCAACGTGTGCTTGGTCGGCTGGCGGGACATGTACGCGATGAATGCTGGACTTGATTAGACCACCCGTAAGAGCAGTCAATGCATCACAGGTGTTGACCGTAATGGTGCCATCCTGCGGACGCACCCACTTCCATTGCCCTTCAGAATTGAGGATCTGCAATGCAGCAACTGGCTGACGGAACAACAGAGTGACTGTCCCCAGATCCGTATGGCCGGGTACGTACATGCTGCCGACTCTTTTATTCTCTTCGGCGCCGCGTGCTGCGTAATGCATGTACCGAAGATGGTCCTCGCCTTTCACATCGTATTGGTGGTCCCGGACAAGCTGGCTTTCATCAGGAAGGTCAAGCAGAATGGCGAACAGACGGAGGAGCTTCTCGACGACTTCTGTGTGGCATTTCTATATTCATCATTACTGTGAGGAAGGTCAGATAAAGTTTAGTCCAATGGCACATACCCGACTAAACGCTTCGATTTCCTCCAGATGATCGCCGAGAACAGGTGGCTGCTGACGCTGGTGGTAACCGTCGAATTTTGGGATATTGTAGACCTGTACATTGTCTTTGACTCCATTTCCCAGGCTACAAAGGTCAGTCTATTTTCTCAGTAGCTGTGATAGAGATCTTACGCCCGGTGTCCGGCAGGTCTATATCCGTTATATTCGCCGTTTTCAAGGTCAGAGGCGCTGTGGTATTTGAGCTTTTCTTCTAAAGGAAGTGCATAGAACTCGCGACCGAGGGCAAATTGATGGTCGATTTCTTCTTGGCTGATGTTGAAGTTTTTTACATAAAAGAAGCCTGTTTTAACCAAGGTTAGACAACGCGATACATTTGCATCAGAATACTCACCCACGTGCCGCACAGCGTGATCCAACTGCTTCACAAGCACTTCCTTTCCTCCAGGCTGGTCATATTGACTGAGGTCAAGGGTAACAAGTTCGGCCCAATCGACTACTTGGTCAGTCTGATTGAGGATTAAACTGTGGCTAGAGATTGCTACTCACGGTCTTCCCTCGTCACCGGAACATGATCATATCTATCAATAAGTTTGGCAGGCATGTTGAACAAAGGGTCTTTTGGTTATTCGAAGATGGCTTGGGAGAATACACGATGTCGAAAGGAGCACATAGGCTACACTGAAGATTCGTGCTATATAACTCTTCAACCCCGCATTACGCGCCTTCCGATGATTACCATGTACTGTGAGAAAGCACGCAAGCTTTACCACGCGTCTCAAGTTAGATCTCGTCGGTACAGGCTTCATTCATTGGCTCATGGAAGTGACAACGACTTCGTTAAAGTGATGTTATGCCGGGGTTGACGCACGCCATCCGCACTACATATTTGCCGTCGTCAACGTGAGTCCAACCAACCATATCAATTATTATCTTTCCCTCACAGGAGTGACTACCTACAGATATACCCACTCATGAAGCGCTGTAGCTGTTCATCCGTTGTGAAAATATATCAAATCTATAAATAGAAAATGATGCAGAGCGGGAATTGCGTATGTTTTACTAGTAGTTACTTAGTTGTACATGGGGTATGAGAATCGAAGGTCAACAACTCGATCTTCAATGGCAATACATGCATAATAAGGTCATTCTGCAATACACAGGCAGTCGGACCTCTCTTCACATCAACTTGCACCTTTACCCTAACATAAGCTTTGTCCGATTCATTTACCAGCCCAAAAACGCAGAAACGCCTCTTTCTTATCCTTCGGTGGCTGTAGCTCCGACCGACAAGTTTCTGCGAGGGGCATCCCATCATTTCCGACGTTCGTGACTGCATTTTGCGACTTGCCCAAGAAATAATTGTGCTGAAACAGCGATGCGATAAGAGGGATGAAGGCGAGTCCCAACGCCGTGGCCAGGCAATAATATAACGCGTGCCGATACGCCTGTACTGCTCCCACTCGCACCGGATCGTCAAAGCTGTATAATTTCCGAATGGAAGTGGGACTACCAAACAACTTCTTCACATCGGCTTCCGTGGCATTAGATGGCAGGTACTTTCGCAACTGCTTGGGCATCTGGTCCGCCCAAATCACTGCCACAATCGCCGATCCGATAGCCCTACCAATCTTCGACCATAGGGCCAACAGTGAGATAGCGAGGGCGACATCCTGGTGCGGAACGGAGGCTTGCGACGCGACGCGCGATCCGACAACCGACATGGAGCCGCCGAATCCGACGAGGATCATCGCCATCACCATGGCGCCCGTGTTGGCAGTCGCCATATCGCCTTCCAACATGATGCCCATGCCAATAATTTTGATCACTAGACCGGCTATCTGGATAGCTTTGTACCGATGTGTCCACCGTTGAAGGAGTCCGACAAAAGGTCCGGCGATGCAGAGGGCAAGGGTGAGGGTATTACCGTAGTAGACCCAGTTCTGATAGCTCCAGGGCTTAGCCACGTAGACATATGAGTCCCAGTAGAGACCGCGAACACTTCCAGCAACTGGTGTTATTCGCAATGAGTTAGTAATTGTGCGTCGGAAATGTAAGCAAGAGGGCAGAGTGGAAAGAACTTGCGCATGTAGAAGCTATCGATAATGATAGCCATGGTGAAAGTCCTATTAAATACCAATCGGCGAGGAGCGCTCGGTACACGGGCCCATTTCACCTCATAGATGACATAGGCGATCAGAAGGAGGCCACCAACGATCATCATGACGATGAGGGATTGGTTTCGCCAACCACCATCGGCGTAGGTCTTGAGCGAAAATGGTAATAGCAAGAGTGACCAGCCAAACCCCAGCAGAACCAGGCCAAAGGCATCGATTTCATCCAGAATGCGCCGGACAGACTGCGTCCAACGTTCTGAAGACTCAGCTGCCCGTGTTGAAGCCGCCCCACGGGGTACGCCAGGACCCTCCCTCTCAGCAAGATGCCTAGCAGCTCGACGAGCGGCGTTAGAGGAGGCAATGTTCACGATCCTATTTTGTTTGGCTTTCCGATCGAGGTAGATGAGCGTAGCGACGGCGGGCCCAAGGGCGACGGGCATGATAATGGCAAACATGCCGTATCCCCAGCGCCACTGCCCTTTACTATCAATGGCATCCACAATCTTACCGGCAAACCAGGTGTTGATAATGAATGGTGTGGAGAGCATAGAACTCGCAAATCCGCGCCATTCGAGTGGCGTCAAGTCCGCAACGATGATGTCGTTAGTCAAGTCAAGGCCGGAGCTTCCGATGGCGACCAAGACTTCTCCAACGACGTAGCCACCGATGGTCCTACAGGTGGCAACAATAATATACCCGAGGACATAAAACAGCAGGATCCATATGTATGTGTACGGACGAGATGTGATGTCGGAAATCTTAGCGATAAAGGGTTTGCTCACGGCACTGATGATACTCGTTGCAATTGATAGCGTGGACAGGACCGAGCTGTGTTGTTTGAAATATGAGGCGTCGACCGAGTAGTAGGACGTGGTAGATGAATCGAGTGAGTAGGCCCAAGCACAGACCAGCACTGATACCCCGATGAGCCACAATGTCTTCCGGTCCGACTTGGCCTCGCGATAGACAGCTTCCATTCGGGTGACCCCCTGGGACTGTTGGGAGTCCCCAATCGTGGGCTTAAGAGTGGCCTCGCCATTCTCGTCGGGCACTGTGATCTGGGAGATTTGATCGTTCGGCAACATGACTAGCTTCCTGTAGTTCAAATTCTCATAAGAAGTCAGGCATGGGATATATATTTCCCCTAAGCTGGCAAGTGAGTACGGGTTCGCCTTGGATAGGAAAGTTCTTTACCGAGAAACACACTACCTATGGCCATTTTTATCCGCAATCTGATATGATCCCGTCCCTTCATTAATTTTTTTTTTATTATTCTTCCCCCCCGTACTCAATGCCTATTTCCAAAACCCTGTTTGCTTTCCGACATTCCGTAGACGAAGACTAGACCGCATCACATAACCTTACGCCAACCAGCACCCGTAAAGCAAGGGCATGTGGAGATTCTAGCACGAGTAATACCAATCATGATTCCTCCTGTCTCTAATGTACTCACACTGCATGTCTGTGGAATATTTGAGCTTGGGATCCATATTCTACTTTCGGTTACTGACCTCTTGGCTCCGGGTCTGGTCGGCCAATTACGGGCTAACCTGAGGGATCTAATCTAATCAGATGTGTCGGAATCTGTCCGACATGATGAAGACATTCATTCTATGTGAACTGACCATACCATTGTCCCTAGTAGTGCCATCTCTGTTGGAATGCCATTTACCATTGGTTTTTCACGCGTCTCCCGATTAGGAAAATGCTCTTATTCAGTCATATATTGTCGAATGTGTCTAAATTGCACGACCCATATGTGGGAGCTAAGGTGTAGACACGCTTACGCCCAGATCTCGTAAGAATGAACGCACTCATCCAATCGCCATTCGCATGTAGAGACAAAAATCCGACACATCGGTGCGGGATAATACATTTTATCTACTTGGCTTCCAGGATGCATCTGCTGCTCGCCCAGTGGACATCCAAAATGGCGCAGACCTAAAGCCTGCGCGGGCTGCCGTCGGGGCAGAGTTTCATATTATCGAACCAGAAGGCAAGCCTCCTTGCCCACCAGGAGAATTCACATCGTGATAGCTAACGGCTAAAGTTCCAACAGGGATTGCCTTCCAATCTCATAATACCGCTCTCGACTCAGTTGATGATCTGCTGGCCTGCTCTACTCAAATTGCCATCACCGTCAATGGCCAGATGGTGAAAGAGCCAGAGGGTCCCGCGGGCTGGCCGTTTGTTGGCAACTTCTACCAGATCTACCCTGACCACATCGCCAACCATCCGCTCCTTGGAATCAAGGACAACACAGCCATCTTCCTGGGCGACACCGAGACTGAGAATTAGCCATTGGCTCACAAGTTCATCCCCCCGGCCATGAGCCCCAAAGCAGTCCGCCACTACACTCCCCCTGATGTAGACTTCGTGTGAAGCTGCTATCCGGGACTTTGACGACCTCGACGCCCGTGGGGAAGCTTGGAATGCCTACCAGTACATGCTGAAGCTTGCATCCCAAGCAGTGGGTAAGTTCACATTGGGACTTGATATGGGTCATTTCAATGGAGCAGAGGCGCCCATCCACCCCATTGTCCATCTCATTGTCGACTTCCTGTCCCTGAACAAGAAGATCTCCAACCGTGGGGAGTGGTACAAGCACCTTCCCATTGGTGACCCGAAGAAGCTGCGAGATGTCCGAGCCGAACTATACGAGAAGCTACGTGTCGCCACAGACGCTGCTGTCCAACCAGGGGCTAGCGACCTCCCACTCCATGACGCCTCACTCGAGGCCACTTGTGTGGTCGACTATCTCAAACGCGTCACAGACAACAATGGCAACAAGATGCCCCATGACTTGATATATTCCAACATGATCGTCGTTACCGCCGCTGGCTTCACCACCACCTCGACCTTGCTCTCCTGGTGTCTGTACTCACTCGTCACCTACGAAGGCTGCCAAGAGAGGCTCTTGCAGGAGCTGATCGACTATGGTGTCACCGCAGACACCACATGGACCCCCGATCTCGCGAGCTCGATGCCCTTCCTGAGTAACTTCATCAGGGAAGTTCAGCGGGTGCACAACCCTTCCTTCCAGCCTGGCCGCACCACGAAACAAGACGTGGTTCTCCCGGGAGGATACTGGCTTCCCAAGGACAGCATTGTCATCCCGGCCCTCTACAGCATCCACATGAACCCCAAGGTCTGGAACAACCCGGAGAAGTTCGATCCTGACCGCTGGGACACGGAAGAAGTCAAGAACCGCCACCGCTGCGCCTACGTTCCCTTCGCCACAGGTCCGCGTGGCTGCATCGGTTTCAACTTTGCTCTGCAGGAGACCAGAGTCTTCTTGTCAATGCTTGCCCACCGCTACGAATTTGTCAGACAGGGCAACGATGCCATCTAGTACGACGGTGATTTCCAGTTGGTGCGTCCGCTCAACCTGTATGTGCGCACTCAGAAGAGAACTTCCTGGCCTTCTCCGTCAGCGAGCAAACAACAGGCTTAATGGTAGTAGTGGTCGTAAAAATTCGGGGGCTTTTCGTTGTTGGACAGCGTGATGCCATATGAAATTTCCGTGCCAACCGTGATTTATCAGTCTATCACCACAAGCTCTTACCATGACAAGTACCAAAATACTGACCGCTTGGGGCTTCGCTGAAATTTCCTGATTCTGAAATATTCTGATAAGTTTGTTATGTTGTATCTGTTATATACTCAAATTAACCAATTCCGAAATACCTTGACTTGGGTACAATATTCTTCTCTTCAGTATAGATATCAGATCTGGTTATAAACATAGGACAGTTTTATAACTATTAGGAAATTGTTCAATAATCTGAAAACAGACATACTATACAGCTGAGAGTATAAATAAAATTCATCTATCACATAATTTAAATAGACTTAGGTAGAGTTGATCGGGTCCCCCGAGAAACCCGCCCCGATATCAACTCTACTTGGAGCATATAGGGTCAACACATAGAGTATCAGGATGTCAGGCTATCTACGTACAGCGAGAAGGCTGTGGGAATATTGCCCTCTGGTGTAAGATCAAAGCCGATCGCTAGGTTTCCCGACATTGTCATCAATGAGTCTTCGGCCCGAGGCAAGCCCGGCGACATAGTGAGTACTCCATATATAGATACTCCCAAGGTTCCCTATTCATCCTGCTCGCACCGCCCCATTTTGTGCTCGTTCTTTGTCTCAGCTACGATCCGATTTTACGGCATTTCTAGAAGTCGCTACGAGCCAGCGGAAACCACTTGAGACTGTAGAGGGCGGCATGATATACCGCCCCTTACCAGAAAAGGAGATATCAGACTGCTCATGTTAAATCACATTGAATGGCGGAGGCTCCTGTTCACCTTCTTTTTATCACCAGACAGTCATGATGCTACAGGATCCAAAGGGAAGAAAACTTTACAACATTGGCTGAATTCAGAGCACTGTGTGGAAAATAGGATCGCAACTATCATCACGATGCATTACGTCAGGACATACAAAGAGCCCATTCTGAAAGCCTTTGGCATACACCAAACGGGTACGCATGAATCGGCAAATAATAATACTGTTGATTACCGACTCCCAGCCGTGTTTATGGGAGCGCGGAGAGGTGTCTCGATCACGGAGAAGGGCTTCGAGGAGAAATTGTGGAGTGCGGGGGAATTGCGGATATTTTTCCACTAAATCTCCCACGGTACATATAAATGCCGATCTCAACTACATTGGACCTACTCAATCTAAAGTTTCGCCGAGGCTTCCAGATGTCCTGTATTTTACAGTCTTACCCCGGTATTTGGTCGCTACTTTTCTTTATTCACTTTTGCCGTTTGTGGGGGTCCCCAGTCAGGGGTATCATTTTGATACCTCACTTCAAGATGAACAACCCAGCTGGGGTAAAACCTTGGGGAAACTTATAAAGTCGGGCATATGGCTCGGGTAATCTCAACTGCGCGGTAGCATTACTCTTTCATACTCGCCATGCGGTTATTATTGACTTTGTTTGCTGCAACCGCAGCTGCAGCTGCGGTTATAGAACCATCGCCCTCTTCTGACCACAATGGTTCTTCTTTCCAGGCTGAATGTGAATCATTCAAAGCAAAGATCAAAGTACCTAATGCGAATGTCCATTCAGTAACCTATGTCCCGGCGGGTGTCAACATCTCCATGGCCGATAACCCATCCATCTGCGGTGGAGATGAGGATCCAATAACCAGCACATTCGCATTTTGTCGCATTGCTCTCAATGTAACCACTTCTAGCAAGAGCCAGATTTTCATGGAAGCCTGGCTGCCCAGTAATTATTCCGGTCGATTTCTGAGCACAGGAAATGGCGGTCTTGGTGGCTGTATGTGACCTTTCCTTCCTAGCCTGCTCCGCTCTAACTAAGGATTGTCGCACAGGTGTCAAGTATGAGGACATGGCCTATGCTGCAGGATATGGATTCGCCACTGTTGGTACAAACAACGGACATTTTGGTAACACTGGTGTCCACTTTTACCAAAACCCAGAGGTAATTGAGGATTTTGCTTACCGCGCGCTCCATACCGGCGTCGTTGTCGGGAAGGAATTAACGCAAAGCTTCTATCCTCAAGGTTATAACAAATCATACTATCTCGGTTGTTCCACTGGAGGGCGTCAAGGGTGGAAATCCGTTCAGACATTCCCAGATGACTTTGACGGTGTCGTGGCTGGTGCACCGGCGTTCAATTTCGTTAATCTGACCAGCTGGGGTGCCCGGTTCCTCACCCTCACGGGCGACTCCAGCGCAGAGACCTTCGTGACCGAGACGCAATGGACTGCCGTACACAACGAGATAATCAGACAATGTGATCCTCTGGATGGTGCGGTAGACGGCATCATTGAGGATCCAGATCTTTGTCAGCCCATCATTGAAACTCTACTATGCAATGCGACCCAATCCTCCACATCCGGTACGTGTCTCACCGGAGCGCAGGTCCAGACAGTGAATGCCATCTTCAGTACAACCTACGGTGTGGATGGCTCCTTCGTCTATCCGCGCATGCAGCCCGGATCCGAGTTGGTAGCCTACCACAGTTACTACAGCGGGACGCCATTCTCCTATGCCACAGACTGGTATCGTTATGTGGTATACAATAACACCAACTGGGACCCTGCAACCTGGACCCTGAAAGACGCCGCGATTGCCAGCGCTCAGGACCCCTATCAAATCTCCACTTGGAACGGCGATATCTCTCCCTTCCAGAAAAAGGGCGGTAAGGTCCTTCATTATCACGGCATGGAAGATGCAATCATTTCCTCCGACAGCTCAAAGGCCTACTATAAGCACGTTGCCGATACAATGAACCTTAGCCCCTCTGAGCTCGACAACTTCTACCGTTTCTTTCCGATCAGCGGCATGGCTCACTGCGCAAATGCAGACGGGCCTTCTGCAATCGGTGAGGCGAGTGGAACCTTTTCGGGAAATAGCCCAGAGGATAATGTTCTTCTCGCCATGGTTCAGTGGGTTGAAGAGGGTGTTGCTCCTGATTTTGTTCGGGGTGCCAAGCTGAATGGCTCTACTGTAGAATATCGCAGGAAGCACTGCAAGTATCCTAAGCGTAACCGATATGTCGGGCCCGGTCCGTCCACCGACGAGAACGCCTGGGAATGTGTATAATCTAGATTTTATCAAATTGAAGATTATATCCAAGTATTCCAGTCACGGGAAACAGGGGGTGGCATTGGAAGCCAGTGTTACTGGAGAAGTGCTATTATAGTACAATAGAAGAGACCATTGAGCATGACAATACATAGAATTGAATATTTGAAATACACGGTTATCACGGTACAAAGAATATAGCCTAGGTCTTTCCACGACTCCACCACCAAGTCTTTCGCTGGCATCCTCATAGATACACAGAACGATAGTTGTCTAAAACGAATCATACAAGTGTCAAATAATAGATCATAATATGTACCCCACTCCTGAACTGATATTAAACACGTATAATATGACTCAGATCTGGCATGACTTGACTCCCTAGCAATACCTTTGCCGCTGCCAGGTAGAGTCCAGTACTGAGGGTGGCAACACTTCCAAAGGCAGCAAGGAGTCCCATATAGGATAGGACCTCAATACCGGGCCTTTTCAAGATGTAGGGTTTCCGCTGCCCTTCTTTGGTTGTTCGGTTGAGGCTGGGGACGTATTTAAAGTCAAAGATTGTTTCCTTCCCTAGGCCCTCTTTTTCATCCATGAGATGGTCCCACATCATCCGGCGGCGAGACTGCAGTTGAGATTTCACGGTTAGTATCCTACAACCACATGTATAATCACGAAGGGGTTTCATACTGCAAAAATATATCTCTCGATGAAACCAATCCGCGGCACCGCTTTGGCTTGTAACTGAACCGACAGACAATATCCCCACATCAGCATTCGATAATACAAACTCGTTCGTGGAATGTGGAGCTCATCGGAAAGCTGATCGCCGTTGAGTAACCGGGACAAGGCGTCCATGAACTCTTTCGAGGCATACGCAGGAGCGGTATTCTCCATTCCTATTACAATGTTCTTGGCGAGGATTCTTCCAGTATCGGTCGGGGCAAATTCATTGATGAGCAGCGACTCAGACCAAAGTTTTGCCTTGGCGGCACTTTCAAAGGGTTCGGCTGGGGCGCCCATATACCAGGCCACCAGGCGCCATAAAGCGATATAATCTTCCTGCTCTTGCTCGCTGAGGTTGATGCCCTGGCGCGGCAGCCCTAGCCAGATGACAGTGCTGCTATACGTATTGATGGTCGCAAAGGCATCTAGATCGTTGATGGGCAAGCCATATTTTTGGACGTCGTAGTACGTTGGGTCTCGCTCCACCAGGCTCATGATCTTGCGACGTACGGCTGAATGCAGGAGTCGGACTCGAACGCAAGCGAGGTGGCCGTCTCCTCCCGGTCTCATGCTATCCACGGAACTGTTCACTTGAAATGCGTGTTGGGCGGTTTCTAATAACCGACGACGGACGACATTGGCGCCGAACCCACCAGTCCGTGATAATGTTTCTCCTACACGAATAGCGCCCCTATACGTTGCTGGAATTAGATCTTGAACACGTTAAGTGGGAGTTAGACGGAACTGAAAGGCATTCATACATTCCACCGAGTAAGCTATTGTATGTGAGCTAAAACGCGATAGAGGGTTAGCAGGGTCTCGTGTTCAACGCAGATATAGAACACCCATACCGAGTTCGCTATGGGGAGCATATATCGCCAATACACCTCCTGGCCGCGTTGAATCTGTGCCCAGTCCACCCAGTCGGGCACCGTATTGATCTGGGACCACAGCTCCTCGAGTTTCGGGTGGTTTTCATGGTTGCCCTGCAAAAGCGCATACCGGTCTCGTTTTGAAATATTGCCACCTTCATCGTTGGCAGGGGCAGGTAACTCGTTTAATATCTCATTGCATTCATCAGCCAAGCTGTCACAGGAGTGGATCCAAGACTCGAATTCGCTCGCAGGGCGATGCTGATCGGTCCACTCGAAACTGTAGTCCCAGTAATGGTACTCGATTCGGTTTCCTTTCCCGTTCTTGGTCGCAGACATTTTTGTGGATTAGGCTGTGATAATCATTGCAAAACATCCCCTCGTCCTACTATCAATGAATGATATATACGAGTTGCTGAGTATCGTGACCTATCTAACCTTGCTGCCCGCGGACCGAGGTCCGCATAAGGAGCTACATCTCATGTTGGAGGCATGGGACAATGAAGCCTTTCTCGTTAGTGGGAGCTACGGTGTTGTGTCGATCCATAGTGTTGTATGATACGCCTACAGAGCTTCAGGTCGCATGATAGGTGCTAGCTGAAAAACTCAGGGCTTTCACATGCGCTAAGCTACGTCACATCGAGGTTCTTCTGCCAGAGTAGGAGAACAGCAGGACCCCGCACTTAGAATATAAAGGAATGAACTTAAAGTGCAGCATAAACGTTCCTCTATGCGCAGCATAACCACCCTTCCTATGCCGAATCCGGCATGGTGAACCCCCTCGGTCCGAACATCATGGGCGGGGTCAAGCCCTACATCTATCTACCTATACCTTACTACACATATTTCCTTTCATCCCAGGACTACAGGCAATTACTCCGGACATGTAGATCCGAATTGCTCGTGATTATAAGCCTCACTGTTTGCGATCAAGTGACCCCCGGAATCATTTTCCGCGTCGCTACAGTACATGAGGTAATGCTAAGAGGCATTATTCGGATCTAATGTACCCGGGGACACATCATCTGGCGAGCCAACGTGACAGCTAATTCTAAATCCCACAGGTCTTCTCGGTGTGGCCAAGACTCTAGGTCCTCAAGTGCTCTGTGCCGAACTCCTAGGTTATCACATTTAACGATGACAAAGAACAGAGGTGCAATGGTCCTTGTTTCCATCAGCAGCGTGGGACAGCGAGGGGTATTTCGGGGTGCAATTTCCATCAGACTGCCTGTGACAGTCTTCGTTTGATCGATGGCATCGTTGAACCGTTCCGTGGATATACTACGGATAGTTTCGCTACACTTTATCAAGCATATGTCCGTAGTTACGGAGAGTACCGCATGATGCATACGTAAACCCGCCAGGGCCCTTCGCTCCTTTCCCGTCAGAAGTCTGCAACGAATGTTTGCCTCCTCAAAAGCGATCTAGCGCCTCTGCGAAGCCAGCAAGTTGCGCCTGTTGTTTCCTCTGCTCCGTACGTAATATGCCCTAGTTCGCAGAAATATGAGTTGCTGAGACAGCCTAACAGAGAGTGCCAAGCGTGCAAAACTGGATAAAGATCCGGTCGCGGACGATCCACACGTCCTGGCTGGCCTGGTAATCCACCATTGACGGTGGGTGTCCGACCTGGTGCACGAACATGTCTAGATCCAGCCCCTCGTGTAGCTTGGAGACACCGAAATGTGCACTCTGAAGATCTAAATCCATTATTGCAGCGGCGAAAGATAGTTCGATGTGTCGCTCTACGGCTGAAGATGGATGGGTGTGGTATAGGGAACTGTAAATGGGCCTTTGCGACTCGGCACCCAGCAGCTTGACTCCGTTTTGAAGATGAACAATCGCTAGGTCATACCGCCCATGCGTCAACTCGAAGACCACGAACAGTAGACAGTATATCAAGACCTTATTCTTCACGCTCGGATTGTTAGAGTTCGTCCGGGAGATCAGATGACTAACCTCTCCATTGTATTGACCCAAGGCGAAGCGGTGGTAGTGATTCGTCATATCCTCTGGTAACACGGGCATACCAGTCGTTCATACTAACTGTTGTAAGGCGCTCACAGGGACGACGCATGACAGATGGCTGGCTCGGCATGACTCATTTGAGGTGTAAGCCGTTCCCACATGTGGTGATCGAACAAGACGTTCATCATTGGGATAGTCGAGCCTTGGAAAAGAGAGAAACATCGTCCCTCATCGGATGTTTGATCTGGGAGCACCGATCGCATTCGATGTACGCTGAGAGGTGTGCTGGGGGCAGGCCCTTTCTTCTTTAGAGGAAGCCGATCAAGATCGTAGCCGTCACATTGGCGCCCAGTGGACACACAATTCAAGCACCTACCCGGTAATTCGTTGCATTTGACATGCCGTATTCTAGCGAGGAAAATTAGCGAGACCGTCCCGGGTCTTCGGCTTTATCTACGGACCGGCATGTGCGGCATCCGGATCTTGACCTAGGAGCTCGGGCTGTACGTATCCTTTTAGGTTCACTGGACTCGGGCAAGCCTCCCATTGCCGTTAATCGAACTAACTGAGGTACTAAAGGCGGACGGAACCACCCGGAGAGTGTCATGAGAGCAGAGGAGAAACCACGTCAGCTAGTTGTACAGTGGGAGTTATTGGGGATTTAGTGTAGCGGCTAGGTAAGCAATGTTGCATTAAATAACTCGTTAGGGACTAGCTAGCTAACTAGTACTTTAATGCTTGTTAATCCAGTGCCAGACTTGGCAAATCGTTTAGTCTAAAGAACGAGTGGTGATATTCCCGTAATTGGAGATTCGAGGCTTTCTAGGAAGGCAGGTAGTAGCCGTCCTTATTTCTTGATTGTAAGAGAAAGATGTTGTCCGGGTAACACCATGCAACTAGGGTATATTCGAGAGAGATATCATCAATCCAAGGGGGATTCGGGGGATATTCCCGCGCTTTAGGGCCTGAACTGATCGGAAAAAGTCTCATCCGAACCTCCATCTCTCCACATCTTCCCCCAGATTGAACCCACATCATTCCACATCATCCTGTAGAAATATACGGAGCAATGATACCTATGGCCCACGCCACGTTGTTTGCACATGGGTGCCTGGCATGCAGTTCTTTTTCTGTCGTTTCCCCCCTTTTTTTCTCTTCTCTTTTTTTCTTCTTTTTTTTTGCCTTTTCAAAGAATCTTCCCTTCCCTCCCTTATGCGAGAAATAACACTAGGCAGAATGTATACCTTAGGCCTATTCTTTACGACATGCCGCCCAGCCAAGACGACTTAATATACCTTAGCCGTAGCCACGAAGCTTAGTCGTATTACACAGAAGACTTGTTTCCACAGGTCGGTAGCGTTGGACCATTCGAATACTCCGTAGATTTATCAGCCCTTACTTATCAGCCCCCACGGGGGTAAATAGCCGGGGAAAACACGTCAGTGGGAAACTCTGGCTAAATTAGCCCAGCGATCTTTACCGGAAATCGGCAAGCTTGCGGAGGTCAGAGAAACAGTTGCAGAAGGTGCTCTAACTCGTGCATAAGAAGACAAAAAGCCGTTATGAGCCGGGACCCCAGGACTTTTTCCCCCGAGAGAGCTTCTGATCGGCATCGACTACGGCGGCCTCGACTATCTCCTCGCTCAACTTCAACATTTTCCTCTATAGTAGCCGCTCTTACAGAACCCTTTCCAGCTCGATAGGGCACATTTTGTCACCGAATACCGACGCCTTTTGCTTCGTATCCCCAAAATGGCGGGTGGAATGGCGTCTCAGGGCATCTCTGCCAAGCGCGCAGAGCTTGCGGGAGGTAAAGTTGGATGGCGCGGGCTGGTCAGCAGCAGGAAAACGTTCGGCATTGCGCTGTTCGCCTCGCTGGGCGGATTGGTTTACGGATGTATGTCGAGCCTATCCGAAACGTTTGATGATGCGAAGATTAACAGTTGTCAGACAACCAGGGCATGTTCGCCCAAATTCTTACTATGCGGTCCTTCATCGATGCGGTATGCGCGCAGTAGCCCGTTGCGCCCCCATAGCACCTACTGATATGGTATGATATAGACCCAAGGATATGCAGAACACACGGGTACCGCTCAGGGTATGCTCACCTCCATTCTCGAGCTCGGTGCCTGGTTGGGAACACTCGCCAATGGATATTTGGCTGACGCGCTGGGTCGCCGTGTGACCGTGGTCGTGGCCGTGGTGGTGTTTTGCGTGGGAGTTATTGTCCAGGCGTGCACTACGAACCCAGACTTCGTTTATGCTGGTCGGTTTGTCACCGGTCTGGGAGTCGGTAACCTGAGTATGATTGTCCCGCTTTACAATGCTGAGCTGGTATGTGCGATATAACCCCGATATGGATGACGTTGTCTCACTCGAGCAGGCTCCTCCTGAAATTCGAGGATCCCTAGTCGCCGTTCAGCAATTGGCCATTACATTCGGTATCATGGTCAGTTTCTGGGTAAGTGCCATGCTGCCTTTCGCCTTCAGGCTCCGCTAATTTGCTAGATCGGATATGGCACAAACTTCATTGGCGGAACGGGAGAGGGTCAGTCGATTGCCGCTTGGGAAATTCCGGTTTGCATTCAAATCCTGCCCGCGCTTGTTTTGGCGGTTGGCATGATGCTGTTCATGCCTCAGTCGCCACGTCATTTGATGAATCAGGGCCGTGAAGAAGAATGTTTACAGACCGTAGCTCGTCTGCGCGACGCTTCTGTCGATGATATGCTTGTCCGCATCGAATTCTTGGAGATGAAGGCGCTCCGCATGTTTGAGGAAGAGACGGCGCGGAAGAAGTATCCGCAGTATCAAGATGGGTCGTTGAAGAGCCGTTTCATGATTGGGCTGCACGATTACATGTCCCTCATCACGGATAAGTCCCTGTTCAAGAGGACCACTGTTGCGGTATGCTTACTCGACAACATTGTGTGGCGACTGCTGACGATTGTAGTGTTTGATTATGGTCTTTCAGCAGTGGAATGGCATCAATGCGTAAGTCTTCTTATGATTAAGATTCTATAACATGTGCTAACCCACACTAGAATCAACTACTATGCGTAAGTCCTTGGCTGCACCAGGTGGGCCCTTCTAATAATTCATAGCCCGCAAATCTTTAAAGATCTTGAGCTCGGTGGTGCCACTACTTCATTGCTGGCCACCGGAGTAGCCGGTATCTTCGAGTTTGTCTTCACTATTCCAGCCGTCCTCTGGGTCGACAATATTGGTCGGAAGAAGATCCTCATTGCCGGTGGCATTGGTATGGCCGTTGGTCACTTTATCGTGGCGGGTATTATCGGATCTTATCAACATACCTTTGCCCAGCACAAGGCTCCTGGATGGGTCGCAGTAGTCTTTGTGTGGATTTTCATTATCAACTTTGCCTATTCATGGGGTCAGTCGAACCATGTCCGATGTCCCTCAGCCTTGACTAACTGCCGTAGGTCCTGTTGCTTGGATTGTGGTTTCGGAGGTCTACCCCTTAAGCATGCGTGCCAAGGGCGTCAGTATTGGTGGAAGCAGCAACTGGGTACGTTCTATCTCTGATTATGGTTTGGTGCCATCATTCTGATCGGTTTATTTCTAGCTCAACAATTTTGCCGTTGGTCTCTCAACCTCTCCCTTCCTTAGTGCCTCGAACTACGGTACGTTCATCTTCTTTGGATGTATCACCACCATCGGTGTCATCTGGGTGTGGTTCCTGGTGCCCGAAACCAAAGGCCGCACCTTGGAAGAGATGGACGAACTCTTCGGCTCCGGAGGTATGGCTGCGGAAGATGAGGCCCGGAAGCGACGGATCGAACGTGAGATCGGGCTCTTGGCTCTCTTGGGTGAGGGGCCGGAGCATTCAGCCGATGAGAAGCTCGCCGAGAAGCCTACGCATGTTGATAATGTATCGGAGTAGTGCTCTGGGGGTTAAGTTGTTTGATTGCCGAGTTAGTACCGGCGGTTAAGCTACGCAGAATGACGTGACCTGTGCTAAATAGCTGATGGGTGTCGCAGAGGACTGCTTAATTTTGGACTATTAATGTATATCTCTCCTCATGAACATGCTGTCCTTTCGTAGCCGAGGCAAAATTGTACTCAGTGCATCTTTTCCTATACAGGAGCACTACGACTACGTTGTATGTTACGGGCATTAGGAAAATTAACTACTATCGCCTAAGTGTATCCACGACTTGATACCATGTCCACTGATCAATCAGACCACAGCTGCAGCGACCCAAAGAAAGATTTGCCAATGATCTTGATTCCACGTCCCACATTCGGCCTGGGCCGTCATTCATGTGGAATTTCTCCGCATACTAAAGTATTATCCTAAATCCGATATCCCCCATCTTCCGGATAAATTCGTATATTTAGCCTGAACTCCTATGGCCGACTGCTAACGCCCTAATGCCGTCATACCGCTGCTGGCAATCCCGAAAAAGCCGGAGGCAGATACCGGTAGAATGAAGCATCGGTACATTGTAGAGAGTTCTAAATACAAATTATCCTTACTCCCATAGCACAGACGATATGGTACAGGCTTTGCTCACTCACCTTGAGTTTAAATCTTTATGCGTGGTTTTTACTAATCATCCTCGTGGTCCGCTACCTCGGAGCTTCTTGGCCCGTGCACGCTTTGCTTCTCCTTCGGATGTAAGTAGATAAAATAGCATAGTTGAGCAAGTAACATAAACCTTCAGACTTCTATTCCATTTATGAGCTTTTATTTCCAATAAAGCACACTTGTTAGCCATTCAAATCCCTATTCCACACCGTTTTTGCGTTGCGTCAACAACTATCTTCAGTGTCATGCTTTTCCAGTTATATATAATCGCACCAGGAACCTTGTAGCACACGAGTAGTTATACCAGTGCGATTAGTACTATTATAGCTTATGTGCAGCAGTTCCCCTTCTTTTATGTCATGGTTACTGATAAGCAGCACCCTCCCCTATTTTCTTCACAATTTTGTTTTCTTTCAATTTCTTTTCTCAAGGGGGTGATTCGGCAGGTGGCCGTACACGATACGCATTAACACAGAGGGAGAATTACGGCTTCCACCAAGTCTTCGGAGCTTACTCGCATGGATAAAAGCTATACAACCTGTCAACCCGCATGGCTTTATGTAGGTAGTTACCACAATCTGCACTATCCTTCCAAATCGGGAGAACCGGACAATGAGCTTCTCTAGGACTGATTTTGACATTTACATCTTGCCTACAATTGGTCTTTTACCGCTCAATTACTTTATAACAATTATTCTTGTGGAAATCTCAATATGAGAACAGATTCAACGTGAAATCCGTCCGTGGTGAGGTCCTACCCTTTCAATTAGTTGCTCGTCATGTCTTAACATCCGAAGCAGCGTACGACTTTTGACTGCCTAGCCCAGGATCACTATTGTGTTTAAAAAGTTCAAGTCCTAGTGTATAACAGAGAATTTGAACTGGAAATGTCACCTTAGGTACTGATGCTTAGGGACCCGCCGTCATAAACCTTTGGCCCCGAAAGAAAATAGAAATGAAATGGTCACGTGACAGACTCGACCTACTCCAAGTTGCTGGGGTGGTCTGTATATCGGTTTACAGCCAATTAAGAATGAAGCCTGCGCGATTTATAACTAATGACTGCTTATGTCCGTCCAAGGTTACATACGAAGTAGTTCAAGAATGAAGTGGCACTGGTTCCCAATTTTATGAGCCTCGATCCATCTATTTTGGAGCATAAGCCAAGGCACTAGGCGAGCACAGACCGTTGGGTTTCATTGCCCGTTCAAACCTCACCAATTATTGAGGATTCCACGAGCCCAAGGAGGCTTACGGGCGGAGCAAAAACCGTTAGTTTAATTGACTATCATTTCCCTGAAAGGTCATGGGTTCGTCTGCCCTATCTTTAATTTCCGGCAAATGGAACCACTACTTACTTAATTCTCGTCAGTCCCAGTTCCTTAAGATCTATATTTTGGGGTGAAGATATATCCCTTTTTTCTAACTATCTGTCATTCGTTTGTCCAGTTATCCGAATATCAGTCGCTCCTTTTTTTTTTTTTTTTTTTTCTTCAGTCCTTCATTTGGTACTCTCATTTTTCCCTTCCAAGGCCCCTTTTTGCCAATTGAGTCAAGGGCTTTCTGTATCAATTTTCGGGCCAGAGACCTCCAAACCACAAAAGGAATTGCTGTAAAGGAACTTTGAACCCCAAAAGAAAGAAAAAATGCGGTTTCTGCTCCCCTTTGTCATTGGGCTCACCCCCATTGTTTCCGCCCTCAGCATCAACAAGCCGGGCGCCAACTCGACATACGCCGCCGGATCTACTATAACGGTCAACTGGACTACGGTGGACACTGACCCCACCGAAATTAGTCTCTATCTGTGGAACTTTGTCTCCTGGCCTCCCTCTTACGTTCCTCTGGCTCAGAATGTGCCCACCGCCGATCAGTCATACTCCGTGCAGATCCCCTGCGACACCAACCCCGAATGGGGTTATCAGATCAGCGCCATCAACGGAACCAATGTCTACATTATCCACGCGCAGGGTGACCGGTTCACAGTTTCCGATGCTGTGAATGGCACCAACTGTGCCGATCCCATCATCCCACCCCCAGCTTCCACCTGCGGTCCCACCAACGCGGTGTCGACCGTTTATGTCACGGTGAGCCCTACTGGTTCCAGTTCTCGTCTGATTCATCATCATTCCTCCCACGGCTTTCATTCCAGCCACCACCCGCATTCCACTCACGCCCTTCCTGCTCCCTCCTCCACTGTCACTGCCTCTTCCAAATACGTGAAGCCCGGAATCGTGCCTAAGACTATTGGTTGGTGCTCAGACTACTCCCACCCCGTGACCTTGGACAAAGTCCCAACGCCGACCCCGGTACCAACTGAACACAACGACGCTGGACTCTCTACGGTGACTGCTGCACCGAGTGAGGTCACTGGCGAAGCGAAGATCGTGACGATCACTACCACGGTGTCCGTACCTGCTGCTCCGGGGGACGAACAATGCCTTTTTATCTGAACACGACGATGCTGTGTTAGAGAGTGATCTTACTTCTTCGATACTATGTATTTAGTATATTCTTTTATTAATGGAGATACGGTCCCACTATATCGGAAACCGTACCAGAAACACTTCCGCTATGGTAAATGTATCAATATAAAGCACAACTCATCTTCCAGTCGCAAGCACGAAGAGGTTACATTTACCTTCCGCGGTTACTGGTTTTTACTAGGTGTAGGCCAGCCGTTACATAGTTGATTTGACACTCGTCTCTGTACTATACGGTAATAACGCAGGTCTCCTCCATATTAGTATCTGGCCGTACTCTAGTACAGTATAGTCAAATTCCTAGTAGAAAGTACGAAGAGTTGTCGCCGTGTCATGGCAACAAAATTAGGTTAACACAAAGAAACTCTGTTGCCCGCAGCCGCTTCCCTCCCGCAGTCTATGGTGCATTTGGCACCCCACGGGATTGACAAGGCTTGGCAATACTCATTTATAGCTCAACGTTAAATAATAAGGATCATATATAAGGAGACCATGTTGTGGGTGGGCGGCTTAAGTGTAATCAACGCGAAGAAAGCCTCAGGGTTGGTAATATATTGGAATCTTGATGGTAGCAATACCTGCCACTACTACCTATAAACATATCCACAACATCTGCACCCATTGATACATACGGGTAGTTGAAAGAATGAGTAGGATTATATGTGTTCTTTGACAATGTCAGGGGAGACCCTTCATCAAGGAACTTAGATAGCATCCGCGCGGCGGTCATAGCATTGCATGATACCATCATTGTTCCACACCATGATATCTTTGATCCTTCCGTTAGAACCCAACCATGATGCTCAGTATAAAGAAACATACCTAAGTCAAGCTCTGCCTTCTTGAATGCACCCAACTGTGAAGTCATACACACGCACTGTAAAGTATTTGGCGACTCTTTGAGAACTTGACAACCAGTACATCCGGGATTTCCCCAGAAATGACCGCTATACCTGGTTACTCGTAGCAATATCACAAGGGGGAGATATACATACTTAGCGTGCGGTTCCATAC
This sequence comes from Aspergillus pseudotamarii, assembly GCF_009193445.1. Lineage (NCBI taxonomy): Eukaryota > Fungi > Ascomycota > Eurotiomycetes > Eurotiales > Aspergillaceae > Aspergillus > Aspergillus pseudotamarii. Next base: position 234,537 of record NW_022475041.1, on the reverse strand, counting down.
CCCCATATGTGGTCCGGATGCAGAAGTTCAGGTCTAGAGAGCTCTTCTTCTTCTCCCCGTTTGACCTAGTACATTCTGCTTCCAGGTGGTTGCCACCCTTTGGAACGGTAATCTTGTCGCAGGTCTTCGAGAAATCGGCCTTAGGCTCGCTTTCATCCCGACGGATGGCATGAGCAGAGGCGGAGGCCAGCAGAGCTAGGAGAGTAATTGTCTGGGGTAGTTGCATATTTATCGGTGAGTCGATGAGTAGTGGTGGATAGAGGGAAGAGATGAGTTCAGAGAGGTCTGGGGGTTGCTCGTTCAAGTTATTTATGTCGCTACTGCCCCTTACATGTAATCGTTGGTTCGTTGCCCTGCCCCTGAAATAGGTCTTTGTTCTCTTGCCCTTCATTTCGGGCGCTGGTACCTTAAGGCTTGGATATTCCATGTTGGTTCATCATCTCGGTACCTAATTCCTCAAAACTATTTTAAGTGACTTTCTCCAGCGAATGAGATTAATAACAGTAGGCTCAAAGAGGCACAACAGGCGGGAATTAATCACGACTTCTCCTTCGTCAAGCCAGCTATTGCCCGACTCTTCTAATTACCAATGGGAGTCACGCGCATTCTTAATGCAAACGGGAAGAAAAATATACCGTCTTAGGGGAATATCCTAACGCAGGTCGGGAAGGACGATCTGATGTCTTAAGCCAAATGAAGGCAAAGTTGAGTATTGCTGGCGTAGTAAAAGGCAGTGCACATCAATACAATACGTCTAGAGAGTGTCGGGCGTAGGAGTATTACCTCCCCAGATAAAGAGCATTCGGTACCCCAATCAGATGCCTGAGGCAGAGACGGATGTTTCTTCAAGAATGAATCTTGAACAATCATCTGTGACAATTATTCAACAATCTTCTGACCCAATTCATGGTGCTATGGACCAGGCGTATCTGATTATCTATCAGGATGCAAGTATTCTATTTACATAACAGATTCATGTGGAAACACAGCTCGTCTTGATTAGCCAGGAAGGCGCAAAGCAAGTCATGGAGACGGAGGAACCGATTCATAAGATGATGATTTACAGTGGAGCTGTATGCATGCGATACCAGAATGTCTACAGTCTTCTAAATTATCACCTCGATTCATAATATTGGGGACCTCTAATGGTGAATGTTCATACCTTCTCGTCTTTGGCTTTCCAACAACTAGGACTTCAATGGGATTAAAGTAGACAGATGAGGCTGTCCCGCACTGGTTTACTGCGCCAGTCGTTTTATGTTGCTTCTGCAGAGGGCCCACTCGGCATAGTCGTGTATTGTGATCGCGCCTGACATCAATTTATATCGTAAAACACATTAGTTGCTTTTCATTAATTGATCGGGGTCTGATAGATTTTAAGCCACAAATATGCTTCTAAGCGAGTCTATTATCCTGTGTTTGTACCTGTCCCACTACAGTGTCAGCGGTTCCCATTCATTTACAGACTGATTAGACATGACGCTTCGAGATGCTCCACTCAGCTAAAACTGGGTGTAGTACCCCGACTTATGATATTGATGCTTGCCCTTAGGTTAGTATACTAATATTATATTATTAACTGGGCCTCTGTGTCAACCTTTCTTTAGATCTTCTGCTTAACCTCTTGAAAATGATCTCGTGTCACACGTGGAACACCCTCAAGTTCTTTTAAAACTGCGTACTACCGAGCAAGAGCTTCAGATTCGTCAGGAATCCGACGACCTTCTACCTCCTCTGGGCGACGTTATATCATATATCGAGGGTCTCGATAAATTGTCCACGTACCAACTTTCGGATTCTACAGTCTTAAAAGGCGTTAGTTACTTAACCAAGCGAAAACAACTTTCAGGTCTCTCTTGCTGGGGATGCGCTTTTCTGTGAAATGGCAAGTAACCTCCATGCTTTGTTCGAGCGCGAGGTCCGCACTCTAAGGAAGTGTCATCTTTGATCCGATCTGGTGTCTCAGTTAATTTCTATACCTCGTCTTCAAGGAATTATTGGTTTGACGAAGGCTTTCCGGGGATGCTATTGGGGGCCGTTCCTCTACAACATCGCCTCTCGGATATCGATCTGGAATATATTTCTATGGATGAGCGCTGCAGATGGGCCGCCCAGATTCATGGATAGTGTGGTGAAGTTAAATGAGCATTGCATTTTCTGGGGGGAGGGGGGGGAGGGTTTCAAGACGGATAGCGTCTTGATCGACAATGTTACTGAGGGCTGGGTTGACGAAGAAATTGTTGGAACTAGGAAGGGCAACTTGCAGGGGTTAGAAAACATCATTAATTCCTTGGGTATCAAATTAAACAACTAGTAAATAGGCGGTCATCAAGCCTTTTGCTCATCTTTACAAAATACAGTGCATGCTCGAGACTATTGCTCTGCTTTGGTATACACACAACGCGTCAGTCTACTAAGCACTAGCCCACGGGTCGAGTGTTGCTGTGCTGTGCTTCGCTGCGTAATGATGCATAAATTGAAGGGGAGTAGAGGTGTGACAATGTTTTTAAATGATGACTTCTGGCACAATCCATCTAGGGTTGCGATGTGTGCAGGGAAGTAGCTAGCCAAATACAAACCCTGCCAATATTGGTCACCTGACTGTCAGCACCGAAATTTACCAAGCACTTGGGGGGTTAGAAGTCAAAGACCAGGCTTCATACGGACATGAACCAAGAATAAACAGAATGGAATGAATGTACTATAATGAAAAGCACGCCATGGGATTGATGTTTTCACGGATGATACAGTGTGTATTACCTTACACCTCGGCCCAATCAGAGTTTGTTTTAACATGGGTGCGCCGACGGAGAGACACGGCTCACATCTTAGGCACAGAAATCCCGTATAACGCTCTGGAACAAGAGAGGAAAAGGTATTTATGTGTCCTTCTCATGCAATATAAGCCAAACCGATATATTGCTCCAGTTAAAATATATGACCACCATATAAATGAAGTACTATCCCAGCTCAGCAACTGCGCGGGGATAACATTCGCAAGAGGGCAATGTCTTATCAAGGCCCACGGTATACAAGCCTAATACAAGCTGAATACAAATAGTGTTACAAAGACTCAGTGCGTGGGCTTTGGAAAGAAATTCCAATTCCATCCCGAGAGTATGTATGCTGGAAACACCATGCATGCTGATGGCTAGATAGGTCACCACCCCCTTCATTGGATATCAAGGAAACCGCTAAGACAGTATATTCGCGTGTATTGGCTTGGTATTACGCGCGAAAATGAATACAAGTACATTTCCCTGTCTTGTCCCTTGTAAAAAACGTGCATTAGAGTGAACCTAAGTCCCATTGCTGCATCGATATTGGAGATGATGGGACATCCTCTAGTTTCCTTCTATGGATTAATAGAGGTCCCCACCCCGCTCTTCAGCTCATCTTGTCTTGAAGAAGAGACATTAATTACGAAACATTTTGTTGGCAAAAAAAAGAAAACGAGGTCTTAATCTCTCCACCCTCCACAATCTACGGCTGCAATGAAAACGAAATTCGGCAAGCCAATGCGAAAGCATTTTCTCTTCCAAAATTCGTGGCTGAATATGAACCATGGTAAGAGAGTCATCCTACCACATGTATTATATACTCTGCATAATGACATGGTTCCTGGACAGGCTCTTTCGGAGCTATACCCCGGTGTATCAGAAAATGCTTGCATGAGAAACAAGACCTGGTAGAGTCCTCTCCCGATTCCTTTATTCGATTTGACTACGCCAAACATCTACTGGAATCCCGAACAGCAATCGCTACATTAGTCAAAGCACCGGTTCAATCAATTGCTTTAGTTCCAAATGCTACAACTGGGATTGATACAATTCTCCGGAATCTAGAATATTCCCGTGGCGATTATATTCTCACGTTCAGTACCGTGTATGGAGCAGCCGAACGAACAGCGCTCCATTTATCCGAGGTAACTGGAGTCCAAATCGCCAATATTCCCATAACATATCCTATGTCCGACGCGGATATTTTGTTACTGTTTCTTGCAACCGTCCAAAATATCGGAGCAGACCAAATCAAGGTTGCTGTATTTGATACCATTAGCTTCGAGCCTGGCGTTCGCATGCCATTTGAAGCGCTGGTACAGGCTTGCCGGGAGCGAAACATTTTATCTTGTGTGGATGGAGCTCATTGCATTGGTCAAATCCCCATCAACCTGGAAAGCCTAGACCCGGACTTCTTCGTGAGCAACCTCCATAAGTGGCTGTTTGTCCCCCGAGGTTGCGCGGTCCTATATGTTCCGCCGCGGAACCAAGCTTTAATCCGAACGACGTTTCCAACCAGTTGGGGGTTCACGCCTCGGTCGACTATTTGCCGATGCCAGTTCCAGCAGTCATCGGATCAATCGGCCTTTGAAAGGCTTTTCGAGAGCGTGGGAACAATGGACTATAGTCCTTTTCTGTGCGTCGCCGAGGCACTGCGTTTTCGGAAGCAAATCGGTGGCGAAAACGCGATCATGCTCTACAATAGTCAGCTTGCCAGGGAGGGAGGGCGCATCATGGCGCAGATCCTGGGAACAGATGTCCTGGACAATGCAGAGAGCACCTTGACAAGAGGGTTGAGTATGGTCAATGTCCAGCTTCCACTGCATCTAAAGCGTTTGCCTGGGAAGGAAACCGTGGATTGGATTTGTAGGACGCTGGTCTCGGAATATCATACTTTTACCCCAGTCTTTATTCATGGCCACAAGATATGGACTCGTGTGAGCGCCCAGGTGTATCTTGAGCTAGATGATTTTGTCTTTTTAGGTCATATATTCAAGGATATCTGCGACCGGGTAAAGGGAGGTGTTGTTGGAGGGAACAGTGACACAAAATCATTGATGCTGGGTAAAACAACCGGGCTCTGTTAAGGGCGCAAAATTATTAATCAGGTTACAATTTTTATTGATCCTCCTCTCCCGCCAAAGCATCGTAATGTAATGTTACAAGAGTCATCCTCCTTTCATCTGACAAAGCGACCGCTATAGTTCTCCAATGATTATAGGTGGTGGCCCGGGCCCATGTTCCTGCTACCTCCAAAGACCCAGAACATGAGTGAAAGGAACCATAACAGAGCACCTGCACTGGGTGAGAATGGACGTTTCGGCTGCCAAGGAGGGGCAAACTTACAGAATACTACGTTCATATGATAGTAGCTGACGGCTTCAGATAAGAAACCAGAAATGACTGGGCCGAGCATCATAGCCAAGTTGGCAGCAACGCCGGCCATCGAGAGCGCCCGAGGTTGGCCACCCTGGGGTCCAAAGATTTGGGGATTCTGGGCTGTGAGTCCCTTGACCACCGCTGCACTGCATCAGCCGAAACGTCTATGCACACCGGGAGGGAAACACCAAGAGTACCTACCAGTCACCTCTAGAACTCCTATGCCCCCAAGGAACGGAATCACAATCCCGATCACAAAAATCGTGATCACATACGTAATGGGTCCATACCTGTCTACACTGGCCCAAGGAAACTGAGGATCCCCTGGAACACCTAAAAGCAATAGGCAGGGTGCCAGCGCACACAGGCCAATCACGGTGGGAATCTGTGTTCCCACACGGTCCCGCAGCCAGCCTACTAAAGGTCCGATAAATATGGAAGGAAGTTGCAAGATAAGAAACAAGACGCTTGTTTGTTCCGTATTCCAACCAAAGGTTCGGTGGACATGCAATGGAAGTGTGGCGTCAAAGCTAACCATCACTGTTGTAATGCCCATTGAAGTGAGCAGCGCTGTGATGACCCGGCCATTCTTGAGCATAATTCGATAAAAGCTGGCAGGCCCATTAGATGTGTCCGGCTTCAGAGGTTCAGCTGCGACAGATTCGTGACCCTCCGTCGTATCTGATAGAAGGCTACGGCTTTCTTCCGCCAAGTACGCAGTCGATGGGCTGTTTGGCACGTCAGGGTCATTGAGTACCTGCTGACCATGCTGGGAATCAATCATCACCAAACGTGCCACCAGGTCCAGAGCCAACACAACAAGCGGCACCGCCCACGTCGGCCAGTACCCACATTCCTTGAAGACGAAGCCTGACACCACCGGCCCGGCAATCGTACCAGCCGATATAAACGAGTCGACTGTCCCCATTGTTTTGGCCATGTGGTCTTCGGCGACGTGGTCAGCAACTGTCGCGAGACCGACAATCCAAACCACTGATCCGGAAAGGCTCTGCAGGATTCGGCCTAGAAATAGGATGCCAAGGGAGTGAGAACCGGCAACTAGAGCCGTTCCAGTAATCGCCCCAATGAGTGAGATCAATAGAGGTCCTCGTCTATTGGTCAAAAACCGCTCACTGAGATGGCCAATTAATGGACTGGCAATGACTGCGATGAACCCGTGGATGGCCAGAATTGCAGAGGTAGTATGCTGGATGTAAAATGGATCCATATGCAAGCGATCCGTGATCATATAGCCCAATATGGGAACCATGAAGCCATAGAGAAAGGTTTCTACTGGGGTCAGATAAGGAGCCGAGAATGTAACCAATAACTGAATTAGTGTCCATACCAGAGAACACAGCAACTGTGATGCAGAACACCACAAACACACTCGACGAGCGCCATCGATAGCCCCAAGGCTTCGGGTCGCTACCCAACACTGCCATCTCTGGCCTTAATTCCGGTGATCTCTGAGGAATCGTCACGTACACTGAGGTTAGGCGAACGTAGACAATGACATTTCCTTTGTTCGACAGAGATCCGGCATCAACTTCATTAAGATAATAACACTCAATCAATGGTCGGAAAAGGAATATGGTTCTTGTGTTTTCTTCTCCCTAAAAAAGTTTATTGATCATTTTATTCCTCCCAAGATTTAAAATAACATTTTTGGTGAGACTACGCGGAATCTCTCCCTTTCATTAGCGTGGTACAAGGCTGCATAGTCTATCGAAATTGGGAAAGCCATGACCCCTTTTGTTGCAGAAAAGAGAGAAGAAGAAAGAAAAAGAAAAAGGTAAAGAACAGCTGAGCATGGGAATGCGATTCGATATGGCATGAGAAGCCTTTCATCGATATCAAGTATAGCACAAAGGTCTACGATGCTCGATCGCATGGGTCGGAATAGCACCCTATCAGGGATACATGCAGTCCAGATCAAGAAGAACATAAAACACAGCAGACAGCTGAAGATTCCATTTCGAGGGGACACTGGATCAGGATCGACCCGCTTCAGTCATTCCGCAGTGGAGCCTCGTGTAAGGCACATCCAATATTTGAAGCAAGCCACAGAAAGGAGGTTGCAATCTTCCGTCCCCTGCATGATTCTCAGCTGATATACATATTTATTACCACATTCGTCTTATCCGTGCATTCCTCCATTGAAGTCGTCTGGCGAACCAATGCAAAGAAGCTGATCTCGGGGTGGGCATTGACCAGGCAAATATCACAATTGTCAGTGCATGAAGTGAAGATTATCTGTGTATCTATAAATTTCTGCATTCTGGACGGGCACATGGCTACGAGAGTTGGGAAATGAAGTAAGACGTGAAGTGATCGACAAGCTGACCTGCTTTCTATTGATGCAAGTTTCAGCTGCCAATATCTGATGCATGTCGATCTAGCGGTCAGTGATTTTGATTTTACGTGTTCCGTTCCCCTACTCAACATTCCATCCTCCACTGTTAACGATATTTAGCGGCTATGGCATATTGAGCAAAATGACTGCCATCTGGTGACCCCTATCAGATGTGAACCAGCTGGGGTACTCCTTGACGCAACCTTACTGTGCAGTATCTAATGGAATGCATGGTTTGACTGAAGTTATTATGGCCGCCAAGTTGCCACCCTGGTTGTTATTACGATCGGCAACACCTGTGTAAAATACTGGATCGCGATCTGTTCGCTGTTGTGACCCTTCCTACACTGATTCGCAGTGCGACAATAAGACAATACTACAATGTAGTAATTCAAGATATGTAGCCTCCTCGTGAAGCAAGACTATGCTAAAGATCAAGTCATAAACAAGCACTCTTATTGGCGTATTCAGACGGGGTCTTACTTGACAGTTTTACTGAACCGCCTTCCTTGGCCAAAAGACGACACAGTGGGAGACTTGTGAAGAATTCGTATGGTCAGGGTAATGCAGTTTAGATAGGGCAAGGGACCTTTTCAAGACGAATCTCAACAGGCCATAGCGGTAATGCGGGTTGAGAAATCCGCCTCTTACTAGTATGTTCGTAGCAGTTTACTCTGATTATACTCCCAGGCCGATAGATGCTCGTATTTCGCCGGTGACTCGTTGGATATAAACTGTTCCAAAGGACCAACACTCTCCGCCCGACTGGGTTTACCAAAGTAAGCCACACTGTACCGATCCGCGAGAATCGCCTCTGTCGCATGTGGAGGCAGTCGCACTCGGTGATTTGCCGAGCGCACGAGAGCATTCGTCCACCGTTGTAAGCAGTCGCCCACATTGACGATCAAGACATCTGCCGTCGTCGGCTCGATGGGGATGAATTGTCCGTATGATGCCTGGTCCTCGACTTCTAATCCCCCAACAGCGTCTTGAAACAGTAAAGTTAAAGTCCCAAAGTCCGAGTGCTCGGAAATCCGCATGGCGCCTTGCTCGCAGATCTGTGCAGTTTCACAGGCTGGATAGTGGTTAAGGCGGAGCTCGCTGGTGTTTTCACGACACTTGTCCTGAAAGAATCCGGCTTCCAGATGCAGCGCAGTTTCCAAGACATGGAGAAGTTCCATGTGTACCAAATGCATTCGTTCATAAGTCGTCTCCATGAACTACAGACTTGGTGAGCAAGAACGCCAGAATAGCTATTCGATACATTACCTTTCTGAATCCTGGGAGATCGGTTTCATCCGGCCAGATATTGGGGTACCGGTCATCATCCGCACTGCCTTGATCGAAAGATTCCTAGCAAAAGAAAAAGAAAAACCAAAAATGAACAGATCCACTCGCTATGAGCCATGGAATGACTTACCTTTAGATCAAAAATCGTCTTGTTCGTCCTAATGCCTTTCTCAAAGCCAGAAACCATAGACAGTTTCTCCTGACCAACCGCAGAGTAACCTCGATGCGGATTGGGCTGCGGTGGGTGGGCAGCCTTGAGTTTGGCCTCGGCAGGGAGGGCAAATAATTCTCTGTTCTATGAAGCATTGTGATGAGTACCAGGGAAAAGACCAGATGGATTCTGTGATGCTTTACCCATTTAAACAGCCTGTCCACAAATTGGCCTTCGATGCCATGGTTTGTCAGTTGAATGAAACCATACTCCTGGAATGCTTTTAGAACGGAGTATGAAAACGCTTCTCGACCCGTGGCAGCCCCTGCAGTAAATTTGGAGAAGTCAAAACAAGGAATGCGTTTTGCCTTGATGAAGGTCATGTCTTGATTTTGGAGGGATGGGTGACAAAATGAATAGAAGGACCTAGGGTTAGATTGACCATCTGCACTTTTGTGGCGACGGGTTTTGATTTCATGTACATATGCAGCTTGTTCTCATAGACAGCTCTAAACAAAAAAAAAAGAAAAGAAAAGAAAAGAAAAGAAAGGAAAAAGAAATAAATACGACCTAATCGCATACGGCTAGTACCAACTACAGAATCTTGTAATTTTCATGATATGGGCTAGCCAGATTCCGTTATTATATGTGGGGTAAGGTAGGATGCATTTTGCACGGAATCAAGACGAATCTTGCCTCTGCATACATGAGCGGTTTATCTGTATTTTTGACTAAATGTGTAATGCATCCATGTACAGCCTTGTAATGGCGCATTGGCTCGAGCGCGCCAATCGCGGAGTGCTTTACGTTGTATGTATACTAGCACACTGCGTGTCAAGGAGTGGCAGAGGGTCCTATATCTAATCTCTAATATTCTATATGTAGTGTGCTGTAGGAGGTAGGCTAGAATAAACGTAAACAATCGCCATCATTTACCTCAGCCACATTAGCCAGTATTGCGCGCCCGAAGAGAGATCAACGTGGGTTGATGTACGTGAAGGGAGAGCCTTACTCCCATAGTGACTATTAGAAGGAAATGGAGAAGGTTGAATAAGCGCGGAAATAAAGGGAACAATATCATGGGGCAGTCATCAAGCCATATGTGAAGTCCAGAAAAATCGGAGGCGGATTCATATGGCTGGGTGGGACACATAGACATTTCGCATAAATCGTTGCAATGAGAAACCCCAATACAAGGACAGAAAGTAGAGCGAACTTGCTCCGAAAAAGGTGAGGCCCTTCGGAAGCGCCCCATCACTTCGCAAAATGAGGGACAGAAGAGATGACCACAATGGGATGCCGATCATGGCTCCCAGGGACTGGACTGTTCGAATCCCCATATAGAGGCGCTGCACCGCTTCGGTATCCTGCAAGGCGCTGGTGGCAAGAGATCGCAAAGAGTCGTTGAGGCCTATACCCAAAGAATACACCACCAAACCAAAGCCGTACACGAGGATGGAGGGCGACACGGACAAGACGAGGCATCCCACCGCGCTGAAGATGATGCTGATCAAGGCAACCCAAAGGTCCACCCGCCGTTTGGTGCCCAGTAATGGCCTCAGAATCCCATGCGACAAGAGGGGTAATGCGAGGAGAACCGCGGCAGAGACTACCTGGCCCATGGACCACAATGTGTTGACACTCGCCAGCTTCCAATGGAAGTTGCTAGAGGCCCACTGCTGGAAGGTGTTGTGGACGGTCATGGCCATCGTACTGCTGAAACAGATGGCCATGACCCGCCGGGTGAGGGGTTCCCGTACAGCGTCCACAAAGAGCATCAACGATTGGGGGAGTTCGACCGTGAGGACCCGCCGAATGGATCCACACCAGAGTCTACATTGCTGGACGACGCCTTCATGTTCCGGGCTGTGAGTCTTGGACGCAGACAATAGGAAGGAGGACGAAGTAGAGTGGTCCGCCAGCTCGGGCTGTTGTTCTATTGCCTGGGAAGGGGAGCTTTGCGGCAGAAACCAAACGGCCGGGATGGTCACCGCATAGATACCGGTGGCTGTGGCGCAAAGCTGCCAGACATCGACACGGAGAATCAAAGAGCCCAGGAAGGATCCCAGTGAGCCCATCCCAATCAGAAGGGCCGTTAAGGTGTAAAACGCATCGCTCCTGTATGACCGATGAGCTGCATGCACTTGTACCAGCAATGTAATCCGGAGTGATTGGGGAAGCCGTCGTATGAATTCCAGGGGGCCAAAGCCACTCACAGTCGATCATCCGGTACATTCTCTGCAATATACATGCTCAGCATGATTTCTCGGACCGGGATTCCCCCTCCCACGGTAGTAAAGACGCACAGGCCTAGAACCATATGCACGTTGAACAGATTGTAAAAGTAAACTAAGTTGGAACGACGTGGCGGTCAGCAAGATGGATCTCAGAAGTCAGTCGGGGCTCCTTACAAACCGATGAATATGCCAAGGTTGCGAGAACGAGGCCGACCGCGTTAATCAAGAGCACAGTCCGCTTCCCAATACTTGACGCCAGCCTGGTCCATAAGGGAGTAATCAGAAATCCTAGAGTATCCCAGTCAGTTGCTGCCTCTCGAGCCCGTCATCACCGATGCTGCCCCGCACCAACCATCAAGATGGACCAAGTCAGTAACCCTGATAACACCGCCACCTCGGACTGCACAGGTTTTATTTTACACCTGGATTCGGGGACACTGCCATCTGGGAGAATCACGTCAGGGTCCGAGCTGGCATAGAACTGGCGACAGAGTGCTTGCTCGACGAGGAAAGTTTGCGAAACGTCCACCATGGCATAGGCCAAGCCATTCAGAGCCATAATTAACATCGCCTGCAAATCGGGTCTCGCAGCCATCTTCGATGCCCGCTGATTGGATGGGACAGTCACTGTGATGGGGCGTCGTTTGGCAAAAGAGTTGACCTAAGTTGGTTGGGGGTATTTGGGAATCCGCATCCAAACCCTTGGAGACTGCTGATTTGTTAAGTACTTGGATGGCAACGGTGACCAACCTCAGGCAGCTAGACCGGTGGCATGCGTGGAAAATGTGACACTGTCATTGAGAAAGAGCCAAAAGCAAAAGAAAAGTCAACCCTGGTTGTCGACCCCTGGACGAATCTCAACTGAACACATGACCGAGTAAGGCGCTGGTCAGCGAAGCACCGCCAAGGATCAACTCCCTCCTGTCACCCCCTCCGGGTAATGCTTCCAAGGCCTCGCAAGAGGGCTAGGGGAGCTTTGACCCTGACCCAGAGGCCAATGCGTCTCCCCGCTTGGATGGGTCGGCGGTGGTCTAGCCAATCGATCTACGGCGTTACACCACAAGCAAGGGTGTCTGGTGGAGGACCGATCGATCGTGGCATGGAGCAGAATGTAACCACAACGCATGTCTATACCATACATCACCCCTCGCAGAAGAAACATGCGCGTTATTGGACTTACAAGAGGGGCAATCGGCGCGGCCCGCCCCATCAGAGTTCCGTTGACGGTCCCAACTTCAGATACGTAGTCATCGTTGTGGGGGCACCGGGATGTAGAATGATCCGATACAGCTGGGGTCAACTTTAGAATCTTTGCTGTTCACCAAAGTTACGAAGGTGAGATGAAGGAAACTAATGCCAATAAGATAAAATACGCCTGGCTGTGACATGAAAGGGGATTTCATCAGCTGATCTCGGACCGTGCGTGTGTGGTCGAACAAGACGGGCGTGGAATTAGAGGACAAAAAGGATCGACTCTGGGTCTCACGTCTTTCATCCCTCCACTCTGCCCACCCGCTTCAACAATCGACCGGCATGTATGTCTATCGGACATTATCACACGGTCCAAAGCCTGAAAGCCGACCAGAAACTTGGCTAGAGGACACGCTACAAATAGATATATAGATATATATATACATACATATAGTTGCGTAACTGACCCCAGTCGGACTCAGTCCCACTCCACATGTCATTTTTAGTTGGAGATCGAAAGAGCAAAGCTAGGACGGCTCCTATGTATCAGCTAATAACCGGTGCTTTTTTTTGTCAGGGCGTCAATGGGATCCATATCATCGCAGATGCCCAGCATCTTATCAGTCACATAGCCAGCGAGCCTCTGAGCATCAATGGACCATTTTTGGACCGCATTCTTATCCCACCACACGAAATCATTGCTCTAAGAAAAGATGAGTCTCTCGTTAGTTGCAATCACGAAGTTGATCAGATCAAGAACATACCTCTGGGCGAACCCAGGACCGGCAAAAGAAGGCCGAATGCAATATTCTCTCTGCGTTGGTCGCATTCGCTCCTCCTCCATGTAGAGCCGACCCCAAGAAAAGGAATGCCTCACCAGGCACCATGTCCACCGTCAAAACGTCCTCAGGGATGGTGGGTTGGCGCTGGTCCCCCCAGAGATGAGATCCAGGTACAAACTAAAAGTAGAATCAGCCGGGTGGGAGTGCGCCATGATACGGTAGCACAGTGTTACCATTGTTGCTCCATTCTCACGGGTCGTTTTCACTCCTGGCACTAGGAGAGACATGCCGATATCAGATCCGATCCGATACCCTGTGTCTTCCTGGCTGGAATGTACCTGTTGCCAGATGCTGTCGTCGCGGTGTAAGGCTTGTGCTTTCCCACCTGGCCGTGTGGCGATGGTATTTGCTCCGGAGAGGATAGCATTCGTGCTTCGCCCTGGCTGACTATTTAGGTCTACAAAGGGGGGGTTGGTAGTTCGTAGGAAGTGATTGATAATGACCTGCACATTCTCTTGCAGGATTATGTCCTCGCGCATGGTTTTGCTGAGCCCGTATAAAAGTCCGCAGTATATTCGTCCGTGATACCGTGCGTCCCAGGTCTTGTGTGATGGTCAGTAGAAATTTCGTGCTCAGGAGAGTGTGCTGCCAGGTTACTCTGTCCTGACACCTTTGCATCAGGGAGCTCTTCATGTCCTGATTGACCTGCTCAATTTGCTCTATCGGAAATCCCGTCAGAATAACCCCACCATCCTCCTTGATGATCTTGATGGCCTCGTCCGGTTGGGAAAGGTGCGCACGACGCAACATGTTGATGAGAGCAGGACTCGTGGTGGGGTAAATGCTAACAACACAATGAGCAGGCTAGTTAGACACAGTACTGAACATATGTATCACACCTCGTTGGGTGGCATCTGGGGCATCCCAACAAAAGTAATGAAGGATTGATCGAAACTTGCAGGGAGGTCGCAAGGAGGATGGCCCAGTCGGGTTAAGTCCAGTCAGTGTGTCGCAATAGTATGATGTATTAGATTACCGTACATACAGTACGTGCGCCGTCGTTACACTAGCAATACCTCAGTCACCATCATTCGTTTACTTCATGCATGCCAGAAATAGAACGAGGAGAATGATGCGACTTCAGATGTGGCTGGCTGACCATCAGTGCTGTCCGGGCACCATTGTATGGCACGTTTTTACTTTGCTTGGACCTGATAATTAAGGACGACCTCGTAGGGATGCAGTACATTACCCTAATTGAATGCACAGGCATAGGCAGCAAGGTGTCACCACCGCCATCTACAGAGAAGCGAGTACGCTATTCTCTGTCCAGACCAACATGATGTCGCAATAGTACTTGGATTTCGATGAACGGCCAGAGGATTACACTGTTTCTCGACTAGGGAATAATCTTCAACAGCAACGGTGTAAACCACGGCCCTAATGACCCTAATGCATGTAAAGAAAATACCGCAAGGTGAGCCAGTTGATGAAATCCAACCCCGCACGGGATCCACAGAAAGAGTAACGCGGTGGAGGGTCTCGGGCTGAAGAAACGGTGTCGGCAGTATACTTGATTTAATTACCGTGCACGCTATGGTGATAGGACTGTAGACTTTGGAACTGTACTGTGGCAATATGGTACCTATTAATACTATTGAGAATATGTATCCTGCATAATAGATTCGTCAGACACGAAAAGAAAATTTGAGAGGCCGAAAACCGGGTGAAAATACTGTAGATCTACAGTTTCTTCAACACTAGGACCTCCCACTAGGTATCTATACAGACAAACCACAGCCAATGGAAAGAAAAATACCGGGAGACTACGGTAAGTACGTGAGCTGAGTTTTGACTCGTATGTTCGAGACCATTTTACAGGAGCATTCATGGTCAAAGAGGTACTGTGCCTTGGCAGCAGAGCTCGAATGTATTGTAATGTTTAATGGTATGTAGTGATCCAATCGTAAAGAATCGAGAAAGGGAGATGAACAGGGATCTGGAGACCCGTCGATTAGTGTGAGAAAAGGATAAGTTGGCGAGAGGAGGGGTATCAGTGCGAGACCAGACAAGTATGCTGCAGGGATGGTAGCCTTCCATTTGATAAAGCATTGAAGAGCAAGACCTCCTAGGACAGGTATCTGGCACATTGAACATCAAGAGCTGGAAAGAGTATCATAAGTTCTCTCCTAGCCCCGTCTGTACTGACAATCAGAATCTCGTGGGACTAGGAGAAGTAATCGCTGCGAGATGACCCGCAAGCATTTAGAACCTGATCCATCGCGGGTCTTAGATAGGTCAAACGGTCTCATCAACGCCAATTCAACTCCAATAGCAAAGCTTCCGGATCTGAGCGATATAGAAAGGCTTCGGGTCTGGAATGGTAGAGCTACCCCGGCAGGAGACCTGCGGGTTCATGATCTGATCCAGGAACGAATGATTTCTCAGCCTGGTGCGCCTGCGGTTTGTGCTTGGGATGGCAACTTCACGTATCAGGAATTGGATGAATTCTCCTCCAGACTGGCTAGCGAGCTGGTAGCCCGAGGAGTGAAGCCAGAAACATTTGTGGCCGTGTGCCTTCCCAAATCCAAATGGACTGCAGTTTCCATTCTTGCCGTTATCAAGGCCGGCGCTGCCTTTGTGCTTCTATTTGATGGCTACCCAATTGCGCGACTACGCGAGATTTATGATCAAGTCCATGCAACCGTTCTGTTGGCAGCGCCGGAGCTAATTGACTATGCCCAACAACTATCGGACGATGTTGTGCTTGTTGGAGACAGCCAGTCTCTGGACTGGCCGCACGAAGTCCAAGGCTTGAAAGATATACCAACCACAGGGAACAGTGCGCTTTACGCGATCTTTACCTCTGGATCCACCGGAAAACCCAAAGGCGCTGTCAATGAACACGCGTCTCTATGCGTGGCCGCGCAAATATCTGGTCAAGCGCTGGGGATGAACGATCAGAGCAGAGTCTTTCAATTTGCATCTTATGCATTTGATCCAACGATCATGGACTTTCTGCGGACACTAATATTCGGTGCCTGTGTCTGTATTCCTTCGTTTTCCCAGACTAGAAATGACATTGCCGGCGCTATGAACCAGTTCAAGGCAACCCACGCAAGCATGACACCCTCGGTTGCACGAACCTTGGATCCAGATGGAGTCCAGACTTTACAGGCCCTGGAACTGGCTGGTGAGCCCATGCTAGAAGCTGATAGGAACCGATGGTGCGGCAGGTTGCGGTTGGTGAATGCGTACGGGATTGCGGAATGTGCCGTCTACTCCGTGCTCCGGTTGATGAGCAACGAGGTCTCACCGCGCAATATTGGTTTTGGAGCAGGATGTACTCCATGGGTAGTTGATGAGGAAGATCATAACTCCTTGTTGCCCATCGGCGAGATTGGGGAGTTGGTTTTGGAAGGTCCGACAATTGGTCGTGGTTATATCAACGATCCTCAAAAGACCAATGATGCCTTTGTAAGGGGTCTACCATGGCTAGAAGAGTTCCGCGGAGACGCCTCCTCCAACATTCGAATCTATAAGACGGGCGATCTAGTTCAGTATCAACCAGACGGGTCACTGATGGGAATGGGTCGCAAGGATACGCAGGCCAAAGTGCGGGGACAGCGCATTGAGTTGGGCGAGATTGAGCACCACATGGGCGCTCTCCTCAATCCCCAGGAAGAGGTGGTTGTCGAAGTAATCTATCCAGGCCATGACCCTCGAGATAATGCCCTTCTTGTAGCCTTTGTCCGTTTATCTGCTAAGAGCAACGTTTCACCATCGACTGATCTCTTCGCACCGCCAACTGATACATTTCGAATCCGCATGGAGCATCTTGAGACTCAACTAAAAGGTCGAATACCAGAGTTTATGATCCCTGGAGCATTCGTAGCGTTGAACTGGATTCCTCTTTTGATCTCCGGTAAGACAAACCGACGACAGCTTCGAGAACAAGCATCGCGTCTGTCGCGCAGCGACCTCGAATCCTATATGAGGACCGCAGCAGTCCATGTTTCCCCAACCAGCCAGATTGAGGAAACGTTGCGAGAAGAGTTTGCTCAGATCCTCGGGCGTCCAGCACGGGAGCTAAGCATCCATGATTCCTTTTTCCGCCGCGGCGGAGATTCCATTTCCGCAATGCAGCTGAGTGCGCAATGCCGAACAAGCGGCTTACCCATTCAGACGCAGGACATTTTCCAATATCCCACAATTTACATGTTGGGTCAGTATATCCTCAGTCGTCGGAGCGCTACAGCGGCCTTTCGCCTTACCCCTGCGCAAAGACTTGTGCTCCCAGCCCGAACTGGCCGGGATGTGCCGGCTCAGAGCATCAGCCATCGACTGGAGAGCCCCATAAACCTCAAACACCTAGAACTGGCCATTCAATACCTCATGGATCGGCATCCAAGTCTTCGGACGAGGTTCACTGCAGGAGACGATGGTCAGTGGATGCAAGCGGTTGCTCCTTTGGACCAGAGGCTGTACGAGTGCTCCGCCCTTCAAATATCAGACCATGCAAATCTTGACCGGCTACGGGACGCTTATTGTGACCGGCTGAACATCATTGATGGACCGCTTCTGTTAGCATACCTGGTACACGGTGATGGTGGAAATCAGAGCCTCCTTTTAATTGCTCCCACGGTCATCATGGATGCATACTCCTGGCACATTCTCCTCTCTGATCTACAGGCATATCTGCAGGGCAATATTCTTCCACCAGTGTCCGACTCGTTCCAGGCTTGGTTGGAAGATGACCACGATCTTTCTCAATACTCAGTACTGACAGATTCAAAACTGATCCCACATGAGGATATTTCAGGCTCCGACAAGCTCAAGCTCGTATCCTACCAGATCGAGCTGGATCAATCGACAACGGCACTCCTTCGCCAGAGCCGTGAAGCTGGACTGCACATCACACCAGAAGAGGCCCTCCTTGGATCTCTGATCCATACATTTGTCACCACTTTCCCAGATCAAGCGCATCCCCAGATTTGGATCAAGCGCAACGGCAGAACGCCAAAATACTCGGGACTCATCGGTCAATTTACCATCCACAGACCGCTAGGGCTTTCGTCTGGAACCAACCAGGATCTGATTGACATTGTGCAGCAAATCAAGGATGCGATTCGAACTGGCCGTGGAACGGAAAGGACAACTGAGACATCGCCCAAAGTAATCTTCCTCTGGGAGGACAAATTGAACGATGTTCCCATAGCGTTCCATGGAAGCACACTTCAATGTGGATCGCCAGCCATTTTGGCCATCACAGCTTATCCCTTGGTGGACTCGGTCACGCTCCGCATTACACACAACCGTGATCTGAAAGACCAAATGGACGTTCAATATTGGCTCCATCAATGGCCTGCATTGCTAGCAGAAGGATTAAAGCAACTAGCCACCCTTGAAACTCAGTTGACCATCGGGGATTTTCCTCGGCTAGCCATGGACCTGTCTGGGCTGGCGAGTCTGGTCGATGCCAGCTTAGCCCAACACCATGTTGAAAATCTAAATCAGATTGAAGATATATACCCGACGTCGTTCATCCAGCAGGGCATGTTGCTCAGCCAGGCTCGGGATCCTCTATCATACTGTTCCTCGACAACGTGGGAGATCAGATCAATATATAACTCCACAGTCGACTTAGCTCGACTGCAAAATGTGTGGCAGCAGCTGATGAGCCGTCATTCCGTCCTTCGCACTGTTTTTGTGCCACATCAAGATGGCTGCCACTATCAGATTCTACTCAAGCGCGCCCCAACCCCTATCAGAGTGTTACAATTAGATGCTTTAGAATCCATTCAGGTAGCAAGGAAAGAGGTTGATGGCTTCTCTGATTTCCGCACATTGCTTCCCTGGGCACTCACACTGGGCCCATTAAGCGGGGGAAGCGTGGTGTGTGAATTGAAAATCAACCATGCCCTGATGGATGGCGAATCTATGCGGCTTATCGTTCGAGACGCTATGCGTGCCTATGATGGCCAGCTGCAGTCACAGTTACCTCCTTTATATAGTCAATATGTCGACTACCTCCACCATGTCCCTCGAACGGTGTCCTTGCAGTATTGGGAGACATATCTCAGAGACACCGAGCCATGTCTTTTCCCATCCTTTGCAAGAGCGTTTACTAATGAGCAGACTCATCCACTCGCCGATCAACAAATTCAGATCAAGGACATTCGCCAACTGCTGTCTTTTTGCGACAAAGAGGGGTTGACATTATTCAACCTCATTCAACTAGCCTGGGCCATTGTCCTCCAGTGCTATGTTGGCACAGATACTGTCTGTTTTGGTTATTTGGCATCAGGCCGGGATGTTCCTCTCGATGGCGTCCAAGACCTTGTCGGCCCTCTGATAAATATGCTAATTGCTCGCATTGATCTGACAGAGAAGCTGACCGTCCGCCAGCATCTAACCCAGAACCAAGAGAGGTTTGCTCAAAGCCTTCCACATCAGCATTGCTCTCTCTCAGAGATCTATCGTAATATTGGTCAGTCTGGAGCAGGCTTGTTCAATACTCTCATCACCTATCAGAAGATTCCACCAAAGGAAAGATTTAGCCTTATCTTCGACGAGATTCGTGACATCCAACCGACTGAGGTAAGTGGCGCCTGCGATTAAGTACAAGGCTGTTTGTTTCTAATTATCCAGTTTGATATTGTCCTGACTGTCAACGCATACCGTGACATGATTGATGTTTCATTCACATATCTGGTATCCAAGCTTCCATCGAATTTGGCTGCTAGCATTGCCGGGGCTTTCAGCACGGTACTGGCCGATATTGTCACACGACCAGACTCTCCTGTATCTGAGTTGAGCGTACTAAGCAGCTCAGACCATGCGCAGATCTTGGATTGGAACACTCCTGCTGTGCCAGCGGTCAGTACCTGCATCCATGATCTAGTATATGCCCGCTGCCTGGAGCACCCAAACAAGTCGGCGGTCTGTGCCTGGGATGGGAGTTTGACGTACCAGGAACTCTGGGATCACTCTACTACACTCGCTGGGTATCTAGTCCGCCGTGGCATTGGCCCTGAGATGCCTATTCCGATCTGTATGTTTAAATCCGTTTGGTCCACCGTGAGTATGCTAGCCGTGCTAAGGGCAGGGGGTACTTGCATTCTGATTGACCCTACCGCCCCAACGGAGCGCATCCAGTCCATGGTGAGCGAACTAGTGCCGAAGGTGATCCTGGTATGCCCAGGTACGGCCGATATGGGCTTTGACTCGGCAGCAGAGAGAATGGTGGTGCGGTCGGAGTGGTGGCTGTCCTCTGATGCCATGCGGCCCCTGGATATCCAGTCTCGTGCCCGGCCACAGGACGCGGCATTTATCATCTACACCTCTGGTAGCACAGGACGGCCCAAGGGAATTATCTTGCAACATGACTCACTCAGCACCAGTATGCTCGAGCATGGACACCGCGTCAACATTGACTCCAATACCCGCGGGCTGCAGTTTGCTTCTTATACCTTTGACATGAGTGTCTATGAAACGTTCAACCCTTTGATCTACGGAGGATGCGTCTGTATCCCATCAGACCATGCCAAAATGAACCAGCTAACCCAGTTCATTGTGGACACCAGTATTAACTGGGTCGCCTTCACGCCGTCCATGATTCGAATCTTGCACCCAGATGATATGCCTAATGTCGAGACAGTCTTCCTGTCTGGAGAGTCTCTACCGGAAGATGTGGCGGATATCTGGGCGCCCCGGGTGAAGCTATTCAATGTGTATGGTCCAGCAGAGTGCACCAACTGCGCTGTGCAGTTCATAGATCCCATTAGCCAATGGGCTGCTGGTACGGTTGGATGGCCTGTCGGAGGATCCGGCTGGATTGTCGATCGGTCCAACATCAATCGGCCCATGCCGGTAGGCGCGATTGGAGAGCTGCTTTTTGAAGGCCCGGTTGTAGCTCGCTCGTATTTTGATCGGCCAGATGCTACTCAGTCGGCCTTCATCACGGCTCGACCGGCGTTCCTACCACCGCTGCCAGACAACCATCAGTCACGATTGTACAAAACTGGCGATCTCATGCATTACAATCCCGATGGATCAATGCGCTATATCGGGCGCAAGGATCGCCAGGTGAAGCTGCGCGGGCAGCGGATCGAGTTGGAAGAGATCGAGGTCCATGTACGGCGCCATCTTAGCCCTAATGAGAATGTCGTCATAGATGTCATCAACCCTGCGGACCAGAAACACACCAAAGTCTTGATTGCCTTTCTGTGGGACGGTGTTTCTCGCGATATCAAGACTGGAGACGACAATGGGTGGTTGCTACGTGCAGATGACCACTTTCGCGCCCATTCCGAGACAATCCTTTCTCAACTCCAAATATCGATTCCAACATATATGATCCCTCAGTTGCTGATCCCAATATCCATGGTGCCCAAGACGAAATCTAGAAAGACAGACCGAGGCTTTCTCCATCGCATTGCCTGTCGGCTCTCTCGCATGCAACTAGAAGCCCTGGTAGCTACAGATGGTGGAATATTGCAGCCCACGACTGATAATGAGATTGTCATACAGCAGATATGGGCAACGGCGCTGGATATGTCTGCTGATCTGATAGGAATCCACCATAACCTGTTCCAGCTTGGGGGTGACTCCATTACGGCCATGCGAATCGTCAGCCTGGCCCATGCTCAGGGCTACCGTTTGAGTGTCGCCGAGATTTTTCGCCGACCAACCTTGATGCATTTGGCCGAGCGTCTGCAGAGACAGCAAGAGACAGTATCCACTATAGCATATACACCATTTTCTCTGGTGGGAGCAGAAGATGATATGCACGATTTGCAGGCAAGAGCCCAGGATGAGTGCAATGTATCTTCAAGTGACATTGAAGATATATATCCATGCACCGCACTGCAAGAAGGGCTGATGAGTTTGACCATCAGAAAACAAGGGTCTTACCTGGCACAGTACCTTTATCTTATCGAAGGGGGAATAGATCTGGATCTTCTGGCCGTAT
Source organism: Aspergillus pseudotamarii (assembly GCF_009193445.1). Classification (NCBI taxonomy): domain Eukaryota; kingdom Fungi; phylum Ascomycota; class Eurotiomycetes; order Eurotiales; family Aspergillaceae; genus Aspergillus; species Aspergillus pseudotamarii. The sequence continues at coordinate 212,397 of NW_022475041.1, read as the reverse complement.
CCTGGAATGCTGTGGTTCAGGCAAACCCAATCCTTCGAACCAGAATTTTCCAAGGACCATCAGGCCGGATGTTCCAGGCAGTATTGGAGAATGGTCCTTCGTGTGAGGTATTACCAACTGGATATGATCTAGACCAGTATATGAAGGCAGCAAAAACCATGAGGATTGGACTAGGAACAGATCTCCTTCAGTCGGCCATCTGCTCTCGATCCGGCGATGCATATTGGATTCTGACAATTCACCATACTGTTTATGATGGCTGGTCCAAGACCCAATTGCTCGAACAGCTGGAGGGTGCCTATGCTGGACATGCTCCCCAGCTACACCCTTTTACTGGGTACATTAAATACCTTTCTGAAAAAGATGTATCAGCAACAAAAAGGTTCTGGGAATCTGAATTTGCAAACCTCGACTGCGAGGTGTTTCCCCCACGAGCTAGTCAATATACAGAGACATCAACTCTGCAGCTGGTGGAACATTCTTTCCAAATTCCGTCCAATACCTCCAGCGTCACAATGTCTGCCATTATCCGTCTAGCCTGGGGGCTAGTCGTGTCCAAGTACACCGATTCGCAGGATGTTGTCTTTGGCGCCACGGTGGCTGGGCGCAGCGCTGCTGTCGATGGCATTGAGCAAATAGCAGGCCCTACAATCGCCACCGTCCCGTTCCGAGTGCAAATTAGCCCGAACATATCGGTAAAAGCAGCGCTAGAGGAGGTACAGACTAGAACAATCGCGATGATACCCTATGAAGCCACGGGAATTCACCGCATTAAGGGACTGGGTGCCAAAGCAGCCGCTGCGTGCCAATTTCAGAGTCTACTGGTGATTCAGCAGGAGCAGAGCTTCTACCAGCCTCATATGGTCCATGAAGTGGAACGATTCTCGGATAACATCGCCGCAATCAATACATACCCACTGACGATTCTTAGCAATTTGAATAAGGACAATGTTCACCTTCAGGTATCGTTTGATCCTAGCATCCTCAGCCAGCCAGAGATCCGAGTGATGGTGCAGCAGTTTGAAGGTGCCATCTTACAGTTGATGAAAGGGCATTCTCAGAGTATCTCTGATATTGATCTGGCGGGCCCAGAGACGGTACAGCAACTCCAGGAATGGAATGGGCAGGTCCCCAGCAGCCTAGATGTCACGGTGAATGAGCTGATTAGACCTCACCTCGTGGCTCAGCCTCAAACGCAAGCAGTTTGTTCCTGGGATGGTGATATGACATATGGCGAGCTTGACCACACGTCCTCTCAATTGGCGGACATGTTGGTTCAGAAAGGGGTGAAGGCCGATGTGCTTGTTCCTGTGTATCTGGACGCATGTAAATGGACTCTTGTGTCAATTCTCGGGGTCATGCGCGCCGGGGGTGCCTTTGTCTTGATGGATCCAGCGCAGCCATTAGAGCGCTTGCACCAAATTCACAACCAGCTGAATGCGCCACTACTGCTGACTACCAGACATCATACCGAGTCTGCCCAAGCACTAACATCAGACGTCGTTTTCGTTGATACGCAGGACTGGGAAGAACACCGCGAACAAACGGCTTGGAGAACATACAATGTGCAACCTAGCCATATTCTCTATGCAGTGTTTACTAGCGGCACTACTGGTGTTCCGAAGGGAGTCCTTATTGAGCATGGTGCGTTTGCTACAAGCGTGACTGCTTTGGTGGACCGGTTTGGACTCGATAACAGTACTCGGCTGTTCCAATATGCGTCGTATACATTTGATGTGAGTGTCCTGGATCTCCTCTCCACACTCGTTGCAGGAGGCTGTCTCTGTATTCCGTCAACGGCAGACCGCCAGAATAACCCCGCCCTTGCCGTGAAATCGCTGAACGCCAATTTTATGCATCTGACACCTTCCGTGGCGGAGTTGATCGAACCAGACGATGTTCCTCAGTTGTGCACGCTCGTGTTGAGTGGCGAGCCAATGACACCAGCACTCGTAAAGCGCTGGGCAGACAGAGTCAGGCTGATAAATGCATATGGACCAGCAGAATGCTCAGTTGACTGCTCTGTAAATAACAACGTCTCTTGCCAGTCTAACCCATCTGATATTGGCCTTGCATCGGGCTGTGTCCGTTGGGTTGTCGACAAGGAGGACTACAATAGGCTGGCACCGTTAAATACAGTCGGTGAGCTCCTGATTGAGGGGCCTATCCTGGCCCGTGAATATCTCAACGACGCAGAAAAAACGTCGGCTGCTTTTATTAAAGATCCACCTTGGATGGGCTACTTCCGATTACCAGCAACAACACGGAGACTGTACAAGACGGGTGACCTGGTGCGTTATCAACCGGATGGATCCTTACTGTATATTGGCCGCAAGGATACCCAGGTCAAGCTGCACGGACAGAGAATTGAGCTGGGAGATGTGGAGTATCATGTGAAACGTGCATTCGATTATGCGAGACGTGTGGTTGTTGAGCTCGTTATATCTAGCAGTGCCGACCAGAATAGAGCCTTGATGGCATTTGTTGAAGTCGATACACACTCCTGGGAAGACAAGTCCGATAGCCAGACTATCCTACTGCCCGCCAGTGAAGCTTTTCGTGCTCATGGTCAGAATGCCCTTATCCGGTTACGAAGGAGCCTTCCAGCTGCGATGGTACCAGCTGCATTTCTCCCTATCTCACAAATTCCATTGTCCCAGTCTGGAAAGGCAAATCGGCAGAAATTGCGACTGATTGCTTCTAATCTCCAGAGAAATGAGATTAGATCTTACATGGCCGAGGAACGGGTGCGGCGTGCGCCTACCACGGCGGCGGAGGAGGTCGTTCAGACCATATGTTGCCGCTTGTTGAACATTCCTCTCGGGGAAATCAGCATGGACGACACGTTCTTCGAGCATGGAGGTGATTCCATATCTGCTATTCGGCTCGTCGCTGCTGCGCGCGAAGGAGGATGGAAAATGGAGGTTAGCGATATTTTCAACGAACCAACACTCGCAGCCCTCGCTGGGATTATCCAGCGCGACGACTCCATCACACAGCAAATATTGTCCTTCTCACTGCTGAGGAACACGGAAGAAGTCGATTCCCTCCGTTCGCAAGCTGTTGATATTTGCTCAGTTTCTCCTGATCAGATTTTGGATATTTATCCAACAACGGCACTTCAGCAAGGACTGTTGGCGTTGAGCTTCAAGCAGCGAGAAGCCTACTGCGGCCACTTCGTACTGCAATTATCTGCCAATGTTAACATTGCTCGTCTGAAGGTTGCCTGGGGGCGTACAGTTGAAACAAACGCCATTCTTCGTACTCGGCTGCTGCATAGTGCTAATGGTCAACTGTATCAAGTGGTTGTCAAGGATGAGGTGGAATGGAAACAGGCACAGGGGCTGGATTCGTACCTTGAGAATCAGGCAAAGTTGGCTGTCCGCCTTGGAGGATCTCTAAGTCAGGTGGCCATTGTTCAGGACGCTCCACGAGGATGCTGCTTCCTGGTCGTGACGCTTCATCACGCCTTGTATGATGGGTGGTCAATCTCTCTTATCTTTCAGGACTTGGAAAATGCTTACTATGGACGGCCACTTCCACTGAGATTGTTCAATGGATTCATTGATTATGTAAATTCCATCGATCAGAGAGCCTTGCGTGATTTCTGGACGGCGGAATTCCATGATCTTTCATGCAGCCCATTCCCTGCACTGCCATCTGCCCACTATGTGCCTTCTGTGACGGATACAATGAAGCATTCTATCACGCTAACTGGTGGACCATCTCGCTTTACCATGTCCACGGTCGTACGGCTGGCTTGGGCGACGGTGCTATCGATCTACACAGGGTCAAACGATGTTGTCTTTGGGGCCACTGTGGCAGGGCGAAGCGCATCTGTTCCATTGATTGAGGAGATGACAGGGCCTACAGTGGCAACAGTGCCTATTCGAATCAGGATTGACCCCGTGCAACGTACACAAGATGTTATGCAAAGCCTGCAAAGGCACTACACCAAAATGGTAGGCTTTGAGCAGGCTGGGCTACAATCCATCCGAAGCTTCAGTCCCGAGTCGGCGGCAGCATGTCAGTTCCAGTCACTATTAGTAGTTCAGGGACAGACCGAGGAGAAGGCTCAATCATCAAACCTGTTTCATGCGGTCGACGAAGGGTATGATGCTAGAATGTTTAGCACATATGCAATCAATATCACCTGCGAAATTGCACCATCGTCGATTGATTTCTGCGTCGACTTTGATGGTCGTGTGGTAGAGTTGAGTACAATGCGCATGATGCTCTGGCAATTGGCGCATGCAACCTCAAGCATCCTCGATGGGTGTTCATTCATCGGTGACCTCCGAATGGTTGGTCCAGAAGGCATGCAGTATCTTGCAGACTTGAATTCTGTTGCTCCCAAACGTGTCGACTGCTGCGTCCATGACTTGGTGCTTTCGTATAGTGAAAGGACTCCAGATGCTGTCGCAGTTGATGCCTGGGATGGTCTATTGACATACAGAAAGCTCGACGAGCTTTCTGCAGTCTTTGCAGGGAGCTTAGTATCCCTCAACATTAAAGCTAATGACATCGTTCCGTTGCTCTGTACGAAGTCTATGTCGACAGTCATTGCTCTACTCGGTGTTATGCGTGCTGGCGGTACATTCCTCCTGCTTGATCCGAACCAGCCAATCCTTCGCCTGCAAGCGTTGTGTGTAGAGGTCGGCGCGAATATCGTCGTCGCTTCGAGTGGCCACATTCAATTAGCAGAGAAGCTTGCTACGACGGTGATTGAATGCTCACTGGAAGCCATTACCTTGAGTGATCCGCTGCAGCCAACAGCCTTGCCAGTGACAACCGCCGAGCAGTCACTATACTGTGTGTTTACCAGTGGATCGACGGGGCGGCCCAAGGGCGTCATAGTCGAGCATGGTTCCTTTTGCACAAGTGCCAGTAAGATCGCAGAGGTGACACCGTTCAACCAATCGACTCGTCTGTTCCAATTTGCCTCTTTCATGTTTGACGTCAGCATCACAGATCACCTTATGCCGTTGATGTATGGCGGTTGCATATACATCCCATCTAGCGATCAAGTTGAGAACGGCCTTCCACGTGCACTCAAATCGTCTCAAGCGAACTATGTCGAGCTCACTCCATCTGTGTCCAGAATGCTTGATCCGAGAGAGCAAACTAACTTGAAGATACTCGCACTAAGTGGTGAGGCCATGATGCAAGGCGACGTCGACCGGTGGCATCGCCACCTCAAGCTCATCAATGTATATGGACCTGCAGAGTGCTCGGCAGCCTCGACTATAAAGACCTCCCTTGAGCCAGGGGTATCTCAACTATTACTCGGAGAGGCTGCGGGGTGTGTGTGTTGGGTAGTGGATCCTGATTACCATGAACGTGTCCTACCGCCCGGAGCAATTGGAGAACTGCTCATCGAAGGACCAATTGTTGGACGAGGTTATGTTAATGATCCCGCGCAAACAGCTGCTGTCTTCATAGACCAAGTGTCATGGCTAGAGAAGTTCCGTGGTGGCACTGCGTCTCGCGTGTATAAAACCGGTGATATAGTACAACAACAACTGCCAAGCGGGGAGCTCAAGTACATTGGCCGCAAGGATACCCAAGTCAAGGTGCGTGGTCAACGAATTGAATTGGGCGAGGTCGAATATCATGTTCAACGCCTGTTTGACGGGGCTACAAATGTGGCAGCCGAGGTTCTGTCTCCTAGCGAGTCGCAGAACATTTTGACTGCTTTTGTGGAGATGCCACCGTCACACGCGTCACTTTTGAGATCAGTGATACTTCCTCCGGAGGCATCATTCCATGCCCAGGTAAAGGCTACAGAGCTTCGACTGCGAGATGCAGTCCCGTCTTATATGGTTCCAAGCCTTTTCCTGCCCGTGAATCGCATCCCTCTAACAGTGTCCGGTAAGCTGGACCGGAAGATGCTTCGGGAAATGACCAGCGATCTCTCTCCCAGTGACCTGAGTGCATATCTTGGCCCAGTGAAACCGAAAAGAGCACCGGAAACAGAGATGCAAAAGACCCTGCAGATGCTGTGTGGCAAAGTGCTTAATCTGCCGCTGGAAAGGATTGGCCTTGATGACAGCTTCCTCTCGCTTGGAGGTGACTCGATCAGTGCAATGTCTCTTGTCGCCCACGCAAGTGCCCAGAGCGTCCGAACTACCGTCCAAGATGTTTTAAAATACACATCTATTGAGTCTCTGGCGCTTTCACTCATGAAGACTACAACGCGAATAGCAGACTATAGAGAGCAGGTAGAAGTACCGTTTGCATTATCGCCCATCCAGCGAATGTTTTTCGAGGTTGTGCCGCCTGAGTGCCAGGACCACTATAATCAGAGCTTTTCAGTCTGTCTTTCTCAAAGATTCCCAGAGACACAGTTGCAGGACGCAATAAGAGACCTTGTCCGGCGGCATTCAATGCTTCGGGCCCGATTCTCTCAGCAAGATGGCCAGTGGATTCAGACTATAACTACCGATGTTGCTTCGTCTTTTTCTTTTCAGACTTTTGACGCCACTATGGATGAAACCGACATTGAGCAGCAGGTTTTACGGACGCAACAGTCACTGAATATCCTGACCGGACCCTTGTTGGCTGTGAATCTACAAAATGTCAGTCAAACCTCTCAATCTCTTTTCTTGGTGGCCCATCACCTCGTCATGGACAATGTCTCTTGGCGAATCATTCTCGGAGACCTCGAGCGCATTCTGAGGCCTGATACCGGAGCAATGGCGATAACTTCATTGCCCTTCCAAACTTGGTGCAACCTCCAATCCCAATATGCCCTTGAGTATTTACAGCCACAGAGGATCCTCGAAAGATCAATTGAGCAGCCATTGGTGCAAGACAAAGTCCTTCAGTACTGGGGATTAACCGGAAAGACAAATTGCAACCATGACGTTCTGTCAACAGGCTTTTTGTTGGACGCAGGTACAACTGGGATTCTAATGGGCACTGCCAACGACGCCTTCGGAACACAGCCGGTGGAGATCCTTCAAGCTGCCCTTCTGTTCTCCTTCATCAACGAGTTCCCTGACCGGGAACCTCCCATTATTCACAACGAAAGCCATGGCAGGGAAGGTTGGGAGCCTTCCATTGATCTCTCTCAAACAGTGGGATGGTTTACCACCGTGTGGCCCACATTGGCTGCTGTGCGGCCTGGACAACCTTTATCGGACATTGTCAAACGAACAAAAGATGCGCGACGACGAATGTCGCGTAATGGGTGGGATTATTTCACCTCACGCTATCTTCATCCAGATGGTTGCACTGAGCTCCCTCTTGACGTGCCTCTCGAGATTGTGCTCAACTACCATGGCTCTTTTCAGCAATTCGAAAACAGGAGGAGTGTCCTTAGGGTCGCTGAGACCCAGTACACGCGGTTCGACCAGGCCAGCGCTGCCCCTCGATTCGAACTCTTTGAAGTTTCTGCCGTTGTCAAAAGTGGCCAATTGAGCGTGGACATATTCTACCACCGTGGTATGGGGGCTGACAGGATTGGCCGGTGGTCTACATCTTTTGAACATGCACTGCGTGAGGCGAGTCGGACATTGCCGTCGATGGATATCCAACACACCCTTGCCGACTATCCCTTGCTACCAGCGGATTATGGAAATCTTGAAGCCTTGTTGAAAATGATCACAGTTACACAGGGGCCTTCAGCATCCAAAGCCATTGAAGATATATATCCATGCACGGGTATCCAGCAGGGGATGCTACTGAGCCATTCCCGGGATAAAAACCAATACATCACAGCTACCACGTGGGAAATTCATCGGCCATCTGGTCTTGATACCAGTCGCTTTCTGCGTGCCTGGCAAAAGGTCGTCGACAACAACCCAGTTCTCCGAACTGCTTTTGTAGAAGGCAGGTCAGGCCAATTATGGAACCAGGTGGTAATGAAACATGCAACCGGCAAAGTCATCTCCCTCCTCGATGGTCGCAACCATACGGTGGCTGTTGATCAGCACACGGAGGGAATCACCGGAGTATGCCCATGGAGTCTTACACTGAGGCAGGGATCTTCCCCCGACACGATCTGGTGTAACTTGTCCATCCTCCACGCCCTCGTTGATGGTTTCTCGACAGCTCTTATCGAACAGCAGTTAGTTCGCGCGTATGAGGATGGACGACTTACTGCACCTACCGCAACACTCAAAGATTACGTATCCTATCTCCAGCATGTCCCAAGCGAGTCCGGGACGCTTTTCTGGGCCGGTTATTTGGAAGGTACAGATCCATGTATCATCACCTCCCTTGGTACTGCTCCAGATGCCGATCCAAAGGCAAAGGTGCAGTATTTCCTGGGTGAATTGGATGATGTGAAGCCACTACAGACCTTTTGTGAAAGGCACGGGGTAACATTGTTCAATTTAATCCAAGTTGCTTGGGGAGTGGTCCTACAATGCTATACAGGGATGGAGACTGCATGCTTCGGGTATCTGGCATCCGGGCGCAACGTTCCAATTCCCGGAATCGATACCGCAATTGGGCCATTTATCAACATGCTCATAAGCCGAATGGATCTACCCGGCAGTAAGTCCATTGTGAAGGCTGTCCAGACGAGTCGATCAGATTTCCTCGAGGCATTAGAGCATCAGCATACTTCACTGGCGGAAATATATCATTCTCTGGGAGTGACAGGCCAGGGCCTGTTCAACACTGTCGTATCTCTTCAGAACTTGCCATCGGAGCCTGTCTCGACTTCTGATCTTTCACTGCGACCGATCACGGCTGATGATCCCACCGAGGTAAGTTCTTCCGCTCTTGTTTGTGTTGCTTTGATGCTAACTGTTACTGTAGTATGATCTAACATTGAACGTGGCCGCCTCGCGCCACAGGCTACAATATGCGTTGTGGTACTACCCACACGCTTTCCTCTCTCGTCAGGTCTCTGATCTGGCGGCGGCATTTGGCAGGGCATTGCAGGGCCTTGTTGATCCACACAACGTGAATATCCGAGACGTAACCCTGTTGGGCGAGGGCCACATCGACTTGTTGCGTGCACGGAATGTCAATCCCCCGGAAGCACAACAACATACCATACATGCGACTATTGCCAAATTCTTCATGTCTTCCCCGTTGGCTCCTGCAGTGTGCGCCTGGGACGGTGATTTCTCCTATGCAGAGCTGGATCGTCTCTCCTCCGGGTTAGCAATGAATCTAGTTCACCATGGCGTCGAGCCAGAAATCTTTGTTCCTATTCACAGCAACAAGAGCAAATGGGTGGCAGTGGCTATGCTTGCTGTGCTTCGTGCAGGTGGTGCTTTCACGCTTCTGGATCCTTCGCTCCCATCGGCTCAAAAACAGATTATTTGCGCAGACCTGAAATGCTCCGTCATTTTATCCTCTCGAGCTACCCAATCTGTATCACCCTGCGTGGAAACGACCATCATAATCGACCCTGAAGAGCTGCCGGCATGGAAGACGGAACTGTGTGTCAAGATACAATCGCGCACACCCGCCAAACCCCAGAATGCGGCATATGCCGTTTTCACGTCCGGATCTACTGGTGTCCCCAAGGGGGTGGTGATCGAGCATTCCTCGTTTTGTAGCCATGCAGAGGCCCAGCATCGGGTTATGGACATTACCAGTCAGAGTAGGGTACTGCAATTTTCCGCTTACACTTGGGATGTCAGCATCATGGACCATCTCACCACGTTCATGGCGGGTGGTTGTGTCTGCTCTCCATCTGAGTTTGAACGACTGAATACTCTTTCTCAATCGGTCCAACAATATAAAGCTAATTGGCTCCACACCACACCCCCAGTCTCTCGTCTGCTCAATCCCGCCGCCGTGCCTTCACTTCGGACATTAATCCTCATCGGGGAAACGCCCACTTCTGATGATCTGAATCGCTGGCAGGGTCGAGTATCCCTGCGTCAGGCATACGGGCCAACGGAATGCACCGTTCTCGCCACTGTTAACCAGGCTGTTGGGTCGGATCCGAGAAACGTTGGACATGGCAGTGGATGCCTTTGCTGGATCGTCAGCCCCGATGATCACGGGAAATTGATGCCAATCGGAGCTGTTGGTGAGTTATTGGTTGAAGGTCCGACCCTCGCCCGGGGTTACCTTAACGACCCAGACAAGACAGCCAACACGTTCATTGAAAGGCCGCAATGGCTGGAGAACTTCGGCCGTCCAGCTGATGCTCGGCTTTACAAGACCGGTGACCTGGTTCAATACTACCCGGACGGGTCTATTCGTTATGTGCGCAGGAAGGACTCTCAGGTCAAACTCAGAGGACAGCGCATCGAGCCCGGCGAGGTCGAGTATCATGTTGCCAGAAATTTTCAGGGAGCACAACGGGTCGCAGTAGATGTCTTGACACTGGACTCAGAGCCATCTCGTCCTTTTCTGGTTTGCTTTGTTCACTCTGGTGATAAGGCAACGGCGAACCCCCAAGTGCAACTTTTTTCCTCGCCTGACGGGTGCTTCTCTTCTAAGGTAGCCCTGACTCAGGCTCGCCTTCGTGATATATTACCCAAGCACATGGTACCTACCGTGTTTGTGCCCCTTAATTGGGTGCCCCTGACCAGCTCCGGGAAGACGGATCGTCGACTATTAAAGCGGGAAGCATCCAGGTTGAAACGTGGCGACCTTGATAAGTATACGAATGTGGGACCTACCGCAAAGACAGCACCAGTCACGGAAATAGAGCGCAAATTGCTCCATATCTGGGCTGACGTGCTGGATCTCCCTATTGACAATATCGGGACTCAAGATAGTTTCTTTCATCTGGGCGGAGACTCCATCACTGCCATGCAACTTGTGGCGAGATGTCACTGTCTCCAGATTCCAATCAATTTGGAAGTGGTTTTCCAGCACCGTACAATTGCTGATCTTGCCGAACATCTCCTGAGAGAACAAGAGCATCCCATTGTATTCGCACCAGAAAAATTGGATGTGCTGTTCAACCTGTCTCCTATCCAGCGATGTTTCTTCCAGCACGCTCCCAATGGTTACAACCATTTCAATCAGAGTTTCCTTGTCGATGTCACCATCGATCTGCCGGTAGATCGCATGCGTCAGGCAATTCGGTCCATTGTCGAGCGTCATTCAATGCTCCGTGCACGGTTCCATCAAGACAATCATGGCGAGTGGACACAGATGGTCAGATCGGATGTTGAAGGGTCTTATCAATTCCGAGCATTGAATGTTTCTCAAGATTTAGAACTCAATGTAGAGCTGCAGAATGCGCAATTGTCCTTGGATATTGTCCACGGGCCGGTATTCGCTGCAGACCTGATATTTTTGGATGGACAGCAAACACTTCTGCATCTTGTTGCTCATCATCTTGTAATTGATCTGGTCTCGTGGAGGGTAATATTTGCTGATTTGAAATCTCTCCTGACCTCGAAGGAATGGCCACCATTACCGAGGCTTGGAACTTTAGCATTCCAGCCTTGGTGTGATATGCAAGCTGATTATGCACAAACCGTACTCAAATCACAGCAGGTGCTCCCCTTCGAAATGCAGGACTTATTCGCCACGCCGCTTGACTACTGGGGTATGACGGGGAGTCCCAATGTGTTTCGAGATTCAGTCATTCGATCATTCACCATTGATCAACCCATCACCGACCTCATCCTGGGGGATGCGAACAAGGCATTCAATACAGAGCCAGTAGAGATCCTTCACGCTGCGGTGGCGTACTCGTTCTCCCGAACCTTTACCAACAGAGATCCACCAGTGATATACAGTGAGGGTCACGGTCGCGAGCCCTGGGACGCGTCGCTCGACCTTTCTGAGACAGTGGGATGGTTCACAACCATCTGGCCAAGTGCAGTCATCTTCGATGCTGTGCATAGCTTGGTAGAGACAGTTCGACGGACCAAGGATGCTCGTCGAGCGGTGCCTCGCAATGGATGGCCCTTCTTCACCTCCCGCCACGCCGCCTCCGCTACGTCTTCCCTATCGGCCCCGGATCCGTACGAGATCCTCCTCAACTATGTGGGGTCCTTCCAAAATTTTGAACGCGACGACCCTCCCTTTAGGCTTGTATCACCGAGTAAATACCATTCGATCCAATCTGGCCCAGAAGCACCGCGTCTTGCTCTCTTCGACGTCTCCGTCGACACGATACAAGGGCAGTTGGCCATCAGTGTGGTGTTCAACCAGAGGATGAAACACCGTGAGAAGATCGAGACGTGGATTAATGAATTCGAAAAGACGGTCATCAGGATTGGAGAAGATCTGGCGCGCCAGTCACCGGGCTACTCCCTCAATGACTTCCCTTTGCTTTCCACCACTTACGAATCTCTCGACATAATGCTAGCGCAAGCTGTGCAGCAGAGTGGTGTACAGAAGACTAACCAAAGGCTCATTGAAGATGTCTACCCATGTTCGCCAGTCCAACGCGGTATACTGCTCAGTCAATCCCGCAATAGCAATCTATATCGTCCCCACTTTACTTGGCAAGTCCAATCAACCCGAGGCATAATTGACTTGAAACGTCTCAGAACCGCATGGAACACGGTGATACAGCGGCATGGCGCATTCCGAACACAGTTCGTGGAAGGCCGCTCCAATCGCGGTTACTACGATCAGGTAGTCATGACTGAACAGCCGGACAACATTGGTCTTTTGGAATGCCCGGCTCGGCCTCCTCGGGACTCCATTCGTGATCATCGTGGGACTCGGGTACGAGCCTCGAACGAACTGTGGCAGCTCCTTCTGTGTCAGAATCCAGCAGGGGAAACCTTCTGTGATCTCGAAATCAATCATCTTTTGATCGATGGCACTTCCATCTCAATCCTCACCCGTGAGGTAGAGTTGGCGTACGATAATCTACTGCCACCCGGCAAAGGACCTTCCTATGGGGAATATATTAGATATATACAGTCGGTCTCCAAGGATGACAGCATTAGCTACTGGAAGCAGAAACTCTCAGGGGCTACTCCATGCCTCTTTCCCAAGCTCAGCGAGGAACGCAGTCAGACTGATACACCACCCTGTCGACCTACTTTGCACAGCCACGATGTCGAAATTCAGGATGCTAGTATCATCTACCAGTTTTGCTCGAAGTATGAAGTCACAATCTCCAATCTCTTACAGGTCGCATGGGGTTTGGTTCTGCAAGCTTTCACGGCTACAGATGAGCCCGTAAGCTTTGGATTTCTCACATCAGGACGCGATGTTCCTGTTTCTCGGATCGAATCAGCTATTGGCCCATTCATAAATGTATTGCCATGCCATCTTACTCTCGACTCAAATCAACCATTGGTCAGCCTATTGAAAGATAACCAAAAGAGCTACATCGGCAGTTTAAAGTACCAGAACTGCTCTCTCGCGGAGATCTTCCATGCCATATCGCTATCTGGCACCCCACTGTTCAATTCCACTCTCTCAGTACAGGATAAGACCCCACGCATTGACCCTGGTGGTTCTTCAGTTAAGTTCATTTCCGATAGTTCTTCGGATCCGACCGAGGTTTGTCACTCTCCCGTCGTTTTGTCTTTTATTCCCGGTGTAGATATATGTATAATACTGGCACTAACTTTGCTCCCAGTATGATCTCGCAGTGCACGCTCTGGTGGACAAAACTTCCATATCTCTTTCCATCGACTATTGGGAGAACGATTGTCTTACCAACGACGAAGCATTGAACGTCATTTCGACCCTTCAACAAACACTGTTACATATAGCCTCCTTCCCTAATGTGAAAACGGGGGAGGTGGAACTTTTGAGTCCCAGAGATCAAGAGAGCCTCCGCAGCTGGAGCGAACGGATACCGCTGCCACAAGAGATGTGTGTACATCACTTAATCGAGCCAAACTTTAGGAATACTCCTTCGGCTGTGGCAGTAAGCGCATGGGATGGTGAGCTTTCTTACAAGGAGCTCGATCGTCTATCCGCCCGTCTTGCAGCCCAGCTCACGGAACTCGGAGCTCATCCAGAAATGTTTATGGCTTTGCTATTCGAGAAGTCTATGTGGACTGTAGTATCCATGATCGCGGTGTTGAGAGCTGGAGCAGCCTTCGTGCTTCTAGAGCCATCATACCCAACTCGTCGTTTGGAACAAATTTGTGCCAACACTGGGGCCAAATTCATCCTCAGCTCTGAAAGGAATCAATTGAGACTCAGTCACCTCTCTGCGCAGATAATCGTCGTCAGTCCAGCAGCAGAGCCGCACTGGCCAACCATCAGGCCACTACCAGCCAGGGTTCAGCCACAAAACGCGGCTTACGCAGTATTTACCTCTGGGTCCACTGGCAAGCCTAAGGGCATTGTCATCGAACATGCTTCATTTTGCTCGATGATTGAAGCCAACAAGGCAGCTACAGGTTTGAGTCATGCCTCACGAGTGCTTCAATTCTCTTCGTATGCCTTCGACGTGAACATCAGTGACCATCTTATGACGCTTTCATTAGGAGGCTGTCTCTGCATACCATCTGCGTCCGAATTGCACGACGTTGAAAAGGCCATTGGTGACTACAACGTGAACTACGCTGCTCTTACCCCCTCCTTGACCAGAATCATAAACCCAAAGAGCGTTCCATCACTGAAGACAATTACCACAGCTGGTGAAGCAACCACCCGTTCGGATATTGCACGATGGCACGGCCATGTCCGTTTGAATAATGGGTACGGCCCAGCGGAATGTACCCCATACAGCGCGATTCGACCAGATATCCCGGATTGGTCAGACTGTCGAAATGTTGGCTATGGGACCGGTGGCGTCTACTGGATCGTCGATCCAACCAACCACGATAGGCTACTCCCCATTGGTGCGATTGGAGAGCTCATGCTAGAAGGTCCGGTTGTTGGCCGTGGGTATTTAGACAACGCAGAACAGTCCAAAGCTTCCTTCATAAGTAACCCCGTTTGGCTGAAGCACTTTAGGCCACATACCAGATCACGCTTCTATAAATCTGGGGACTTGGCTCGCTATCAGTCGGACGGGGCGCTCATCGTACTTGGGCGCAAGGACACTCAGGTCAAACTCCGGGGCCAGCGGATTGAACTAGAAGAGGTTCAATTCCACACACGCCAATGCTTCCCTCGGGCCAGAGAGGTAATTGTGGAAGTCATACAAGCTGGCGCGCAACATGTCCTAGCCGCTTTCATTGTACAGCCGACTGACCTAGATTTGGAGCATCTCAAAACCGACAATCTGTTTTACCGTCCAACTGAAGCATTCCAAACTGCAGCTTCCTTGGCGAAAGCCCGACTTCAAGAGTCATTGCCTTCATATATGGTCCCTACTGCATTTTTGCCGTTGACTCACATCCCATTGGTAGCTACAGGAAAGGTCAATCGTGCCCTCTTGAGGCAGTGTTCTTCGGGGTTGTCCGCGGCCAGCATTGCAGAATACCTCAACCCTCGGGATGAAAGTGCCAAGATGGCCCCCAGCAACGATACAGAAGCATTACTCCTGGGTTGTGTAGCAGATGTGCTTGACAAAAGCCCGAGTGAGGTTGACCTGAACGACAGTTTCTTCTTTATCGGTGGCGATTCGATTAGTGCGATGGAGCTAGTTACCCACTGTCGCAAGCAAGGTCTGGCTGTGACTGTTCCAGACATTTTTCGCCACAAGACCGTGCGAAGATTGGCGCCTCATGTCTCGCGAACAGCTCAGATCACTATGGAAACGAGGAAGTTGGTGGACATACCTGTTGGCCTCTCTCCGATCCAACAGGCACTATTGAACCGCCTGCCTGATGGACAAGGTACATACAATCAAAGCTTCTTGCTCAAACTTGCACAGCCCATATCATCAGCATCCATGGACACCGCTATATCCATGATAGTGAAACGGCATTCCATGCTTCGAGCTCGGTTTCAACAGGAGTCTGGTCAGTGGAAGCAGATCATTCCACTTCACACTGATAACTCGTATATTTTCCGGTCCCTAGTGCTGTCGAGGGGTGGTGTTCACCACCACATGGTGGAGGCCCATGAGGCAGTGAATATAATCAAAGGCCCAGTCTTTGTCGCCAGTCATATAACAGTCGACAACACCCAATATGTATTCTGCGTCTGCCATCATCTTGTTGTTGACTTGGTATCCTGGCGTATAATTTTCAACGACCTTGAGACACTTCTACGAGGGGATCCTCTACCATCTAATACCTCCTTGCCCTTCCTCTCATGGTGCAACTTACAATCAGAATACGTAAAGGAGCATCTGAAGCCCTCGTCAACCATCCCGGGTTTGTCCAGCATGCCATCGTTTCAGTGCTCGTTCGAGCAATACTGGGGACTCGATGGTCATTCCAATACATACTCTGACATAGTGCGCAGCAAATTCTCAATCGACGTGCAGGTTACGCAGGTGCTTCTGGGGCCTGCAAATGACCCTTTGCAGACTACACCTGTTGAGCTCTTCCATGCAGCGATTCTCCTGTCATTTGTGCGCTCTTTCCGCGATCGTTCCCCTCCCATAATCTTTAATGAAGGCCACGGAAGGGAGCCCTGGGACAGCTCGGTTGATATATCGGGTACCGTGGGTTGGTTTACAACAATATGGCCCGCTCTAGTCCCAGCAAATCCAAGTGCAAAATTCGTCGACCTCCTTCGATGTACCAAAGATATTCGACGGCAAACCCCAGCCAATGGCTGGAATTACTTCGCAACCCGCTTTCTTCATCCAGAAGGCCGACAGATACTCCAGACTGCTGGGCCCATGGAAATCCTTATGAACTACCACGGACTCTACCGCAACCTCGAGAAAGAAGATAGTATTTTACAAAGCACCACCGAAATAGTGGACTTGCCGTCAAATGTGGGTGGCCACATACCAAGATCGGAGCTCTTTGGTGTAGAAATCTGGCTATCTGACGGCAATTTGGAATTCGAGTTTAGCTACAACAAAGACTCGTTCCACCAAGAGGCAATTCTCAGGTGGATCACTCTTTGCAAGGAAATCCTCATGACCAACGCCAATGAGTTGTTGTCAGCTTCACGCCAGTATACGTTGAGCGACTTTCCCTTGTTGCCTATGAGCTACACAGAGCTACCACAACTTCTGCACAACATTTCGCATTTGGGGATTGATCCGTCCAGCATACAGGAGGCATACCCGTGCTCCCCAGTACAGCAAGGAATACTGTTGAGTCAGGACAAGGACAGCGGGCTTTATTCAACAAGCACAACTTGGAGGGTATTCGGTCCAGGTCTGAGTCGGTCTGAGCTAATCAATCGTCTTCGCAACGCCTGGGCTCGCTTGGTAGCGCGTCACTCAATCCTTCGGACCATCATTGTAAATAGTGCGTCATCAGACAGACTTTATGATCAGATCGTTCTCGATCATGGAGCCGGTGCCGTAACTATTCATGATGACACCGCACCGAAACAAATGTCCGAAAGGCCATTACCATGGCAGTTCAGAGTGACCAACATATCTGATACGGAGCTCACATGCGAGCTTGTCATTACCCACGCCCTCATAGACGGTATGTCCATTCAGAACTTGGGACGTGACCTCAGCAGCGCAATGAATGAAACCCTTCCTGAAGGTGAGGCCCTGCGATACAGTGACTACGTAGCCTACTTGGAATCACTTTCGGAGGAATCAGCGGGCCAATATTGGACACAATATCTGTCGGATGCCAGCAGCTGTATATTTCCACGGTTAAATGAATCTCGCAATGGTAAGCTTCAAAGTGCGAATGACACACTTGATGGCTGTCAACTTCATACCTTTTGCGAATCAAACGGTACTACGCTATTTAGTATCATTCAGCTAGCATGGGCCCTCGTCCTAAGAGGTTATACGGGTATGGATGACATTTGCTTTGGTTATCTGACATCCGGAAGGGATGTCCCACTCCCAGGCATCAGTGGTGCCATTGGCCTCTTCATCAACATGTTGGTGTGTCGTCTCCAACTGGATAAGGAAGCTTCTGTTTTGTCACTGCTAGAGACGAGCCAGAACAACTTCGTTCGCCACTTGAATCATCAGCATTTTTCTCTGGCAGAGATCCAGCATCGACTAGGGACCAGCCGTGGGCCACTCTTCAATACAATCATCTCGCAGCAGAGCTACGCATCTACCCATGAAAACAGTAAAGCTGAGTCAGATACAGTTTCCGTGAAGGCCACTGACATTGAAGATCCCACGGAGTACGACATTGTCATAAATATCGCCGTCAGCGGCGACCAAGTTAATATTTCGCTCAGCTTCTGGGATTCTGTACTGTGTTTATCTCAAGGGTCCAATATCCTTGCTCTTTTAAGACAGACTATTCTAGCAATCATCGAAAATCCATCAGGCACCATTAGTCAAATTGATCTAATCAGCCAAGAGGACCTTGCGTCTATCCATAAGTGGAACAGACAGCTTCCACCCGCTGAGGACATTTGTGTCCATGACCTCATTCTCCAGCAATGTGCTATTCGTCCAGAGGCACCGGCGGTGTGTGCCTGGGATGGAGATCTCACTTACAAACAGCTTAATCAATTCTCGTCCACCTTGGCTTCTAAGCTCAGGCAGTCCGGGGTGGGACCAGATGTATTTGTGCCATTACTGTTTGAAAAGTCCAAATGGACTGCTGTTGCGCTCCTAGGCGTCTTGAGAGCCGGCGGGGCGTTCATATTGTTGGATGCATCATATCCCACGGGTCGGTTGCAAGAGATTTACCGTCAGGCTGATGCTCACATCATACTTGCGTCAACATATACACGCGAAAAAGCCGCCGAGATAAGTGATCAGGTTTTGATGGTCTGTCAAGATGATATTGAGGGGTGGAAGTTGCGATCTGAAGAACAATGCCTGCAATCAAACGTTCAACCGTGGCATGCTGCGTATGCTGTCTTTACATCCGGCTCTACGGGGCAATCTAAAGGTGTGGTTATTCAACATTCGAGCTATGCAACCAGCGGAAAGTCTCTACAGAAACGACTCAGAGTTACCCCAGATACTCGAGCTTTTCAGTTCGCCTCCCACGCTTTCGATGTAAGTGTCAGTGACTATCTGACAACACTAATGGCTGGCGCCTGCATTTGTGTCCCCTCTGAGGTAGACCGAATAGAAAACATTCCACTTGCCGTACAACAGCTGAGATCCAATTGGATGCACATCACACCATCCGTTGCACAAATATTTCAACCGTCGCAGGTAACTGGTATCAAGGTCATGGTGCTGAGTGGCGAGCCAATCAAGCCAGACAATATTGAGACGTGGGGACAGTCTGTTCACCTCATCAACGCATACGGGCCAGCCGAATGTTCTGTCGATTGTGTTATCAATGGCGAGGTGGTTTCCAATCCGTCAAGCATTGGAATAGCCAGTGGGGGGGTTTGTTGGATCACTCATCGAACCAGCCCCAGTCAACTGGTGCCAATTGGCGCTATTGGGGAGTTGTTAATTGAGGGTTCGATTATCGGCCAGAGATATCTCCACAACGAAGCAGAAACAAACAAGGCCTTCATTGAGTCTCCTTCCTGGCTGCAGAAGTTCAGAGGCTTTTCCTCTCCCGGACGCCTTTATCGCACTGGCGACCTGGTTCAATATCTCCCGGATGGTTCGTTAAAATACGTCGGTCGTGGCGATACTCAAACCAAGATCCACGGACAACGCATTGAGCTTGAAGAAGTCGAGTTCCGTCTACGTCAGCATTCCTCCAAATATCAAGATGTAGCAGTTGATATTCTACACCGGCCCAGTAAGGACGGTACTTCCCACCCGGTACTGGCTGCATTCCTCCAATTGCCGGCATCGAAAACCACCGGAGGAGAATTCTCCATTCTGCATGCTAGTCCCGAGTTCTTCACTGATACCCAAACGTTGCGATCTCAATTGGTTGACGTCCTCCCCCGTTATATGGTTCCAGCGATATTCCTTCCGATCAATCATATTCCGCTTACACCGTCAGGCAAGGTTGATCGGCGGCAGTTACGTATGCAAGGAGCCAAAGTCCCATGGGATAACAAGGCTTCCCATCCACAAACAGCGAAATTACAAGCGTCTACGGAGACTGAACATAAGCTCCAGCGAATATGTTCACAGGTTCTGGGAGTCATGGCAGAAGAAATCGGTATGGACGACGACTTTTTCAAGATTGGGGGTGACTCGATCAGCGCCATGAAATTCGTATCCAGGGCTCGCCCTGAAGGCCTTTTCATGACTGTGAGCCAGATCTTCAGCTCACCTAGCTTGAGAAAGCTGGCACAGTCTGTGGTAAATAGGTCTGAGACCAGTGGGGTATCGGCCACGGCTCCCAATGCTATCTTCTCAAACATAGACAGGAACACCTTCCTCGACCAATTAAAGAATGTTTCTTTCGATGTTGGGAATGTTGCCAGCATTCTTCCAACGACCGAGATGCAGTCGTTTTCAACACGTCGGCCGCAGAATTATTGGTTCTTCGAGTTCTTTGGGCCCCTTGACTTTGAAAGGTTAAAACAGGCGTGCTCAGATCTGGTTCGACAGCATTCGATTCTTCGCACACTTTTTGTGCTTCATAACGATGAGACTTTCCAGATCATCCTCAAACAACTATCTGTTGATGTTTCTGCATACGAAACCAATGGTCAGGCCCCACTGGCATTCGCTGAAGCCTACAGCCGCCAGGATTCTCTGTCGCAGACTTTCTTGGGGGTTCCCCCTATTGCCTTTACACTTGCACAACATACTGATATGCACCATGTCCTCATAACTCGTCTTTCTCACGCGCAATATGATGGCCTCTCAATTTCTAAACTTGCTCAAGATCTTTTCGATCTACTTCACCAACAGCCGATCTCCGTGCCTGCGGACTTTGCGATGTACACTACCCATGCTTTGCATAAACGCAGCACAGAAGCATTTGAGTTTTGGAGAAATGTTCTCAATGGAGCCTCGATGACTCCTTTCCTTCCACCCAGAGACATGGTTGGATCAACCGATGCGTCCCTAGTCGAGGCATCTCAGAATGTGACACTCCCAAGCCCACCTGCTGGAATTACCATGGCAACGGTGGTCAAGGCAGCCTGGGCAATGGTCCAAGCCAGGCTCCTTCATCTGCACGATCTTGTATTTGGTCAGTTGGTCAGCGGACGTAACACCAGCACAGAAGCTTTGGAGGACGTGGTAGGGCCGTGCGTCAATATTATTCCTGTTCGAGTCCAGATACACCCAGATCAGTCCACATCGGATCTCCTGGCCGCGGTTCAAGCCCAGCATGCCCATAGTATCCCCTATGAAACCTGCGGCCTCCGGGCGATTGTCAAAAACAGCACGTCTTGGCCGCGGGACACGGATTTCGGGTCTGTTGTGCACCACCGAAATACTGGAGATCAATTTACACTTCAGAGTGATGAGCTAACCTGTCATGTTGACGCCTGGTCACCCGTATCTTTGCCCTCAATGAATACATGGATAGCGACTACTGCGGACGAGAATCAACTGCAGGTCAATATTTTCTCGCGAAGTGAAATTGCAACCTCGGCTCATATGGAGATGCTTGTGAAAGAAATGACTGAGGTGTTAGCCATGTTCCAAAAGGGGTAGATAAACCCTGTTGCCCTTATATGGTCAGAAACCCGACTCTTTCATGGAGCGGTATATCATATCCTGTAGCCTAATCATTTGTTAGAAGCTAGAATATAAGCCCTTTTCTCTTCACCATTGTACGCATGTATACTTGAGTAGCCAGCCTCAATCGAGCTCTTGGGTCATTATGATTTAATTCATGAAGGATGATTTGACAGTTCAACGAAATTCTACGTGTTTTATTCTTGACAACAGGCCTTTCAAACTTGTTCCGGTACTCGCACGGGGTCTCTTCGTGGTCCAAGGCCAGTTAACGGACCAGTCTGCGACTGTTCTAGCATTGAGATGTAGTGACGACAGATTATATAGCACTGGAGTCGGGCAGTAAATATCAAAAAGCAACACACAATTATGGCCTGCAAACGACAGTCTTATCAAAAGAGAAATCAGAGTACAAGGTCATGGGAATGTCTGGATTCTTAGGAGCAGCATCGCCTCTCTGGCATGTGCAGTTTATCTAATTCAGGACACAGACATCTCCGCCTCTCATGCCCATATCCTGGAGTCCCGCGTAGCACCGTATAACTGACCCTGTGAACCTAACCTAACCTAGCGAAACGCCAGTCTATTTGGGGGTCTCCACAATTTATCGATGCAACAGTAGCCGCGTGAAGTCAGGGTCTTGAAGACCTTGAAGTGCCCTATATTTACAGCAGATTGGAACATGCTTCTCCGCTTTGTAGCTTCTGTTCTAGACGAGTATCGATATTCTTGTCTCCCGACTTGATATTTCATATCGGAAAAGTAACCGGCGCTTACACCGTAATTACATTTCAGTACCGGTTCCAACGAGCTGGCTAGTTAAGAGTGAGATGAATTTAGTTCCAATAATATACACAGAGGCAGCCCATATTCGTGGTTTTTGTTCTGCCTCGAACTTCCAGAACTCAACGTGATGGATCACGAATTCGCCACATATGATTTAGACCCCGTATCTAAATTCTCGGACCTTCTTCTGGTAGTAGTAAGACGCCAATAAGCCCGTCGCTCCAAGAGCTATAGGTATAGGAGACTTTGCCCCGGTCTTGATGGTCCGGGAGACACCAGCGCCTAGCAGGACTAGACTGTTTCCCAAGGCAAGTTCGGTGCCATAGTCCTTATTTTCTTTAATCAGGTAACCTGATCATGCGGTCAGCTTGTATGTTCAATATTGCTATTTTGCATGGGCGCTTTGTCAGTGCCACTTACCGGCACACGCATAGGAAACTCCTAGCCCAACTCCCGCGATCAAAGAAGGCGCCGAACGCGTCCGCAAATATCCGGCAACGCCCCCTGCAGGCACTGTTTTATTGCGAATGATTAGCAACGCCTTGCGCTGATATCACATGTCCACTGGCTACTTACAAAGAGCAGCAAGAGTAAAGGAAGGATGTTCAGCCATATTGTCCGGATGTTAATAACGGGCGCAAGGGATTGGAATCTTCACGACAGAGGTTGGGATCGGCGATTTTTTGGTGAGCAAGGAAAGCTCTCTTAAGCGTTCAAAACATCGACCCACTCTATTTAATTGGTTCATCTGTGATCACGTAATCACTACTAAGCACCCGGTCATCCCGAGGAATTGTCTATCCTCTCATGAGTTAACATTTCCAGATAGACAAGCCAGGTTAGGACTATGATACAATGTGTATCTCCTTTGTAGATGTTTGGGATGCGAAGAACCTGGCTTATAGAATATATATTTATATTGTGTGGCTTCAAACATATATACTTCCAAGTTTCGACACGTATATATATATTCTCTCTGCATTGTTGGCTTACAATCCAGAGTTATACTAATGGGCTAACCGTATAGCTTGATCTAAAGATTTACTGCCCTGGTACTGCCGCCAGTGCCTGTGATCTTCTACATAAACGGTGCCAAGAGTTGATACCGTTCAAAGGGCGTATCCCCAAGACAACCTTCATCACAACGACTGGGAATTTGAGGAGGGACTAAGAGGAGCTGTTCAAGGGGCTATCATTACCGTGACCAAGATTACAAGTCTAGACATCGTTTACTTTAGAAGAGCGGTAGGGGTATTTGTGATACTCTTACTAGCGGTCTGCCACCTATTTCAAGTCTGCAAACACACAGTTACTCCGGTTCATTTTTTTGTGATAACAACGTAGGATGATAGTACTGGGCACATAACGAAAAGCACAATTCACATCAGATGTGATAAGAACGGGTCGCAGCGTAGGAACTCAAAGTTACAAACAGGCAAAAACATGCGTTTGGTTTCCCTCCTCCATTGGCTTCCGGTGTAATCCAAAGTAGCCTATGTACAAAGTGTCGAACAAATGCCGAGCCCCTATAGGTTTTCAATCTCGTCAAGGTTTTCCACATCCACTCCATCATCTTCGGAAACTTCGGGGATAACCTGGCCCTCAATATCAGGGTCAACCTCGGAACCGTCAAAGTTATCGAATTCGTCAGGCTGGACATCGGCCACCTCATCACGCTTCTCGAACTCAATCTCAGGGTCGAACTCAAGCTCTTCATCACGCTTTCCAAGGTGACGGACAGCAGTATGGTAGATATCTGCGAGACGACGGCACTCGACGCCCTTCCATGAGCTCCAGCCGGAAAATTGGCTGCAGTACTTGTAGAGATCCTTCTTGAAGTTGTCGTCAATGCGCTTCTTCATGGCCTTAGTAAAGCGCTTCTGCTTCTTGGTGTTCCGGTAGCCGAAATCGTGTCTTTGACAGCTGGGGATGAAGTTGTATCCGTCTGGCTTATCGGGCGACTTGGAGCAGTTGTCCGATGACCAGTTGCACTTGGAGGGGTTCTTGGCCTTGCGCGCCTTCTGGAAGGTCTTCATGGAGACCTTGAAGATGAGGTTATCCGTGGCCTTGGCCGAGCATGTCGTCGCGCGCGCCTGTAGAGCAGAGATGGGGTTGTCATTGACAGCAGTGGTGTAGGGCAAGGCAGACGAAACTGCAGCGAAGAGGCCCAAGGTAGCAACAAAGATATTCTTCATGTTGATAAGTGGCTCGTGGCCGGATCGTGTAGACAATGAATAGTGGATTTGACACTTGCGGAAGATTGTTGATGATTCTGAAAGAGCGATATGACAGGAGATGACCCGCCCTTTATACTCGCGATTGACTGCGATGACTGTCACGGGCTGTCTTCCTGAACGAGGTCATTTCGTGCTCGGTGAACTCCATCTCGCTCCGCCCCCATTCTGTTGTATCGTCTGGCACTTCTGCCGTGTCTAATTGTGGACCTGATGCATTTCATCCCCTGTCGCCAAGATATTATTTGCCTTTCTTTACGAGCTCCGAAAATGAATATCATTAAGATTCTCGACATGTTATTGGAGAAGAAGGGAAGCCCCTTCGGGATACGATAGAGGGCTTTAGGATCTACAGCATTTGAATTGCACCGACCATATTCACTTGGATAAGCTGAGCCTTGGATAAGCTTTAGAGGCCTATTGGCCCTGGAAATTTCCTAAATCAAGGTAGTGTCGTATCCAATAATAGTAAATTCCGGACAGAAATGCCACAGGTACGAGCATGGCTCGCAAGCCAAGACTTAGTGAAGAATCTTGGGTTGCCTTCGTGGCTCGTAAAGCCCCCATCGTCGCGCAGCTGCTGCGCTTGTTGTGTATGCCAAGATGATCGTCACCGTGGTAGACCCTTGATTCTAAAAATAGTCCACAGAAGGTTATCATCGGAGGATCCCCCGCTGAAGAAACCCTTTCTCCAATCCTATTCTGCTGCACCATGTATCCTTTTTCTTCCAAGATGGGACCAATGATCACGTTTGTCTTTTGATTGCTGGTTATCTAGGAGTAATTTGGTCCAACAGCAGTATATGCCACTCTTAACTATGCGATATTTTCCAGTAAATGTGACAATTGACATAATTGACGCAATACGAGGTCAAGCTATGCCAAGAAAAAACCCGAGACTACACATCGTAAAAGCTTCAATTTCGGCATCGGCCCGGCGTTACTTCTACATAAGGCCAAGAGTTTCTCATGAAGTGCGCTCATAGCTCGTCGGTTAATACTACGAAGGCGGTTAATCAGTGGGGAATTACCCACTTAGACAGCGACCTTTTCTTGCCATTGATAGATGGTCGATGCAAGGCTTGTGATAGTGATAGCATTAGTTTCACTGGGATATTCAATACGAGGTTGCTAAATCTGTAGCGCGGTGCTCGTGAAGTCTAGTTCCACATAAGGTACTGCGGTGTATATTGTCCAGCTTACTCTTATTTACCCACAGTATAGATTGGTTTGCTCAAGGAAAAAGCAAAAATCATCACATTTAAATCTAGTGAGGCCGGCCATGTAGAATGAAGTTTCGTCTGTTCGACGACTAGTGCACCGAGACAAACAAAATAACACCAGGCTCTCGTTACATGGTCACCTCGTGCTTCTCGTCCGTCTAGCAGGCTCGGGTCCATTGTTCAAGCGTCTAGTTAACAATCCCTGGCTGTCTGGATCTCAGAACAATATCTCCTTAGCTGTTCTTCGCACGTGCTGAAGAATGTGGGGTTTTTTCGAGTATATTCTAGGTGATATCCACGCCTCTAGGCCTTAACTCCATAAATGTAGGTGCTACGCATGTGCTCGATTCATCGATTTCGTTATTCGGTGTTTCATGTGATGCCTCTGGGCGTGCGTAGTCTTGCTGTTTGAAGCCAGCATATTAGATTATAGTTACAACCATTCTCTACCAAAGGCCGCTGAAGAAGCTAAGCAAAATGAATGCCGCTGGGGCCACCTGATCTTGTCTCGAAATACCGTACTTGTCGGTAGCGGTACGTCCAAAGAATGTGCAGACACATGTAATCTTCTGGCGTTTCTTTAGCCACCAGTATGGTCCCTTTTCCCACGTGAAAAGAATGTGCAGGCTGGACACACTGTAGTAAGAATGCAGTACCCTGCAATCTTGAATAGGGATGGCCATGGGATTAATGAATATCTGTCTGTCTCTAAACTTATCAGCATACCTGCTTGAATTTACGCTACGAACTGTATAACGCTGAGGACGGATAATATTACTTTGGATATTTCCTTTCATGTTTAGGATGGACAGAAACGCCCAAAATCTGGATAAGGGAATTTTATATACAGTGTTACGTGTTGAAGCAGGATTGTCACGAAAGATAGATTATTGCTTACAGTTCCTCAATGTCAAGTGAACCGGATGTTAAACGTTTGGCCGAGACACTGTCGTGCCACGTTTTCAACACCATATGGTCATTAACTCAGCATTCCGTATAATAATGCCACATAACAGATCTCAATGATCGAGGAGCACACTGGATGAACGTCCTAAACTACCAGGGAAACTCAATTTGTTCGAAAGCGATCATGTTCAAAGATCATAGGGGCTCCACAAACATGGCTCCCAGCAAGCAGGCAGGCGCGCTGACATCCCAACATATCAGCTGAAGCTCCACAAGGGAGTAACATGCAGCCACAAGCGAGTGCGAAGGCTGTGGTTGGCTAGGGCTGTAGTGCTGGGAGGAATGTGGAGGTCAGCGCAATGACTGGAATGCACACAGTGAGCAGCCCGGCAAGAAGAATCCCAATACTAGTGATACAGATGATGCTGGTGATGCCGGTGATGATAGTGACCGTTTAGGTCATTAGAACAGGCAGGCACTTCGGCTTGCCCAACCCCATCAAGTGAGGGTATACGTTGCAGGCCTCGACCTGGAGTTCAAGCCGGTTGTAATGACGGAGAATGAGTTGTTTCAGACCGTTACCGCCCTGGGCGCGGGACTACCAACGACAAAAACTCAACTAATCACACCGTGAGTGATCGTGGGCCTTGCTGAGTCCTTCTGCCTACAAGTGTTGTCGGCGTCACGGCTTCACGTCTTCCCTGCTAATAGCAGCCCGCGTTGCCGCAGTATTGCCTTCGCAGCCATGGGTGGTAGCCAGGCGGTTGGCTTTGGATTGGGCCTCGAGCTGAGCGGCGTGTTTCGGACACAATTGGCTGACGGTGGGGATTTCTGCTACCGCGTTACTCAACAGCGCGGGGCGATGCCACTCATGAGACCTCCTGTGGGCACAGCGATCGAGGGGAGCTAGCTCAAATGAGAGAAGCGCAAGACAATCGTTGATGAGCACAGCGCCAATCCAGTCCACATCTCGGTGGAGGCGCATCAGTGATGCCTTCTCCAGCGGACCACCATCCGCACTTTTTGGAGTTGTCCACAGGGTGAGGGTCAGCACCGCTCCTACTAGCAACCCTATGCGGTGTGGACAGACCAGGATATTGGCGTGGTGTCTTGCAAGCCATGGCTCTAAACCCGTTGGGGCTATACCTTATACAATCGCGAACCCAGTGATGGCAGACTCATTCCCCCTCAAGACGCAGGCCCTAGCCGGTGGTATCTTTAACATGCTAGCTCAGGTTGGGGAAAGTGTTGGGATCGCAACACCGGCACTCATTGCACAGCAAATAACGTCGCAAACGAAGCATGCAGAAAGTGCCACCGGCTTGCCAAAGGCTTATAAGACTGGATGGTGGTACAATTGTGGATTGGGGTTTATCTCAGTAGCAGAGCTTTTGGTGTGTGAGGAGTATTAAAAGACTGGAAAACAAGGGAGACTGATTTGCCGGTAATTCAACAATTCTCGCTTTTCGAATATAGCCTATACTTTAGCCACTTGCGTTATTACCACTTACAAAGTCAATTTCATGTCAAAGAAAATATAGAAGCAAAACTAGAAGAGTTCTGTTCGGCAGTCGGGGATGCCCCTAAGAAAGGCACTCGGTATATGGTTACCCATCACGTACCCTTGTTCTCACTGTTTCATACGTTACTACCAGCCGTCTACAGGCAGCTCACAATAATATGAGGATAATCCTAAAGGGATGTTTGGCTCTGCGTTAGCCTCTGACGCTATCAGCCTCTCCAATCCCGCCCTGAGAAATGAACCAGGAACCGGTTAAAACCACCCTGCAAACAAATGTTTTATCCAAAGCAATTGTCCCTATTCCAAAATTGTTGCGAACATATCAAGGGCGCACGTGCTGGTAGAAGACAATCAATGCTCATCGCAATCATGAGTTTGTTTTTACCGAAGCCCTAGTTTAATATACCCTCCAGCCCGACCACTCACAAGATGTGTATACTAATATCAAGACGATTAAACTGAGACGCCGGTCCGTTAGCAGTGGATCTTAACCTGCGGGGGGGAAGCAGAAATGCCGACAGGTCTGATCGATATCTACCAGATAATAACACACGTTCGCTCGGACGACAAGACACTAACTCAGGAACCCCCACTGAGCCCGACCAGTACGAGGCTCGGACATGTTCATATGGGCAGATAAGATAGCGGAAGTCCGACGGGAAGGAAATTCAGGGCGAATTTATGCAGAGTTGTGGAGACCGGAACGTGAATTATCCATTGGTCAATGTTTTGATTACAGAGTTACATTATGCAACTGAGGAGATGTGAGGGGCATTTGGTAAGGGGCTCGACTATATATAGCATTCGCCAGAAAGAAAAATTGAGGACCTTGGTATCCTTGCTCAGTGTTGTAGTCGATATATTCTTCGATCATGCCGCGCTTACTCCCCATCTCAGCGGCTACATTGGCTCTGGCCCAGCTCAGTTATGGCTGGGGCAACTTAGGCCACGAGGCGGTGGCTTACATTGCCCAGAGCTTCGTTGCTTCTTCAACCGAGGCCTTCTGTCAAAATATTTTGGGCGACGACTCCACCTCCTACTTGGCCAATGTCGCCACATGGGCCGATTCGTACAAGTATACCGATGCCGGAGAGTTCTCCAAGCCATACCATTTCATTGATGCGCAAGACAACCCACCACAGAGCTGCGGAGTAGATTATGATCGGGATTGTGGTAGTGCCGGGTGCAGTATCAGCGCGATTCAAAATTACGTGAGTTACCGTACATCTAATAGAAATATAGGAAGCTAATTTCACCCAGACCAATATTCTGTTGGAATCTCCCAATGGCTCGGAGGCATTGAATGCCCTCAAATTCGTGGTCCATGTTCGTCACGTCCCTTGACCGTTTTAATCCAATTTCCTAACGAGTAGCAGATTATCGGAGATACCCACCAACCCCTGCACGACGAGAACCTCGAGGCCGGTGGTAACGGTATTGATGTGACGTATGATGGAGAGGCCACCAACCTCCATCATATCTGGGACACCAACATGCCCGAGGAAGCCGCAGGTGGCTATAGTCTGTCGGTCGCAAAGACCTATGCCGACCTTCTAACTGAGCGCATCAAAACCGGTGCCTACTCATCCAAGAAGGACTCATGGACAGATGGGATCGATATCAAAGACCCTGTGTCGACATCTATGATCTGGGCGGCTGACGCCAATACCTACGTCTGCAGCACAGTTTTGGACGACGGACTGGCATACATTAACTCCACGGACTTGTCCGGCGAGTACTATGACAAGTCTCAGCCAGTCTTTGAGGAACTTATCGCAAAAGCTGGGTATCGGTTGGCGGCCTGGTTGGATCTGATTGCGAGTCAGTCCTCTTGAAGGAGTTATTCGGAGAGTGGGATTCTCGTTCTATGAAAGTTAAGCTTGGCATGTGTAAGCTATTTGACCCATGCCTATGTAGAGTACTCCACTAGGATGACTCTAAAGAGAATAAAAGACTGAAATAAGGAAGCTCACACTCATTGTGGACTATCTTCACCGAAGGCTCTCGTCCTCGGAAAATGCTTAGATGAATGGTATCTAAAGAAAATGAATTGCAAATGCTATGAACATAGTCAATTACACTGCCCCAATGACCAATAATTGATACTCAATCGAATGCATACCCAAGAGACCTTAAGTGATCATTGTTTACATGGTTCCATATGCAACCCTGCAACTCTCAAACACAAGGCATCCAATATCACACTACAATACTTGGCGATCGCACAACACGACAAGCATCTGCGAGGTAAAAATAATCTAAGATATCATAAGAAGCAACTAGGCGAGAAACCATAGAGGTGGATGGAGGAAAGCAGACAATCTGTTGCCCATAGATACTATTACAATGATGTGTCACAATCTACTCCAATAGCACGTTTCACTCCTGATTTTGTAGAATCCTAGTAACGACCGAAAGGCAGTCGTATTCTAAAACCACAGAAGGATCATTTCTCAGCTGCGTGACCAATCTATTCTGCAAATGGCTCCCGACGTTAACTTGATAAGGCCTCCAGATACCTGCGCCTTATACCGACCTGTAAACTGACAGGTTTACGGAGCCAT
Organism: Aspergillus pseudotamarii; assembly: GCF_009193445.1. Classification (NCBI taxonomy): domain Eukaryota; kingdom Fungi; phylum Ascomycota; class Eurotiomycetes; order Eurotiales; family Aspergillaceae; genus Aspergillus; species Aspergillus pseudotamarii. The sequence continues at coordinate 181,735 of NW_022475041.1, read as the reverse complement.
CCCTCACGAACTTCCAAGGGCCCTGTTCGCTCCACGCGAATATCAAACGACCGGAATAACGTCGCACAGCCCACAAACAACTCCATCTCAGCCAGGTTGCGGCCAATGCAGGCGCGAGGGCCTTCACTAAAAGGAATGAATGAGTCCTTCTGTCTTTGGGTGAGGCGACGTGGGTCCCAACGCTCTGGAACGAAGTCCTCCACATCAATACCCCAAATATCCGCTGAATGATGCATAGTGTATCCCGGCACAGAGAGAACATCACCCGGATAGAAAATGTGGCCGCATATCTCAACAAGCCCTCTCTCGGTGGGAACCTCGCGTGGGAGGCCTTGGCCAAAGGTGCTATGGATACGGAGCGTCTCCCAAACAGCCCATTGAAGACTGTACCGTTAGCAGTAGCCCAGGATATAGTTGGCTCATCCTTGGAAGATGACGTCCGAGACTGGAGATAGGAAACAACATAAGTCTAAAACAAGCGACTTGAACTTACTAAATGATTTTCTTTACCGCTGACAGATGTGGGACCTCAACATCAGCGGGAATGGCTTCATCCAAAGCGTTCTGGAGTTTCCACAATACACGTGGAGTGCTTGAAACCCAGTACAAAAGGGCGCATAATGTGCTAGAGCTGGTATCGGACCCAGCTGCTATCAAGGTCACCGCCTCGCCAGTGAGCTCTTGATGACCCAATTTTGAGCCACCTTGATCTTTCGCGTCAATCAAATGAGTGAGAAAATCCTCTCGTTTCTCCGCCACTGACACTTTCATGTCAAGACGCGTGTCGACTGCCGCTCCAGCTACATCAGCTAAATTGGAGATAGCCTCCACACCTTGGCGGAAGAAGGGATCAGGCAACCACTTGGCATAGGGAATAAGAGCTGGGCAGATCCCAAGAGTGGCAGAGACATCACCACGACGATTAAGGAGTTCCACAGCGTCAATGGTGACTTCTGGACCGTCTGGCACTTTCGGTATAGACACTGTAGCGTTTCCCCTCTCCAGCATTCCAAACGGTGCACCAAATGCCAAGTCACCGATGATATCAAATGTTAGATAATTACACCATACACGAGCATCGATCACTGCATACGAATCGTCTGGACCTTCATGTGAATCAATCATCTTGCGCCACTGTCTGACCAAAAGCTGCACATTGTTGTGCGCGTATTGTTCGACTTGGGCTAGAGATCTCGCGCTAAATGCGTGGGAGGCGATCTTGCGCTTGCGAGTGTGTTCGGCACGACTGCGGGTCGTGAATATGCTCCAGTCAACGTTCAGGAATGCATTGTAAAAGTCGCTGAGATGAGGTCTGTCAGACTAACTGCAGGAAAGCGTAGATTGTTGTGGATTTACCTCTTGAGAAATCCATTATCATGTCCATATATGGCTTGAATGGCTGACTCATCTGCGACAGAGATATGGTTCGGAGCCAGGCGGACAATCCTACCGTGCCGTCTATGTAGGTCGTGAACGACCAAGGAGCGACGCCCCTGACGAACCTGTAGAATAAGCCAGATCCTGGTGAAGCCAGCAATAAAGGGTCCTGGGATGTCACGGAGATGCCACCGGTCAAAGTATCCTGCAACGTAGTACGCCACCAGCAGGCCGGGAATAAGGATCGGAACAAGAGAATACAAAGACCAAGTAACGAGGTGCAAGTCGAGCAACATGTTGGACAACTCCACACAAGATAGAGAGGCTGCTATGATGTTGGCCGACAGGTGGCCGCCCTTTACAGAACAATGGCAAAGTATGGACTTTCTCGGTCCGTGCTCAAGGGCTTATCGCAGTCAAAAAGTTTGTAATTATCCTCCTGTCAATCAAGCGTCACAACAACAGCCCAAGGATACAGCGGATGACTGCAAGTCCTGACAGCAGCTGCGAACGTGACTCCGGGGGCAGAGATAGAACTGGTAGTTTGGGGAGAACCATTTGCCTTATTTAGAAAAGTACATGCGTGAGAGTGTATATCGGTGGGCGAAACCGAGCGAGAGATGACCTAACCGTGTCATAGTTCTGCAGTAACCTCACCTTGCTGGGAACCATGACGTGAAAATCTCGCAATCTCGCTCCAGAACCTTCGTATGAATTCATAATTAAAGAAAGGCAACATAACCGACCCAGTACTACTCTGTATAGAAACCGCATGTCAATTTTGTAATCTGGACTCTCCATAAAGGCAAATATCATGTTTATCTCTGATATTTCTACAGGTAGTACAGAGACTGCTCATTTCTTTGACATATCCAATCGTATCTAGAAAATTGGTCTATCGCTGCCTGTCTCTGGTTTCCCCACTTCAGTTTCTTTAAACACTAATTGGACCAGCAACTATCTTAGAATCACCTACTACACTGCAGAGGTACACTTCTTAGACTAAGAGAATATTGCCAGATATCTGATCTCTCCATGACTTTACAATTAGATGCCATACTGAGGAATTCAATCCGATCCTACTCCATAAACGCGCATCTAGTTTAGGAAATACCCAAGGATGGCCACTGCCACCGCTGATTATAGTACAGACTTCGACTTATTGGGGTGATTGATGGGAGCTTTCTAGGGTACGTTTATCGGAAAGCATGGTGCATATGGTTATTACGGTACAGGTTGACAAGCCTCTTGAGTGCACCAGGCGCCTTGAAGCAGAGGCTGCAATAGGAATTGCGGTCAAGGTCGAGGATGGTAATATACCCATTTTTTATTCAGTGGCGGCAATAATTCTCAAGCAGCAGTCTTGAATCCGAACTACACCTCACAGGCTTTCACGATCTCCCTATGTTGAATACCGCTAGTATTATCATAGGTCGTACGTCACATCTGTTCAAAATCCACGCCACATCATGATTGATAGCAACAGCACCGAGCTCTCACCACACTCCTGCGTTCTGACCTGTATGTGTTGTTTTGATGAACTCTTCTATTGCTAAGCATAGATATAGACTATCAAAACCTTGGCGATTGCCATGAAAAAGTGACACTCATAAGACCTGTTCTGTTGTTGATATCAGTCCAACTCCAGTGGCGATATACTTTGTTCGTACCGTACTGCAGAAGTGCATGGCTTAATGGAATATGCGCACTAAGGACTCTTGTGGCTTCGCTATTGCATAAGGCATGAGGCAAGGAGTAGACGAAGATGAAATGAAAACTTCCATCTAGGTATTTACATTGCTATGGAGTGAGATTTTATACAGAAATGCTAGTTGAATAAGCATTCTGAACCAATGACGTCGTGGAAAGTGAGACACGCCCAGAAAACGAAATCAAGAGATATCGAGAGAGACGGTTTATAAGAATACAATAAAAGAATAATCGGCAGTTAAACCGATTAGAACATATTGTTTCTTCACCTGGTACCCTTCTACCCCGGACCTTAAAGTCGTGCTGGATTGCTTCAAGAACAAGTAACAATAATAGCCTCCAGTCTCAGGGATCAGGTAATGAGGCTGGTCTCCTGCATTGCCTTAGTATGCATTATTTGAAGTGGAGCGTTACCTCATCTACTCTCTCGTGTAGTCCAGAACTGTTTACATGCACACTAGTAGACATTACGGTGAACATATCGCACCACATATCGGCTAATTGCATGGAGAGCTGAGAAGACTGGGTGATAAGCATTGAAGTACCACAAGGGTATGGTTGTTCCCAAAATATAATGTTATGGGCTACGCTAAATACTCCTATCGTATCAATTGAATACCTATGACACGATTTTTCCCTAACATAGGATCACATTTTTATGGAAGATGGTCAGCACGTCGATGCAGATCCTGCTGTAATTACTTCGGGGGTGTTTACACATTCCCGTACGATGTTCACCCTGATTTACTGAGACCAGCAATCTTAATTTTAATTCCTTTGTAAAGCTAGCGGCAAGAGCAAACCATTGCCCATGAACTGGTAGAACACACCGTCCAGATGCTTAGGGCGGGTACATGCATCAATAGACTCGGGGTTCACAAACGATTCATCGTCGGGTCAAGCCGACTTGGTAGCCTCACAACTTTATCTACATGAGGTAGTTTTGCAGCTGCTCATGGCTGTTTAGTCGAACTACCTAGACCGATTTCAAACTTCTGTTGGAAGCGCATTGGCATAAGATCAAGGTGTTCTATCTTAAGGCTCCAGATATTACTGCAAATTACCAACGTACGCAGAGCGCATTCCAATCGGGCGGCATTGACGCCGTGACTCAACAAGCAGTTCGATCTGCGGTTTCCACCTTCGTGTTCCTTCAATGGCCATGGTGGGACTTTCCGTAGATATGATATCTGATTCGAGGGACGATCAATGAAGCATGCTCCTCTTCAGCCACGAGAATGCCAAATCCCGAAGTCAGCTCAATTGTACGCTATCGAATCTTTGACTCGCTATGACTTCATTGGTTCGCTAAATATATCTGTTCCCATTTTTCCAGGTGACAAGACAAGGTCAGTTGGAGCTGTCTCCGCATATGTGGGCCTGTCTGGTGCTTCAGAGTTATATTATGTGCAGGGATTCCCGGTTCCTAAACATCTTGGCATGGCAAGAACCACAGTGAGGTTGGGCGAAATTGAGAAACCATTGGTCACAGTGTGGTTTCTGAACTGAACCAATTTCCACAGGATATATCACAGAAAGGAAAAGTCCTGCCGGGCTTGTTGTTGAAGTGCTCTATTGCTCTCATAAGGACTGAGCCCCTAGGAAGAATCCCATCACCAATCTCCGAAGAGTGGACCTGCACTATTCCACGCTTAGCACTTCCTAATTAGTGTATATATTGTCGATCCTATACGTCAACCCAGGTGAGCAGCCTGTGGTTCGTGTCTTAAATGCTGCTAGAGCACCCCCAGACCATAAAACCGGCTACATGCAGGTTGCAAAACTAAACCTAAATCCTTGAAGCGCTATCCTATAGTCTAGGGCATTAAGTGACAATTCCCTGTTTTCAATGCGAATATTTGTCATTTATGATCACATCCCTAGTTGGGAAGCGCAATTTTAGCCGACAGTGGAACACCATTGATCCTTTAACGATGGATTTACTTGGGGATTATGTGTACATTGTGCAAGAAACACGATATAAGCCATGGAGTCCGGCTGAGGCTCTGCAACATGATCGGATTCTCTTCACGGGGTTCAACATAACAGAGGTATGCAGTACTCTGCTTCCAGGCTGCAGTCTTCAGGGCGCTTGATGCGTGTAGGTAGCCCCTGAGTCCACTTGTGCAGTTTGGGTTGCCTCCAGAGGCGAAATGCATGACGGGAATTAGCCAACACGAGGGCAGGGGTGACATCCCCCAGACGGGCGGGAAGAGCAGGTGCCAAACATGCATCGAGCCAATGTAACAGCACGATCTGATGTTTAGCTCATGCAGGTTCTGGGTGGAATTAAAACACCCGTCCGGGGTGTTCAAGTGATCTCCCAACCATAAACATCCAATGCGCTGACCCACCAGGTTCTAGACCTCATAGAGTGGCATGTTTCCCTGCAACAGTTTGACCACCTATCGTACTTTTGTGCCCGAGGGCGAGGGATCAGTACCTGGAATAGCAATATGTTGGTTTAAGCAGGCGAAATGTATCAAGTCAGGCAGAACGCAAATGCCATACCGCAAGCATCCCACTGACCCCAGATCAGCTATAAATACGCCCTGCAATCCCTTTTAATCCGTTCATTTCTTCATCAGACACACAAGGTCCCTTGTCCGCTTCGTCCTCTTTCTCAAAGAACAATTGCACCTCTCGTCCTCTTCCACGTTGAAGTTCTCATCTACCAAAATGCAATTCCGCTCCGTCATCACCCTTCTGGCTGTCGCTACTGCCGTCACCGCTGCTCCCTGTGACAGCTGTGATGGTGGCGACTCTGGCGACTCTGGTGACTCCGGTTCCCAGTGCAGCTCTAACCAGGAAATGAAGTGCTGCTCCGGTCTCACCAACGGGATCCTGAACCTCAACATCCTGCCGGCCCTGTGCCTCCGTAAGCTTTACACCTTGATAGACGATCCATGTTCATCTCTAATCCCATATTAGCTCTCCTTGGCAACTGCAACAACCAGGTCGCCTGCTGCGAGACCAATGGAGTTGTGAGTCATTTCCTTTGCTTTAATTCGTGATACAGAACCTAACTTTATATCCACAGGGACTCCTTAACTGTCTCACCATTCAGCTCTAAGTTCATCGCATTTGGCAACCGCGAGTAATGATACACGCACGGTGAGGAGGCGATCCGCGACTCGGTAAATCGACATGTCTTTCTGCGGTTGGGCGGGGAGCAGTACTGTTCCAGTGTCTAGGTGTACACGCATTGTCCTAGGTCTAAAGTGTGGAAATTAGAATAATAGATTACATCGCCAGGGTGTGTAATACACCGTTGGCAGTATGTACATCGGAAAGCTACCTTGCATCACTACAAAACGTAGAAGAGCGGTGATCCTCTCCGCCGGTAAACCTTACATGATTTAATAAATCTTACCAGTAATATTTGGGTATGGAATCTAGAGAAACCTTTATTTATATGAAAAAGACTGCCCTTCACAAGGGTTCTTGGTTGTTTGAACTCTTTTGCTATAAATGAGTAAGGGGAATATATATATTCTTCGAGCGAGCTTGAGCAACAGGAATCCTGGACATTAAAACACGAAAACAAAAACAATCATGATTCCAGAGAAGCCAGAGAAGATTGAATAGTTAGGAAGCATCCAGTAAGACAAAATATAGGAGCCTCAATATTCAAACTGACAGGATTGTATCGGTGTTAATGGCCATCCAACATGCTTTCACTCTTACTTTTTGACGAACATTTAGCAAAATAAAGCTACTTTCTACCAGCAAGATCCGGTGTAGTGTAACGGCTATCATACCTGTCTTTCACACAGGAGATCGGGGTTCGATTCCCCGCACCGGAATTTCTTTTTTGTCGTTCCGCCCCTTTTTTGGGGCTATTCTTGTCAACCGCGGGAAAATCAATGCCTCAGGCTTCATGGATGGAACGAGGGGAAATCCGCATTTTTACGCTCGAGTCTACCACCGTCCCTTTCTGTCCCCCTTACCTCACGTCCACAGTTTGCAACACCAGGGTTCAGTACTGTTATAGTGATTGTAATCTATCTTTATAAATTCTTCTTTCACTCCCCAACCCTCCACCTGAAATCTTTGTGGACTTGTCTTCTACCGCTGCCTGCCCGCTGGTAATCACTCTAGAACAAGTTTAAGCACATCGCCCAAGGTCGATAATGGCTCAACGGGACGTCTGTTGGAAAGAAGATGAAATGGGCGAACTTGCTCCTACATGGACAAGGTCACCAGATATCTCTGTCCTCAAATCCCTTGCAATGAAGTACCTGCCCGAAGGCTGTGATAATATCATTGTTACATTTTTTTGCGGAAGGTTCCTTTAACAAGTTATATTACATCTCTTCACCACACATTCCACGGCAGTATCTCATACGCGTAGCTTTGCCAGTGGATCCCTTTTTCAAAACGGAGAGCGAGGTTGCTACCCTCGCATATATCCGCCAACACACATCAATCCCTGTGCCCAGGGTACTAACATACTGCTCATCATCGGACAACGAGCTTCGCTTTGAATGGATTCTGATGGAAAAGATCGGAGGTATCCCCTTGTCAGATATGTGGGACGAGATGTCTTTTGACACGAAGGCAAGCTTGACGACAGAGGTTTGTGGATACTTAAGAGTTCTTCAGGATCTTCAATTTACCCAAATTGGAAGTCTATACTTTTCTTCAGTTCGCGAACAAGTCGATACTAGAGACTTTGGTGACGACCTGGGAGCTAAACCACCCAATGCACCAGTCAACTGCAGCATTGGCACGGACTTTGTGATTGGCCGTGTTGTTTCTCCTTGGTTTTTCAGAGACAAGCGCCTATTTCTTTCTGCCGACCGTGGCCCTTTCCCAGCTTCGTATCAATTCATGATGGCGAAAACGCGGATGCAGATCGAGCGGATCAAACATCTATCCGCTCTATCTACAGATGACTATTATTCTGAGACAGACGAAGTTCTTGCGGTGGAGCAAGAGGACGTTTTGGATACGTGCTACAGCCTAGAGAAGCTTGTGCCTTATATCTTTCCCCCACCAGGTGGACAGCATGAAGCTAAGTTGCTTTACCATGATGATCTTTCAGCCTCCAACATCATGGTGGACCCGGTGACCTATCGCGTCACTGGTATAGTCGACTGGGAATGCGTCTCTATTCATCTGGCATGGGAAGTGACAGAGTATCCATTCTTCTTGAGAGGTATTGACGTGCAAGAGCCGCCACCGCCCCCTGCTTCAGGGATTATCGAGCCCGAGCTTCGTGAAATACGGAAGGACTGGGAGAAAGTCTGCCTGCGACGTCTGTATAGATGGACTCTACATAATGATATTGGATTGTCACCGGATATAATGCACAAACGGAAGTTTTCCGATTGCCTAGAGAATATTGAGATGAATTGGACAGCATCCGGGCATTGGGCACGATGGGTGCTTCAAGAAACTGTGTCAATGGAGGAGAACCCAGACCAAAAAGACCAGCCCCAAAACTTCAGGCTCAGTGCCACTCTTGACAGCTAAGTAACCCCTATGAATGACGCTATAGTATCAATGCAGGCGCCGCTACCGTTAAAGTAATTCCGTGCTCTGTGGTTTGAGGAGTGACGGTGAATGAAATCCTACCCTTTGTTTTTGCGATTTCCTTCTCATATATAATGGATGATTACAAGAGTACAGGTCAGTCACCAAATGAATATTCCATCGTCCAGACCTGCCATGCCTAGACCGGGTCTAAGACGGCCGCCGAACACAATGATGCTACCGATACTGCGTGCCGGGTCTTACAATCATCTTCTACTTTAATGATCCTGGTATCCGTTCATCGAATTGCCTAGGCATTTACCCGTGATGAAGGTCTCCTCTTCTCCAGCTTCTTCACCCACATCTCCGGGCTACAACCTTTCTCCCCAATCCCCATCCCTCGTCACTGTTTTTACCAAGGTGGTCAACATTGGCTCCTCGGCAACATTCAACACTATTTTGTTACTTGGTAATCTTGCCATCCCCAGTTCAACATCTGTTGTTAATTGTCCTCGTCCTATTGAAGCGCATTTGCACTCCGGGAGAGTATACAAAGGGGCCCGTTCAAGCATGCGGACTTGCTGCTCTTGTCGATGGCATGCCTGATCCGAGCGCTTGCCTCCACTATCATAGCCATTTATGCCATGCCAAATGTTGCCCTGTAATATATCAGCAGGTTGCTTCTGGACTTGTGTACATCTCGGTCCCGTTACTAGAGTTTGAAGCCCCCACCGCGCTTCAAAATTTAAACATGCAGGTACCTCGATCGCAAAAAAGGCCAGCGCAGCAACGGGGCTGGTTCCGTAGTCCGCAAGAATTATACTGCATCCCACAGGGCTGTGATCATGGTTCTTTTTATCAATATCTCCGAGCGAAGCACTAGTGGCCAGATGATGTACCACGTACCGGACGCATTCCTTCATTAAGGTTGGCTACCGACTCAGTCCTTGGGGCAGCGACACTAAAGTCAATACACGCAGCGAGAAGCACGTAGTAGAGCTGCATTTTGATTCTGCTAGTTATTATTGATTGTCCTCAAGATAGTGGAGGTCGAGCAGTTTCTTGATGGGAAAGAGAAAATATTGTGTTCGAGATCAGTGAGAACTTTATACTCTTCAGGACATCATATTCAATGTCCTCCATAATAACTATTAACGCCCCACGGATGCATTCATCGTCATCTCTTGGATTTTGAATACTCGATAACATGTCGTACTAGAACCGTATTTCTACGCGTGACAGAACTAGCCCGGATAGTGTCGTATTTGCTTGTTTTCTGTGTCGGGGCTTTTTCGGCTCCACTAACGTACGCACGACCTCGCACCGGCGACATACATTGACGTCTAAAGGCGCCTAGTACAGGCCCATGGTGGAAATGTTCTGTTTGGTCCGCACACTTGTACAGATAGCATGGCCGTGATGATTAATCAATTTATTCGTTGCCTTGTGGAGCATTCCGGCATGGCAACGTGGCTCTGTACACAGCTATAAACGAGTAATATACTGGCTGAAGAGCCGCAGTCCGGATACCAAAGCCTCGGCGACATGGGCCAGCTATTGCTTGAGTATTTCACTACAGACACTTCTTGTGACGCTTCCATAGACCGGGCATGCCGTACATCTGATCTCTGGAATTTAAATTCTCATATGGTTGCTATATCATCGACCCGATACGATGGTAGGAATACGGATTAACGGGCCACACCTAAACGAGAAATTCAATATCCTAAGCGTCACAGTGACTACTTCACCAGGAGAAGAGTGAAGAGCGCTCTAAGGATACGACCGCGGTGATTTTCAAAAAAATTCAGCGACAGAGAATTCCGTACATGGCGGGAAGTGGCACGAGGTATGTGCAGCCCACTATTAGCAGAGGTGACCCTAGCCAGCTCTACCCCAGTAATTTTGTCGACCAGCGTTAGCTAGGGCTTCATCTATAATTGCGTCTATATACGGATCATTCTAGATGATAAATATATACAGAATAGAAGTATGTCATTTGAAAGGCGATCGAAATCTTAACCACAGATATCGTGAGGGCGACCGAATCAAGTGGCCAGGAGGACAGAACAAATCCGACGGACATAGGGCTAGGGACACACCGCTTCTCGGAAGTGAGGTTCTAATGGCTTTAGGCATAAGCCATGAAAGGGATATTGTTGACGCCACTGCGGATGCTGGGGGACGCCGCGGCCACGCTTCCAGTGAAAGCCAGACAAAGATCTCTCTATGAATGAGACTAAGGTCTAATGTAACCTCGGTCATACCACTATGATCGTCTATAGGTTACTGTTGAACATCATCTCCGGTGATAGTGCTTACATTGTGGGGAGAAACAAAAGTCGGACAATATCCTTGCCTGCACTTGCCAGGTTACAGGATAACCCCCGTACGACATAGAGAGCTACGACGATGAGGTGGCAAACGTCCTCCGTGTTACATGCGATTAGCGGAAATGAATGAAGAAAAAGAAAAGAAGACGAAGAAGACTCGGATATCGCCAATCTTGCTATGGTGCTTCCAATATTCAGCCACCGGTCAGAATATTAATCTCTCCGCCGATCCCTATTCGATCCAGAAAATACCCATGTAAGCCCAGCGACTTGAATTGTTTGACAGATGACAAACTCTCAACAAGTACAGCCCTTCACACAAGAAGAGAATTGTGCGTAGGGCCCCTTTAATAGTGGTACTTTCTATTGCCACAGTTTCAGTAAAGACGGTCCTGGGGCCTATAGAAACTTTCGATGACGCTCTATACAGAAGTAAAGAGTGGCGAAATATACCAAACCCGCCCTGGATTCCATGGTTAGAAACGGAATATGAGTGTTGGGATTCGACTCTGACAATGACCATCACTTTTAGGGGCCTGTCGGATAATGTGACCTGAAGTAGCCCTCCTTTGACTGTCGTACCCTCACCTGGTCTTGCCAGCCATGTCAATTGTTCCATTTTTCCAGTCGTTCCTTCCATCCTAATGGTTTATTAACAGTCAGAGGTGGGCTTACTGTCACCCTCTCGTTACTTATGTTCTCTTTCTCTTCTTGTCATTCACTTCACCTAGCTTTGCCTTTCTTATTGTCCCCACCAGCAACCGCAGAGTAACCACTCCAGTATTTTCTGTACAACAACCGTTATCGTGAACAGTTCTGGTTTATCTTTTCTACGGCTATACAACAGCAACTTTCATCATGAAGCTCTCCATTGTCTTACTGGGCAGTGTGTTGGGGACAGCCCTGGCTGATATGCCAACTATTGTCGCGAAGGTTGGCGCGAAATAGAGGATTGTAACTGTGGTCAAGTAACGCTGACAGTCCCGCTTATTAGGGATCCAAATTTTTCTACAGCAACAATGGCACTCAATTGTAAGTACATACTACTATACAGTTCCACCCTTGAATGTTTCGGCTCCTACTGATTACTTGATTCTCAGCTTCATTCGCGGCATTGCTTACCAGCGTATGTGACCACTCTATCTCTGTGTGCCTTGTGTGAGCTCATTAATCATAATCGCCATAACCAGAGGAACACACGGGCGCAGGCGACACGAAATACACGGACCCCCTTGCGGATCCAGCGGCTTGTGAGCGCGACATCCCATACCTCACCAAGTTGCGCACCAATGTAATCCGGACATATGCCGTTGACCCATCGAAGAACCACGATGAGTGCATGAAGAAACTCGCTGATGCCGGCATCTACCTCATCTCTGATCTTTCCTCCCCGACCGAATCCATTGAGCGGGAAAACCCCAAATGGGATCTTGATCTCTACAAACGCTATACCGATGTTATCGACGCGTTCGCAAAGTATGATAATGTTATTGGATTCTTCTCCGGAAATGAGGTTGCCAATGCCAAGAATAATAGTGCGGCGATTGCCTTCGTCAGGGCAGCAGTCCGGGATATGAAGGCCTACATCAAACAGAAGAAGTACCGCGACTCATTGGCGATCGGCTACTCTACCGATGATGATCAGACGATGCGTGGCCATGTGGCAGACTACTTGGTCTGTGGAGACAAGGACAGCCAAATTGATATGTTCGGCTATAATATCTATGAATGGTGTGGAAAGTCTTCCTTCAAGGAGTCTGGCTACGAGGAACGTACCAAGGAATTCTCCAGGTACCCCGTTCCCGCCTTTTTCTCGGAATATGGTTGCAATAACCCTCGGCCGCGACCATTTGATGATGTACCAGTGCTCTATAGTGACCAAATGAATGATGTCTGGAGCGGCGGCATCGTGTATATGTACTTTCAGGAGGACAACGACTATGGTCTGGTCACCCTGGACAAATCGAAAATCAGCACCATGTCGGACTTCAACAGCTTGTCGTCTCAAATTCAAAAGGCGACGGCAACGGGCGTGAAAAGTGCGGACTACCGTCCGACTGCCAGTGCTCGGTCCTGCCCAAAGGTGGGTGGCGACTGGCAGGCCAACGCCAAAGACCTTCCACCAACCCCCAACGCAGATCTCTGCAGGTGTATGGAAGAAGGCCTGACGTGTGTGGTCAAGGACTCGGTGTCGGAACAGGAGTATGGAAAACTATTCGGAATGATCTGCGGCAATGAGGGCGTCTGTGATGGACTCGCCCGTGATGCGATCAAGGGTAACTTCGGTGCATACGGCATGTGCAGCGCCCGACAGCAGCTCTCATTTGTCCTCAACCAATATTATCAGCAACAAAGCAAGGAAAACCAGGCTTCGGCGTGCGACTTCAAGGGAGCTGCCTCCACCAAAAAGGCGAGCAAGCCCACAGGTGCCTGCTCGTCGCTGCTGGGGCAAGCTGGTTCTGCCGGTACTGGCACGGTCTCGTCCAAGCCAACCGGTAGTGGCAGTGGTAGCGGTAGCGGTAGCAGCAGTAGCAGCTCCTCCACATCAGACTCTGCTGCCGGCCTCATGGTAGCACCACGATCGGTTCAGGCTGGTGCTTGGCAAATCGGGGCTTACCTGGCGACGGCGATGGTGGCTGGTGCTGGCATGATCTTGCTGTAAGCGAGTATTGCCTATAATGACTTCACTCTCTTGATGTGGGTTCATTCCCTTTTATGTGTATTCAACTGTTTTCCATTCTCAACCCACGTTTAACTTCTTACCCACTGTACTCTATTGCCAAACATGACCATAGTTGCGTTACTTGGCCGTATTTCCTATAGGTGCTTCGAATGGAGACGTAGAGACTCGTGTCTTTGAGATTATCATCGTCTCCAATAGGTAGACGGGTGGTTTGCGAGTTGCTGGTGCATCTGGTAGGCACATAGACGCGTAGAGAGGACGGTTGCCCACACCCGCGTCGCCAAGATTCCCCCTATCGTCTCCGCCTTGTCAACTTGTCGCAATGAAGTCGTCGTTGCTACGAGAGAACGACCCAATTTCGAGATAGTCATTTTTTATACTAGTCTTTTCCGTAAATTCCAATACTTGGAAGTCGGTATACTTTCAAATGAGTATACAAATTCCTAAGTTTCAGCATATCATACACATCTTATACTGTAAACAGTGTCGTGCTTCGCAAGGAAATATATATATTTCTTGTAACGATTGGTGAAAAGGGCTTCCAATCGCGCTGTATGAGCAATACGTCGAAAGAGAAGTCAAAAACCACGTAGGACGATAGTGGAGATGTTAAGAATATGAATCCCGGGGAGGAAAACGTTCTATCTTTTCTCGATTGCTATACTGTGGGCTACATACTGCACCATCTGTCTGGATCAATTGAAAGGGTGGGGGTTGAACCTGATTGAACCCTTGGCTTAGGGTTACTAAGCAACGGATGAGAGGACACTAAACCACTTTCGGACTGGAATGCCTACCACCTCGAAGAACGAACGTGTATCTTCAAACATCCTTCAATCTCATTCTCACATGACTCGAACGCTCTCACTTTGTTATGTACCCCACTATATTTGTCCCTCTCTCACAGAGTACACAACACGGAAATAGCCAAGAGAAAAGCAAGCCGGTACGCTTCTGGCGTGACGGTCTCGAATAGTTGGTTAGTTGAAAGACTAGGCTTCTGGATCCAGCCCAGCAGGGGTCTAGGGCTGAGCCTTGCCGCCCTGTGGGGCGTACTCTTGAGAAGTTGAGAATTTGAGGTGCCCATCTAGCAGTGAGCCCTGGAATGCTGATTATGTCTCAGCGGTGTAGGCATAAAATATTGTTTCAAAAGCCCATTCATGTGTTTTACTATCTATGTAGTTAGACATTATGGCAGAAATCAATTTGACTTGATTGTGTTGTAGATTTCCTGTTCCTCTTGGGATTTGTATGTACGAAGTAGATCGTTTGCTGAATTGAGAGGTCTGTTCCAAAGGGGCCAGCGTCTTATCAGTAGGCTTTGTTTAATTAACCTAGAGACGGATGAGCCCACTGAGAGGTCTTTGTTCTTGCTTTGGGGGTTCGACCGTGTCTCTATGGTGTGATAACCTTTGCATCGCCCTCCACCGCGTCATAGGGCTAAAAGTGACAGGTGGCTGAGGGGAACCCTGTCCAAATGGGGATAAAAAAAGATCAGAATGCATGCTTAGCGGGCAAAAGGCCAATCAGACTGAAGACATGGGTCTAAGCCACGGGATCGGCCACCAATCAAGCACTGCCTTCGTGTTGGAGCGCTGGGTTGCGCCAAAAGAGGTTAGTGTCACTGTAAGGTGAGATTCGACCCCCAAAGTAGATATAAACATGGAGAACGACGACGGTCTCAAGTTCATCTGCTACACTACTATAGTCCTACAACAAGACTTACTTCGCTGTCTATACTCTTTCGATACTCTACAAAGCGCACACAATGTCTTTTGATTCAACCGAGGAGAAAACCAGAGGGTTCTCGCACCCGATTTACTCATCTCACAAATTTAAAATGTCGCAGCAACAACAGCACTATCCTAGTCACAATGCACCAGTACCGCCTCCATATCCTGGACAATTCCAGCCAATGCCACAAAACCCTCCATATGGATACCCTCCCCAGCCGTACGCCGGCCATCCACAACCAATGATGGGCAACCCCCAGTACCCTCCTCAGTCGCATCACATCCAAAGTTCGGTGCGCTCCCTGAAAATCGAGTTCACTGGCTGGTCGTCGAGACACATGGCCATCGATGATGCCGGGCAAGGCTCGTCCCTCTATACGGTCGACCTGCACAACCGAAACCCACAGATGGAATTCAAGAATGCGGCAACGAACAATACCATCGCCACCGTGCATATGCGGGCTTTGAAGCCAGAAATGGATATCAAGCTCCACGGTCGCGACATTCGCCTCCGCGTCCACGGCTCCATGAAACCCGAAACATCGTATCATTCGCTGGCGTTCCCCAACATGTCTTTTACATGGAAGGTCACTAGCGCATGGAAGTTCCTCGATTTTGAATGTGTGGACCAAAACAAGGTCACTGTAGCCAGGTTCAATCCGGCTTCCTCTTTCTCCATGCGCAAGTTCGGTCAATTGGACATTCTGATCCCGCCAGCTACCAGTGGAGTCGCTATGGATGAACTGATGGTCACGGGCGTGTGCTTTATGTATTACGAATACTTGAAGCATATGCGAAACACCACTACCGCTGTTACTGCTTAAGATATGACTCTGTTGTGGTTGGTGATCTTCGTTTGTTTTGGTTGTCATCCGTGTTGTACCATTTCTTTTTTTTTTTTTTCTTTCCTTCCTTTTTCTAGCGTCATTGTTTTCTTACCGGATCCCTCTCTTTCTTCTGCCCTTCTTCTCTTTCGTATTTCTTTTCTGTATCTGAACAGATAGGCGAACACACTGTATGGCGTGTTGTTGGATTATGATTGGAACAAAATACCCTGGCTCATGTATCAAGAACGTTAGCATGATTTAAACGGAGACCAATTGAATGCAAAATTTTAGACTGAAAAAACACCTCAGCTTGGCTTGGTATTATTGTTTTGCCCCGTGGACGGTACTATTGGCTAACGGTCAACCTATGGATGATCCTAATATCTTACAGGCTACTCGTATAGAGCTGAAAGATCCACAACATTCACAGCCTCAATGTCAGCCTGCCAAGAGACGGGCTAAGTCTTGGCATCCGCTATATCTATCTTATCGGCCCGATAAACGAGTCGTTTCCCCTCAAAGATGCCCAGCTGACAGCGAACACCATGCCCGGAGTACCATCAGGACGGGCCTGTGAAGGCTGTCGTCGCCAGAAAAAGAAGGTATATGGTGCATCTACCTTCTGATATAGCATCGGTGGCTTATGTCTCGCTTCTAGTGCGATGAGAAACAACCAACCTGTGGACGATGCCTCCGATTAAACATACCATGTATTGGATCCGGACAGCGGAGATTCAAGTTCCAACAGGAGTATACCATCCCGATAATGGTGAAGAAAGGAAAGATCAAAGCACAGTCTCCCAAGGATCAGACCAGCTCTAGCAGCGACGAGGAGCGTACAGAAGTGTGCCGGGTGTCCCCACACCCAAGCAGTGCCCTGACGGTACTAACCCAAGCTTTTGTCCGAGCTATACATCCGTCGACGGACATCCGATGGAATCTTGCGTGGGTGTATGGGGGCTTCCTGAGAGATGTGCCTGCTCGACTGGGCACAAACGAGGCCCTGGACACCGCCGCAGATGCAGTGATCTGTATGCATTCGGAGTTCTGCACCACCCGGAAGGTGTCTGTTAAGGGGCTCAGTAAGTACGGTCGTGCTTTAAATACCCTCCATACCTATCTGGACGACCCGGTCAAGGCGGCCAGCACCGACACGCTGTGCGCGGTGACGATACTCTTGCTCTGTCAGGTTCGCAATTCCTGATACTGTGGAATGAGATTCGTTGCTGATAATTGGTAGGGCTTCCTCCCCGGCCAGGGTAAAGTGCGATCAGGACATGCAGAGGGGGCTGCACAGATTCTGAAGGCGCGGAAGAATTTTCGACCTCGAGATGACTTCGAGGCAAAGCTACTGCTGACGTTGCGCGGTCCCGTGGTATGGCTCCCATGATCCAAAAGCTGGGGGTGATTACTGAAGCGGGTAATAGCTCTTCGAAGGTCTATTCGTCGACAGCATTGACCTAAGTGGTGAGGAGTATGAAAGTCTGGTTGAAAGCGATCTCGATGCGGGCACCCCAGACGGGCAGATGATGCGCTGTCTTGCACGAGTGCCAGGGATCCGAAATCGCATTGCAGTAACAATGCCGGGCGATGTTGAGTTCGAGGCACTACGACACGAAGCTCGGGCCCTCTATGAGAGCTACCAACCGGTCCTGACAGCATTACAAGCGAGAACAATATCAGTCGAGACACCGCTTGCCGTCGGTTCTATGTACCGCTTATGCACCCTGCTTCATGCGCAGTATCAACGCATGTATGGCATTGGGCTTACCGTAGCCATTATCCTGAACTGCCTGGCCCGAGCGCTGGACCCAGACGACCCTACGCTTCCCGTGGAATCCACGTATTTCGCGCAGGAGATCATCCTGTTGTCGGATAGTCAGGTGGCCTTTCGCCCCCTGGGATCCTTTTATATGCTGATCTGCCTGTTGACTGCAAGAGTAGGCACCACGGACACGATCCTCCGGGCTACTGTTGAAAAGACACTGGATGACTATCAGCGCGAGTTCGATGGAGGACGTGCCACGGACACGATAGCTGAATTTGAGGAAAAGGTGCGGTCCATATCAGTTTTTTCTGCCAATGAGGACAGTACAATGAGTAGTCGTTGGGAGCCTAGTTTACTTGAAGTCTGACGTAGCGCCTTGTTCATTCTTGTTTTTGGCCTTGCCTAGCTTTACATAACTGATCTGTACAGATTCACGTAGCCAGGAAGGTGGAGCATATGGCACAAAGGCAGTCAGAAGAGATGCAAATATCAATTTGCTAGAAATACAGAGTCACGAAATCTATTTACTGATCCTTTGGCTTTTCTCCGATGGTCCATTTGTTCAAGACACCCACACCGGCATTGAGGTACGTGGCAAATGCGAGCCACCCCGCGTAGGGGACCATGAGCCAAAAGGCCGTGCGATCTGTCTTCCACCAGGTCTGCATCAGCGCCGCCACATTCCCTCCCAAGAGTAATATATCCGCCAACGCCCAGGCCGGGCGACGGATCCCGAAGAACAGTGGCATCCAGAGGTAGTTGAGCGCCAGCTGTGTTGTGTAAAGCGTTTCCCAATTCGTACCCAAGCTCTGTGCAGCGGTGGAGGAGGTCAGGGCGCTATGTCCGGCTCCTGTCGCGTGGTGAGCGGCGTATCCCATGGCCCCGTAGAGAACCGTCCACATGGGTGCGAAGAGCCATGGGGGTGGATAGAAGGCCGGCTTTTGAAGTGATTTGTAGGTTCTCTTGGTTTTTCCTGCACCTGTATAGAGTTATGACATGGTCGATTCCTTGTTAATCACTGTCCTCCTAGGTGTAACTCACGGTTGACTAGGTAGCCGACCAACATTCCAACCGTGGTAGGAGCCGTGACGGAAAGGATTGGCGAGGTAAAGACCTCTCGGGGAAGTGCTATCGACCAGGCCATCTTAAGTGGTCAATTGTGAGGCTCAAGGAAAGCGAGAGTGAGCTTCACGAAGATGGTGGGTTGGCATCGCTTGAGACGCGGCGAGTGCCTTGGTTATAAATGCCGGTCATCGCGCTGGCGGTAACTGACGTCATTGCGGCTAATAGTACGGGTAGGTTAAACTAGATGGTCCAATGACATCGTGACAATGACAATCGATCGTAACATTTCGGAGAAGCTGTGTCCCAGCGTGAGAGTGCTCATTGTCTAGTTTCTGATGTACTGTCCGTGGACTATGTACTAGTGTTGTATTGTTCATCCTGTGCTTCTCACTGATGGCATTTGCAAACGTAGCAAAACAAGGGAGATGCTATCTTATCACCATGTGATGTCACGGGATCCCGATGGGAAATGCCGAATTTCCGGATCGGGAGTGGATCCTCCAGTCTTTAGAGTTAAAGCATTAGTAGCTCCGACATGAATGAACACTGCGAACTCTTCCTCAGTTTTTACTCTTAATTGTCCGAGTTAACGAATCCATGACCAACTGGATGAGCCAATGAATGAACAAGTGACATGAATAACCGCAGTCCCGATGTGCAACGCCAAGAGATTGACCGTGTGCTGCAACTAAAGCGGAAGCAGCGCGAGGCTAAGGCCTGCTATCCTTGTCGCCAGCGCAAAGTCAAGTGCGATAGCGGCCATCCTTGCAGAACATGTCAAAAGCGTGGCCACCCCCATATTTGTGCCTATGATGTGTCGAAAGACTCGTCGCGACACTCGTTTCCCCGGTCGGGGAGGGTGGATCCCGTTCAAGCATCGCCGTCGCATCCGCAAACTGGTATTGGTTCCCCGGTGACTCCATCACCGTCGGCACTTAATGGAGCGGAACCCGAGAGAGCGCAACCGCTGGATGCGACTTCATCATCGGGAGTGGCTCCGAGTTCTGGGTCGACTAGCCGTGATCGCTCGTCTGATTATGTCTTCTCCGGGCAGAACTCTGTGGTCTCCATTCTCCGGCTTCAAGACCCCGACGGGTCCATGGCGCGAGAGGCAGGGTCTGTGTTGGGTCTGCAGAACACATACGAGTACTATCCATTTCTTGACATTAAGACTCCGACAGATCGGTGGTGTGCACTTCTGGACATACTCCCTCAGAGAACGGAGATCTTAAAGTAGGCTCGACCTCCGCCAATGACATAAGACCTAATGATATTAACGGGGAATAGATTTTTTCACCACCATCGCTTGTCTGCACACCCTTTTAATCCGATCTTGGTAGATATTGATGGAGTTGAATCCGCCATATGCACCTTTCTGGAGTCGGTGGCGTCCGGGGAACTGAGTAACCCAAACAAAATCTCGGAGCGCTGGTCTTCCGATAAGTCCATTGGCCATATCAGTCTCCTTTTGGCGACCTTGGCTTCTGGTGCTCACTTTTCAGATCTCGAAAACCCACAACGCTCTGAAGTATGCCAGGATCTTGGTAAGGTGTTTCAACTATTTTCTGCTTGAGCTAATCGCTAATGGTGAGCAGCACGTCGATCATTCCAGGCCCTAAGATTGGCCAATTTCCTTTTCCGGCCCTCCCTGGACATTGTTCAAGCCATGCTCATCCTTGGAAACATGTTGCAGAATAATGGCCAGTCTGACGCAGCGTGGGCGTTGCTTGGGACCACCGTCCGCTTAGCCCAAGCTGTTGGCTTGCACACCGAACGCGGCACTTCATATTTACCAGAAAGTGTCCGCCTGAAGGCCAAGAAGCTATGGTAAGGTGTGAGTTGACCACATTGAATTCGATGCGCTAACCCGTCAAGGTCCATGACTGTTTGGCAGGACTGCTTATTGAGCCTCTGTTATGACCGTCCACCAGTGGTCTCCACCTCGGGTTGGCAGCAGAGCATTACTGTCACGCCTGCACTCGCATTATCGTTCACGGATGTGATGCACTTTCTCTGTCAGTTGGGCCTAGATATTGCCAAGGTTCAGGAACCTGAGCATTGGGATTTGACGCGCGCCACTGAGCTATTGAGCGCATTAGATGATATCTACAGCCGTGCCCAGCCCCATCTACTCTCCCGAGACCATTGCCATTGTTTGCAGGAGCACCAGGAGCATCTCGCCCTTCGGATGCACATGTCATTTTGTGTGTCGGTGCTCTGCCGGCCGACCATCCGAAGTTCTCCAAGCCATTTAGATGACCCTCGTTACAGCCGCCTACGGCTCCGAGCCAAGGATAGTCTTGTGAGTGCGTCGAATGCATTCTTGGACTTCCAAACTTTGAGCATCGTGCCCTTGCGAACCTGGTCAATGGTACACACAGTCTTGAGCTCCACATTGCTCCTCTGCATCTGGCAGGAAACTCGGAATGACAACGAATGTCGAGACTTGCAGCAGAGAGTGATCACAGTCTTCTCAACGGCAGACCCCGCAAGGAAGGACACTATCGGTGGATCGGAGGACGGGCAGTGGTTATCCGCGCGACATATTCGTGCCCTTGTGGCTCTGAGAAATGCTGTCCGCAATGCGCCGCTTAATGCAACTGGTCAAGACGGCAATGGATCGCAAGGGGAAGGCCAAACTGCCTACCCTCCCCTGAACCCCAATGTAAATGAACTTGTGGCGCAAGATCCAATGTTTATGCCCGGATTCGACCTAGGCGGAGGTTTGACGATAGGGGATGGAAACTAGTAAGTCGGTTCCACCTGGGTTGTGAGATCTGGAGATTGACGAAGAATAGCATCCCGGAAGGCGTGCTCGACAATACGACGGACTTCTCTCCGGTGACCTACCTGGATTCCATTATGAACGGTAGGTGTCCCCATGAGTCTCAGGTGTCATATACTGACGTTGTTGAAAGTGCCATTATTTAATATCTCTGAAGATAATGCATTCTTACAATAGCTTGCGCTTATAGCGACCTTTAATTTCAATGCTGATGCCTAAATTCGGATAATACTACCGCTCTCAATTGCTGTTCTTCCACGGCGAGTCACCAGGCCGTATAAGGTTCGTCGAATGTGGAACTCGCGCCTTATACGGTTGGAGCTTCTCTATTAAGTGGTAGATGCCACACTCTAGATACGCTCGCGCGACCTTTCACTGCAACTCTTCGCGCCAAGCAGCACGGTCCCCCTTCCGAAGTTCTAGAACAAGTGTGTTGCGCGATGCCTTTAGTTCTCGAAAGCACGTGCATGGGAAGGCCCCGATCGCATATGGCGTTGCTCTCCGTGAAAACAAACTATCATCGTTTAATCATCATACTAATAAGCAAATTTGCTGTTTATATGTATAATCTAATGTACACATAATCTATTCCTGTTTTCTGAATCCCAAAGCCTCCCACTTGGCCCTGACCTTGGCCTTGATCTCTTCTGGATAGGAGTGCTCAAAGTCGGCAGCTTCCCAATCAGCACCGGTGGTATACTCTGTGGGCATCAGAGCGTCTGAAACAACCTTACCACCCTTGGTGGGTGAACCTGTGCCGTGACCCATGTAAGGAATAAGGGGGAAACCACGGACGTCTTCAAAGAACATTTCATCTGCATTGGGCCGACACCGTGTCGCGAAAGCCCACATGACATCTTTCCACTCGTACGGATCAATATCTTCGCCAACCAGGACCAAGCGGTGGATGGTGTACCCGGCCTTGTGGTTAAACACCACATCTCCGACCCATTTTTGAAGTTCTTTGGGGGTTAACTTCATTTGACGGAGCTTGGCGGTGTCGACTTTGAGAGCCACCCAGGTAACCTGCGCCTCGAAGGGAGAAAAGGTGTCGGTGATGGGGAGACCGGCCAGCTGGCAGATTTTGCGAATCTCAGCGGCGGCCAAGGAGCCAATCATAGTATGGGTTTCGTCGGTGAGACGACCGCAGGCGGACATGGGCAGGATGGCATCGGTCCGGTAGGTGATTTTGTTGACCTTGTAAACCGGGCACTTGTGGCTATCTCCGGGGAACACGTAACCGTGCATTTCACCGAAGGGGCCCTCATCGGCGGTTTCCGTGATGGAGAGGGTACCCTCGAGGACAATCTCCGCATTAGCGGGGATGTGCAGATGGTTGGTGTCGCACTTGACGAGCTCCAGGGCGCGACCTGTCATGGCACCAACATACCCAGCCTCAGTAACACCATCCGGGATGGGCATCGAGGAGGCCATAATAGCGGCAGGAGGAACTCCGAAGCATAGTGCCCATGGGACATCCTTGCCCTCCTTTTTCCACATTTGGTGGATTTGCCAAATATGCTGGGGCTCAATAACCAAACCCGTCAGATGGTTCTTGTCTTTGACCATCGCACGGGCGATAGACCAATTCGTCCATTTCCCATCGGGAGACTGCACGACATGCATGCCGTATGTTTGTAAGTATTTACCGCCGTCGGACTTGTGCACCATTGGCACTGGGAGCGCAGTGAGATCGATTTCATCGCCTTCAAGGGAGTTCTCCTTTACCGGGCCGGTCTCGACAATTTTAGGGTTAATGGGAGGTAGCTGGGACGCGGAGAGCATCTTGTCAAGGATCTCCTTCATGCTGGCAGTAGGGGGCAGGGCCAGGTGGCGGGCGAGACGGCCGTAGCGGTCACGTCTGGACTTTCTGAGAGAGCCGGGAGCGCCTAGGATACGGAATAGGCCATTCTTCCCCATGCCCTTGAGGTTATTGAAGAGGGGGGCTTTGTCATCGGTTTCGCAGACAAGACGAGTGATTGCGGCGGCTTCCAGGTTAGAGTCGATCTCGGTGTTGATCTCGACCAGGTCATCGTCGGCCTTGAGGGCTTCAACGAAAGCGCGGAAGGAATGGTCGACTTCGTTAGGAGCGGCCATGTTTGCACTTATTGCGCAGTTTAATTGTAGAATATGAAGTTAAACTGTGGTATTCGATACTATCGTGTGGGTGTTTTGGTGTGTGGACTACTGTTAGGATGCTTCCTCGACTTCTTTTATATACCTACACATCTCTCAGTACGGATCTTCGGCAGCTGCAAATTACCAGATTAGGCAGTGGATGATACGGCTTCTAGAATCACGCGTGGAATCTTCTCAAATGCTTGTTTAATCCTGCTGAAGCATGTTCGGGGCCTCGGAGGACTCGGAGGGCAATGCTCTTAAGCTCGCAGCTACTCGGAGGCTCGGAAATCATTCCAGGATGTATCGCTGGACCCACCAGTGATATAATAATGTGAGGAACCAAATTACTGGAAACGCCTCACCCGAACACTATCCACAGTGTCGGAACTCGGTGTCTCGGTAACCCATCTTTGATGCAGGATGTCCGGGATGCCGATATTATTGAGTGCTGATGACCTGGTAGAAGATGATCCCGAACTGTTTTTAAATTTCCTACCCTATTATTTGCCTTTACGGCAACCAACATCCGATAATTTCTATAAATGCACAGGTCGCGCAGTGCAATCAGATCATCACCTCATCAGCACAACATTAAAGGCATACGCAATCAATACTACACCGAGTATCAGATCTGCTGTTGACCCACTCCTAATTTCAAGCTACTTATCGTCCCGGAACTGTTGACCATAGCACCATAATGCTCTCCTCTTTCCTTCCTTCTGGCACGAATACGCCAAACTCCGGCCGTCACAGCCCTGACAACGCATCCGAAACCCAATCAACCACACAGTCCGCACTGGTCGAGCAAACACCCTCCGCAATGCCTCCATTACCAACCGGCGCTCGACGCAAGCGAATCGTCGTAGCCATGACCGGAGCTACTGGCTCTATTCTCGGAATTAAAGTCCTTATCGCCCTGCGTCGACTCAACGTCGAAACCCACCTCGTCATCAGCAAATGGGCCGAAGCAACCATAAAATACGAGACAGACTATCACCCACGAAATGTGCGCGCCCTGGCAGACTACGTCCACAATATAAATGATATGGCGGCGCCTGTATCCAGCGGCTCCTTCAAGACCGACGGCATGATCGTTGTCCCATGCTCCATGAAGACCCTCGCCGCCATCAACTCCGGCTTTTGCGAGGATCTGATCTCCCGTACTGCAGATGTCATGCTGAAGGAGCGCAGAAAGCTGGTTCTTGTCGCTAGAGAAACGCCTCTTAGTGATATCCATCTTCGGAATATGCTTTCTGTGTCTCAGGCTGGCGCTATTATCTTCCCGCCTGTGCCGGCGTACTATATCAAAGCGGCCTCGGTTGATGAACTGGTGGATCAGAGTGTTGGGCGGATGTTGGATCTGTTTGATCTGGATACGGCCGACTTTGCCAGATGGGAGGGGTGGAAGAAGGACAACTGAAACGGCGAACGCGAACTCTCTTATACATCGAGATACTTATATATGTGCATGGCGAAGTTGTTTGTTCTTTTATAATTGGCCAATCACTATACGTGGTCGGCTGCTGGGCGAAAAGGGGCAAGGGATGGGATAGCATTATTTTTGCATGGTGTAGTCGGGATGCATTGTTACTCTTGATAGCATGAAGGCGTTAATTAGGGCTAGGCGTTCTTGAATTTTTATCTTATCAGTGAAAATGAGATCCATAATTTACTCGGTTGTTCTTTCACATGTTCATCAAATTTCGGTTGCGTGGTAGGCTGAAGTCGTCGGTGGCCTTTCCATGTTAGAATGTAGAGAAGGGGTATTCGCTTTATGTAAGAGTTACATGTAGAAGAAATAAAATGGTATGACAGCTGACAGACACGGGATGATTTAAATGTGATATTAAAGCTTCAGGAGGGGGGTTAAACAAGATGAGCCTAAACCTGTCGGGAAACAGTTCTATTAAATTATATTTCCTAAACCTGTGTCCTTCTATCTATAGTCCGTACCTATCTATCCCATTTACCTCCATGAACTATGGATGTCCCCTTATCTTTTCAACCAGACTAATTAGTCTATTGTACTGATCACCTCTTGACTTCTTGCCCTAGTTGAACTGTTAAGATCCTAGATCAAGGTCGACTCGACGGGAGCCAGAGTGCCATTCTCAATAGCGCCAGCATGATGGCGGGCAACCAGTCCGTAAGCGAATTGGTACCTGGAGTAGCGTCGCGTTAGTATTCCGTGACAGCAAAGATGGAATGGTGATATCGTACTTGTCAAGCATAGGAAGCACCTCGGTCAGGCCGGGGGTGTTTCTCCAGTCCCTCATGAGGTCAGTAACGATACCGAAGATACCCATCAGAGTAACGCCGGCCTTCTCCATGCGACGGTTGGCATCCTCAGCGAGGCGGGCATCGAAGGTACCGCTGGCCTCAGTGTTGGCGAAGACCTCGTATCCTTCGTCAACGAGGGAAAGAGCCAGGAATGCAGTGCCTTTTGGATCAAACCGTTAGTGAATACTAATACTTGTATTGACATGTAAAAATGATCAACTTACAAACTTCAGTGACGATACCGCCGATGATCAGCTGCTTCTTGCCAGTGGCCCGGACGGCAGCACGGAACTCCTCATTGTCCCAGGCGTTGACCTCACCCTGGCGCTGAACCAGAGTGGCGTTGGGGTGCATATCCCGGATTTCCTTGAGCAGGAGACCGTTGGGACCGGTGTCGGAGGAGGTGGTCAGGACGGTGGGGAGGTCAAAGACGTTTCCGATGGCGGCGTGGGCCAGCATGTTGTTGCGGAAGTCATTGGTGCTGTAGTCGCGTACCAGCTGGGCGAGACCAACCTGGTGGTCAATGACGAGCAGGGCCTGGCATGCAGCGTTAGTATGAGCGTAACCAGTCAGATTTCATATGGGGAGCGAGGAGACATACAGCATTGTCTTTGTCAATTCTGTTCCACGCCAGAGCGGGGACAGAGGCTCCGAGGAGCGCAATGGTCTGGAAGATCTTGCTGAGCTGCATTTTGCTGAGTTTGACTTGAGAGATGCTGGAAAGCTACTGTTGCTCACTGGATCTGCTGCTGCCTGGGAAAAGAACCCTCATGATGAAGGGAAGTTCTCTGTTTATATAGTGCTCTGAAATTGAATCCCAACTCTAGATCGAATCCGCAAAATATGTGTGTAGCATTGACAGCAATTTCCCCAATTGGTAATTTCGAGGAAGTTACCATTATCAACTCTTGTATAAGCCTTCGTCAGCGTTCAGAATGGTCCCGTATGTCTTGGCATGCCTACTGTAACAACACTAGCATCGCTTACCACGGATTATACAATTCTGACAAGCCCTTCTTGGCGGGTCGACCCTTCCCTAATTTGGCTCTTTTAACGGATGGAAGTGTTGCCAACCAATCACATCACGGTAGGGGAAATATTAGCAGCTACCCTAATTTATAAAGAATTGACACATAACGGTTCTGGGGTACTCGTTGAGGTCTTGGAAGAATCTACGAGACTGCCCTGGATTGAACCCCCTGTTGAGGATTAGGGTCTTCTGGGCGCTTGCACATTAATCATGGATGATACGACGAGGTATTTTTCTTGCAAATGGGGTGCAATTGATATCTACAAGGGCGTCTGTCCGGCTCTCTCACTCAGTCGGTGACCGTAGCAAATAATACCTAGCACCATACTTGATTCGTTGTCGATAGTTGGCTGCCGGGGTAGAGGAAAAGCCCCCTTATATGAGCAGCTTCTGTACTACAGACATGAAAATTCTCTCTCGACCTGGCTAGACCAAGACCCATCACCGGCGCAGAGGCTAATGTAAGCACTAGTGAGGGGTTCCGGGTTTCCCGTGGTTAATTTGCTGCGACCGTGGAAGAGCAGATGGCGAGAATAACCCATCGCACGTGGTGAGAGTATGCGGAACCATGTCCCCTGGGATATACTAAGTTTCGACCCATGTAACGTAGGCCACACAGCTCGGTAGTCGGTACAGGACCTATCATATTACATCGTCGTCGATTTTACTGCTCCGATGGCGTAATCTTCAATATAAGACTGTTTGTGAACGCCTTCTATCAAAAGATACTCTCGCGTCTCAGCTGACCTGAGAATATTATTTTACGGTAAAGCTTGTGGGGAGATCTGTTATCCTTTATTTCTCTCGCAATATCTCTCCATAGCAATGTAGAGTCAAACGATCCGCAGGACTAATAACATCTTGACCAGAATACGCTTGCGTATGGAACCGTGCCGTGCTCCCCAGCCATTCCCATCCTCACTCACCTCCCCGCCGGTCCGATCTGATGGTTGTCTCGCAAGTTAACAACATCTTACTCATGAATCGCGATGTGTAAAGCACCGCTGACTTGATGTGTGGAAGGGGTAGGCGGAGTGATCGTGCCACTGAGCGAAATAGTCTTTTCTTGGGTATTCAGAGCTTTGATCTTCAGCTCGGTCGGGCCAATAGATGATGACCCTTGGTCGATTTCGTAAGTGCCATGTAAATCATCGACGGCCTCGTACGTCAGGGTTACAGGGGTTGCTTGAGTCTGCCCAATATGTTGATAGAATTGGCCATCAATATGAAGTTCGCGGCCATCAACAATGAACCTCCCCTGGAAACTTGCGCCGGATACATTAAAGGTGCCGGGAGCGCTCATCTATTTCGAATGTTAGGGAGAGCTTCATTATTCAGAAATAGAGAATGCATGGTGGAATTCTTCATGACTTGAATGAAGCCAGGTCTTACGTTGATAAAGAGAAAGGGGGTTGCGTTTCCAAGGACGTATGGATGAGGGCTTGTGGAATTGTTGGATGGGCTGCTTCATGGCCAGAAGAAAGGTTCTCTTATATAACTTCTGTACGGCATCGGGCCACAAGGAGGGGTACAAGGCCTGAGCGCTAAGTATTACATTATCGTGCGTAGGAGTGACAAATACTCCGCAGGTTGGAGGGAAATGTTGCAATATATCATTGGATTTGGGGTCGAGAACAGGTTCAGTGAGGGTTTTGCATATGCACGAGGGGGAGAGAAATCCGCGCGGGGTTGTTGCATCGCGGCCACGTAGGAAATTCCTGTTGGCCACACCATCCTGATCACTCGTTTGCTACATATATCGACCAGGTTGCGTGCTTTCTAAGTGACATCACCATGAATTCCATGTACATGTCAGGTATGTCAGTCCCTGATGGATTGTAGAATGTCTCCATTGTGATTATGCTTTCTAGATCAAATATGTACTATTGTTGGTTGAGAGACTCGTTTTATGGGTTAGTCACCGCACTAGGAGAGAGAAAGAAACAGGGTGAAGATATAAAACTAAGAAGATAAAAGAAGACCGTGCGTGATTCGTGAAGGTAACATGGATCGTCCAACACTCGCAGGGGCAGTGATGGGTTAGGCGAAGCATCATCAAACTGATGCCCGCCCTCGAAATTCATTGATTAGAGCCACAATTTCTGGAACATCCTCGCCGGCCACTTCAGATTTGTTATTTTTGCGTTCTGCTGATTGTTTGTTTTTCCTCGCCATGGAATTGGGAACTGGAATCTGTGTGTTACGCCTCGACACGTAGCCGCGTGGTTTCTTGGAACGTGGAGGCACTGGTGGCTTGGATGCACTCGATACAGAATCTGTTCTCTCATTCGATGCAGCATGTCGCTGCCAAGGTACCCTCTCCAGTGGGTCACAGCTCGAGTCGACAGGGGAAAGTGGACCACCAGTAGTAGTATCATGTGGGATACTGATCGAAATGTTTCTGCCGATCTCTTTGCCGATCAGGGCTCGGACCCCTTGGAGAAGTTCTGCAGTACTGCCCATCACCTTTTCCCCCTCAGCACCGTTCCACTGTACGGTAGAAAACTCTGTCGGACCTTGATGCGAGGATTCTACCCAATCCACTTCACTTTGTCTTCGTGTATGGGACACTGCTTGCTGGGAAACGTGGATGTTTATATGTATGGGTGCACCCCCAAACTGCTGGGTAGGACCCTCCGTGGGTTGAGCTACTTTCATCGGAGGCTTGAAGTCGGGTGAGTGCATGTTCGCTGCCACTGATAATACCCAGAGGTAAAAAGACCAAATCAACTGTCCAAAAATAGCCAGTAAGACGCAGATTCCAATGAGGGCACTGTGCATGGTCGTCGCTATTCCAGTGGGCAGCTTTTCAAGCACCCGCATGAAGTCCGCACGGTCAACTTCCCACCGTTTGTGCTCAGTCACACGCTCCATGCCTGTGGAATTGACCGGAGGAATAGTGAGCAGCAGCTCTTTGGCACAGAGAGCGGCAGCAGCAGCAGCATAGCCATGCCATCGATCATTTTTGTGTGAGTCGGAATAGTCACAGATCCCGCGAATAGCAATCCATTTTAAGCTGTCGCTGAGGCCAGCTGCTTCCATCTCGAAACAAAGAGCATCGAATTCGTGGGCGATTTGATCTCGAGCCGTGGCATCTTTTATGACTTGGTCGGCAGATGCGATTATCCCGTCGTGGACCCTGACTTGATCCTTGCCACGGGAGGGCCTTTGTATTAAATGCACTTGATCTTGAGGTCTATGGTTGGTGCAATCACAGTTGTCAAGATGAACGTATCGAGGATTGTACAGGCGATCCGTATGCGATTCAGGGCGTCCGAATGTCGCTTTCATCGGTGGAGATTTTGCGACCATTTGCTCTAAGGATGTTGCAAGGTCTAACCCATCGAAAATGCGTGTTTTCAGTCCAGTCACCGCATGAAGAAGGATAGGAGCTGGTGTGAATGTGTGACCAGTGACTTGGAATCCACTCGGTGTTTTCTTACCGAGTCCGTATTGAACTACCTTCGTTCCAATAACCACATCTCCAAGACGAACATCATTTTTTTCGCTCGGGGCACCGCCACCAATTCCGACCATGAAGCCTAGATTTATAGATGGGAATCTCATCTTCATGTCCTCCGCGACTGTGGATGTGGACACTAGCCCGTACCGGCCAATTGGCAAACAACCAACCACTATTCTGTGTCCTCCAATGCGACCGCGAGTGTAATAACTGCGACCATCACTTGTCAGCGAGCTCTTCGTGGTATCGTCGTAGGTCTGATCTAGTATTTCCAGAGCCGCGATGTATTCTTTGAAGAGAGCGCAAACCCAGCCAACGGTGAACTCGCGGTCATCGGGCCGTGCTGTAGTTCCGAGCATTTCCACGGCAACTTAGGCAGTATTGACAACGGGCAGGATCGCGTGTGACAGATATCCAGGTAGCACTATCGTCTATCTAGTTGAAAGGTCTGGGTCGAGTCCCAGTCGCCGCGTCGGTATCCTCGTCGAAGTCGATATGTAGCGCTAAGATAAAAGTGCGGGTAATTTCTCCGAAAGATAGCCAGGAAGAAAACAATAGCGCGGTTCCTTAGCTACAACTTTACGTAGCGCTAGGTCGCAGAAATAGTATAATAATAATCGTTGGACGTGTCATTGCGCTGCACTGGAACGGACATGACATGTATTGCGCTCTGATTAGCGAGACCAGCACGACCGTCCGGCGCCTAATAGGCTGCATGCTTGCTCGGCGGCTAAGTCATTACGCCAACGTGTCAGAATAACTGCGCGTTTCTGAATTTAGTAAAACATCAACTGGCCTACAGATCAAAGCACCTCA
Source organism: Aspergillus pseudotamarii (assembly GCF_009193445.1). Taxonomy (NCBI): domain Eukaryota; kingdom Fungi; phylum Ascomycota; class Eurotiomycetes; order Eurotiales; family Aspergillaceae; genus Aspergillus; species Aspergillus pseudotamarii. The sequence goes on along the minus strand of NW_022475041.1, from coordinate 150,266 downwards.
TGTGATCTGTACCATATGCAATCTCGGATGGCGGAATAGGATGACGGACGAATGTTCAAGATATCCCACCGACAGTATTGCCAGGCAATCAGCTTCCGACAACTGTATTAGAGCCAGTTTCATATTGTACACGATTAATCCACGGCTCTGCTACAGTATAACAGCTCATAAATGCCATGTGGTGTACAGTGTGACTATGAATGCGTTTACCAAAGCACGTTGTTGGCAAGTATGTGTCCACCTAATCCCTTCAATACCAGATAGTTCCGAAGATCTTCTTCATTACGTCATATTCGACGTAGTATGGAGGGATAAATTTTTCAACCATACGATCCCAGGACGTCCTCCAAGGCGGATTAAACATGGCACGATAGAACTCCCAGTATTCGGGCCAAAATCCAGATAATCCCCAGTCCAGTAACACAACAGTACCATCAGATCGGACCAGCATGTTACCCTCATGAAGGTCACCGTGTGTGAACACTATTTTGTGTCCTTTCAGCCCTCGTACCGTCTGGTGCAAGATATACTCACTGGCCCAAAAATTGGATTCCGGGTCGTTTTCGATTTCAAGTAGCTTTCCTGGAAGTCGGTCTCGCAAAGCTTGGACCATGCCTTCGTTGAAGCTCTCCTCTGATTCATAAGGCCCGTAGCTATACAATGTATGGTCGCCATAGCCTCCTTCGAAGACTCCATCTCGGCAAGGTGAGCGATCTAGCCCACCAATGAAGTTGCCTTCGATCGCTCGCATTTGCTGCACATAGTCGGTTAATTGGTCAAGGATTGTCTGGTGTTCTGTCTCCGAAGCATTGTCCCAGTACTGTTCAGAAGGCGTTCCATGTTCATATGACATGATGATGTATCCAGTCCCGTCAAGAATATATGCACTCAGCAGCTTGGGCACCGCGATGGTGGTACGTTTAGATACCAGATTTAGAGCCTCAGCTTCGGCTAAACGAACCCCATGGCCGAATTTTACAAGCATGTCAGTATCGGCCCAGGCGAGGCGAGCGCCCATCTTGTCCGGTATGAGGTCCTCAGCATCTTTCAGATCTTCGGGATCCAAAATAATCGTAGGCGGACCAATATCCTCCGAGTAAATGAGACGCAGCTCGGGTTCCTCGGGGGATGTCGTAGACTGCTGACTGTCGGTGGCTTTCAGAGCATTTGAAGCTGGCCCACGCGCCGTTTCCTTTTCTCCTGGTGTACGGTCACTTTTACCTTCGGCCTCCGGGGCATGTTGCCTGTTCTTCTGTCCCTCGATATCAAGTCGGAGTGGGTCAATGCAATTCAATTCGGATAGCGACGTGCCATTTCCTCCGTATTTCAGTGGGATATCCGAGCCAAGGTGAAGTGCGAGCTCCTCTGGCTTTTGTAAAAGAATGGTGTTCCGTTGGAGGTATTCGGGAACATCCAACATAGCGAGGTATTCATGCGATGGATATATAATGTACGTTTTCTCAAGAAGACAGGGGTAGTGCGCGTGGATCAACGCAATTAATTCACGAAGCGCCTGCCGAATCTTCCCTCGAAACGATACGTATCCTTTACGCCCTCCCGGTTTCTGTTGCAGTCGGAATTCAAGCACACAATTCGCTGCCTGATTAATCTTCTGGTCCACGTCAGCTGGCTGGGACAGGAGCAGAGTGGCGAGATGCTCTAGTACGGCGACCCCCAGATTGCTAATTCTGGCAGACGTTGAAAGGCTTTCGTGCAACGGCGAGAATCCCTTCAAGACCGTCTCATCGACAATGACCCACAGAACATAGCTCCCACGACTTTTGGTAACATAGAGTAGGCCTAGCTCAGGTAAAAGCCATTTAGCCTCGCCCATACCTGCCCGTGGATCGCATCTGCGCCGCCATTCTAGCGTCTTGGAGAGTGAGTGGCGGGCCCTTGGAAGTTGCAGTGAAGGTATGATAGAATTGTGCTGTAAAAACTATGTCTATGTCACCCTTCGTATTCTTTCCTGAGAATGTCCTTCAGTGGATACCTTTTGGATAATACTCTCCACGATTCTTGGTTCGCCATCGTTTAGGTCAGTGCCCCATATCTCACTATGGCGCGTTTCCGTGGTGAGGGATCGTATGTTTTCCAGTATACATTTTGTGTTTTGGGATAACTGACATTCTGGTGTTGTAGACATGACAGGGTGGCTATATCGGGAGTGTATCGTTATTGACTGGCCTTACGACATGCGACCTATCTTCATGCTTGGCAACCTATTTGGGAGGTTCTTGAGGGCGTATCGAACTCTTGTACAATTGGTTGGCTATTCCATATTGGATTCACATACTGTTCTTGTCGGGCGGTAACACGTTCATCCTCCATACTTGCGGTTGAGGGCCTGAGGCTATGGACGGAAGATAGTAGTTCCATTGCCGGGGTTCGTAGTCATGTGGCCGACTGCATGTGTTGACGTTGCCTGAGGCAGCATTGCTCTAAAAATAGAATAGGAAATTGTTTTGTGCATGTTGATGATGGCCTACCTCCCCTTGATACGAGACTCGGAATTCTTCGTCGAAAGTATCCTCTTGTAAGGAAAATGGTATTCTTTTGCTGATCGTCCAGGTATGAGATGTTCAAGGTGCTAACTCTGGAGATACAAGTATATAGCGTTATCATAGTACGATTTATGAGAACGAGTCTAAAGTGAATCGATCATATAACAGTTTCAATGTCTTCTGCTGGTAGTTGTTGGAGTGTACTAATGTATGATTTAGCATGCATAATGAAACATCAGCCCCTAAACATATTTACGGTTAACTATCGACCTTGTCATGTCCACGGGTCATCATCCTTGTGATTACAGGAGAATTGTCGTCGGTGTTAGGGGTAAGATGTGCAAGGCACGACCTTAGTGCTATATGATGTTTTGGCCGAGTGTAACTCAGAGTTGGCTCTCACTTTCTGCCTGTCATTTTTGCTTTTGTCGTTTGCTCTTTTTTTTCCCCTGGCAATAAATGGCCTCGTATATGATACGGAGTGTCCTCGTCAGGCACCAGACACTAGTCTGGGAGCTTCACCCGTACCGCGTTTTTCGTCTTTTTCAGGATTGAGAAAGTGACAGCATGTGGTGTTTTAGCGTTTCAAAGACAGGGTACAACATAGAAGGCTGATTGTGATCGTGCCTTGTTCTATCTAGTTTACTCGCGACCACACCGTAAAATGTGAAAGCGTTGGATGCTTGGTTCGAAGTTTACAAAAGTCAGCCTTCTCATTGAAGAGATAGTAAGAACCTAGCTAGTAGCCTCTGCCGGGCACTTGCAATTGGGGCTATTTAGTTGACGAGATAAAAAGAGAAACCTAATGAAGTGAATACGAGACCAAGAGATACGAAGTAATGCAGATCCACGAGTTTGAGATTCCGTCCAACTAGGCCTGTCCATTTGGTCACTCCCAGCAAATTACTATACAGCCATCCAACCTCTCATGCGTCGTCGTCCATCCATGGTACGATTCTCTTACGTATCATCTTTCTCAACTATGTGTGGCAAATGCAAGGGGTTCCGTAGAAGTGTAATACTGCCTTAGCAGCCAATATTGCTGGACAACGCAAAAGGAGAATTTCTCTATTTGGTGGGTCTGGAAAAAAGTTCCCCATTTAACCCAATCGTAAAATACATCCTATTTAGGTAAGCTGGAGGCTGTATAGAGCTCACTCATGCTGTGTGACTGGAGGGTTATTGGGCATCTTTTCGTGCCCCTTACCTACTCCGGCTAGCGCTTCTAGCACTAATTTTCTATTCTCTAAATAGTCTTGCAGATCTTCATTGCCGTTAGAAAACTGCAGAAGGTTAAACCTATCTAATCGCATCAGCCTTTTACTGATGATAGCAGATTGGCAGGATTTGATGGTGATCTGCGCTCCGTGGGTTAGCGTTCGTGTACCTCGTATGAGCATGCCTATCATTTGAGTTGGAGAGCACCACGAGAGAACATCAACTATACGAGGTTTCTATTCTAGAAAAAAAGCTTCAGCCAAGCGTCGATCCCTGCCAGCCTCATCGTCCGGGGGCCGGGAGTGGCTTTAAGTGGATCCGTGTGCCGAGACGACCAAGCCAGCAATACGAGCTTTGAAATACGTAAGGATGCAGGCTGGACTGGTCGAGGAAAGAGTATAGGGTCATTGGCATCGGATCACCGCTGTTACCTGCCTCAAAAACACTTTTTCATGACACAGCCTTCTCGTGTTTCGTGAAGATCTCTACTGTTCAGCCAAATCCCTGACGTGGTGGGCACATTGGGAGGGACTGAGGGTTTTCCCTTTGGAGGCTGAACACGAGAAGGAACACGAGATGAACGGAGTCGAGTGTACACAACTTCAGGGGGAATGAAGGATATAAATACGGGCTAGGAGTCTGCTGGTTGGGGAATCATCAACAATCCAAAACCCAGAAGTCGATTGCCTGCCAAAGCAATAAAAATTCCAAATCCTTCCACTTGACGTGATCTTTTATCGCACTCCAAACTGTAAGGGGACTCAGCATTCCAATCAAACTTGATCATTCAGACCACGAATTAACCAATGTTGAAATATAGACACCCTACAAAATGCGTTTCTTCGGTGGTGTTATCGCGACCTTCGTCGTCTGCTCCTCTTTGGCGGAGGCCTTCTGCCACAACTCGATCTCTTGCGGGCTTGGAGGTGATGATACTTGCAGCAAGACCTGTGTGCGAGAGGGCAACCCTAGCGGCGGTCGCTGTCTCCCGCGTGATGGCTGCCCTGGCTATACCATTTGCGCCTGCTACCCCAGAAGCAAGCGCGGCGATGAGGTGATCGATGGCGATGTTGGCCTCCGCAACGTCCTGAAAGACTATGGTATAGAGGAGGAGGCCGATAAGGGAATCAAGGAAGCGTTGAATGCAAGAGACATGGAGAAGCGCAGCATTACCTGCAGCTTCCCCAATCCTTGGGGCGGACTTTTCTGCGAAGACCACTGCTCCTACATCGGAAAGCCCGGTGGCCAGTGCAAGGATGGAGTCTGTACTTGCAACTAAGTGCTGAGTCTTGCACCAGATACAAGATCTTCAGAGGAAAGTAGTGGAGGAAAAGGGTGATTTGTTTACTTTCTTGTCAAATTCTATTTGCTGTCGGACTCTACTGTAATTAGTTCGAATTTTGAGATTTATGAATACGTTTGAATATATGCTTCTTGCAACAGGTATTTCTATCATTAAATCTTCTATGGTAAAGACTACTGCTTAATAGAAGGGGAAGATGTTGCCCAAGTGACATCATCCTGGTCCGATACACCAGACGACGTTCAGTGTGTTTTGTAGAAAGCAGGAAGATAAAGGTGTTCCGAACATAAAGAAAGGCTTATTGTATACTTCAATTGTGCGAAGGCCAGTGATAGTATCCTTTTTTTTTTTTTTTTTTTTCCTTCAGGGATTCTGTTCCTATTCCCGTCGGTCTCGCTGCTTCTGTGCTCCCTAGAGTGATAATATGGCTTCACAACACGCAAATTTTCAGACAACTTACTCAAATTACCACCAGGCTGGCTCCAGTTTCTCAGGAGACATACCATTTGCATTTGCATAGAAATGGGCGACAGTATAGGGTCAAGGTTGTAAACCTCTACCTGGATACTTGGTGTGTAGTTCCCGTGGCTGCGTTTGGACTTGTTGAACGGTGTCGTGATTTGGACATTGATATATATATTCCTCGAAGTTGCACGCTGGAAGGCTAACGATGAACCTTCAAACACAGAGCGACAACCGTGAACTTAAAAATTACGAAAGGCACCTCCCATCCGTAGTTTTGCCATGGCCATTGATGTATGCTAAGCCTATTTTCTGTCCTGGACCCGCCGGTGAAAATTTTTGATAGGGCTCAAAGTGAAAGGCCCAAAGACCCTGCGGCGGCATCCCGAAAGTCGAAGATCAGAACATTATTAGCTAAGCGGCCCTTAGAGGATCGGCAAAAATTGCTTAGAAAATATTTTGGGGCAAAAGTTGCGAAATTCACTCATTTGATTGGATTCGTATACCGTACTCGATACATGGCTATGAGTACTAAGCAATTGTCATGAATCATGACCGAGTAAAACGTTCAGCCGGGACTGATATTAACACATTGACTGACATCATCCAAGACTTTATTTAGGCTGCACGGTGTGCCGAGAGTCAGGAAACGGCGCAGAGTTTGCTAAACAGTGGTTAAAATTTCCTATTTCGGCCTGAAGAACGGCATTTCATCCAACATTTCCCAAGGAACTGACCAGTCAGAGAGTAGCCCGCCGTTCCCCGTGGAGTATTTTCTCCACTTTATCCCACATGGGTTGTGAAAGATGTGGGGTTCTTTAATCGGAATTGTCGGACTGCCATGGAAATATCGAGGGAATAAATGGTGTATGACAGTAGGGAACCGAGAAATAGTTCAAAGCATGCCGTGATCGGTCGGTTAGGATATCCACCTTCAATCCCGAGGCCATCTCGGATCCAAAGTCGGATCTTAGACGGGATATATAAAAACAGGGTTTTCTGCCTGATCCTTCCTTTCCTCTCCAGGCGTGGTGTTTTTCATTTCCATTATTCCCCATTCTAGCTATAAACAAAATGGTAGCATCATTACTGAGACTTGCAGTCCTCGGGACGTTGGCAGCGCAGGCCGTCTGCAAGACTGTCAATACATCATCCCTCTTGAGCTACCAAGACAAACCACGAGTATTCATCCTTTCGGACATCTCGAATGAACCGGATGACCAAGAGTCCTTGACACGGTATCTCCTCTACTCTAACCAATTCAAAACCGAGGGTCTCGTGGCATCGACATCCACTTGGCTCAGAGATGCAGTGCACCCGGAGGACATGTTGCAGGTGATCAACGCCTATGGAAATGTCACCGATAACCTCAACAAGCATGCTCCTCCCGACGCCCAGTATGCCTCCGGAGATTACTTCCGGAGTATCCTGCGCAGTGGCGCACCGGTAAGTCAACTATTCCCCTCAAACTGTGATCATACAAACCCTAAATCGTCCTAGACCTATGGCATGAAAGCAGTGGGAAGCAACGTTTCACTTAGCGACGGCGGAAAGCTCCTTCTCCAACGGCTTCAGTCCCCATCCGAGAAGCCCCTCTGGGTCCTCGCTTGGGGTGGTACAAATGTTCTGGCTCAGGTGCTGTATAAGATCCACCAGAACTACTCATCCGAAGACGCGGCTGCCATGCGTTCCAAACTGCGCGTGTATGCCATTTCCGATCAGGACGACACGGGTCCCTGGATCCGTCGGAACTACCCAGATATCTTCTACATTTCCTCCACCCATGGATGGAACCAATACGGTATGGCTACATGGATCGCCATTTCCGGCGAGACGTACTACAACAAAGATGAGGGTGGTCCAAATGGAACCACCGTGACTCATGCGTGGCTCCGCGACAACATCCAGATTGGACCCTACGGTAGCGTGGCATATCCCGATTTCAAGTTCATCATGGAAGGCGATACTCCTACCTTCCTGTATCTGATCCAGAATGGATTGGGGGACTCCGAGAACCCCGGATATGGATCTTGGGGTGGAAGATATACCAAGGTGGATCCGTCAACAGCCGTGAACTACAACCACTACAGCGATGCTGCGGATCGCGTGGTGGGTCTTAACAACAAGACCTTTAGCTCCAACTATGCTACTATTTGGAGATGGCGTGACGCTTATCAGAACGATTTCGCCGCTCGGATGCAATGGACTCTCCCGGCGAACACTAGCAAGGCGAACCATCACCCCGTTGTCTCTGTGAATGGAGGGAAGGAGTTGGCTCCATACAAGGTTACGGCTGAAGCAGGTTCGACGATTAACCTCGATACTGCTGGCACTTATGATCCCGATGGCGATACGTTGTCGTACAACTGGTTCCAGTACGAAGAGCCGGGCTCCGATGATTGGAACGTGGCAGGACAGGTCCCTGCATTAAACTTGACTACTGCGAACGCTGGCCAACAGGTACAGGTGAAGATCCCCGCGTCCGAGGACAGCTGTAATGGAAAGGGGGACAACCCTTCTGGCTGTTGGTTGTTGCATTTGGTTCTGGAGGTTAAGGATAATGGCATTTATCCCTTGACAACTTACCGTCGGGTGCTGATCCAGACTACTAACCAAACGATCTCTACGTGATATGGCTGTACCTATGCGTAACTCCTGTAATATAAAGCATTTTAGATAGACATACGCATAATGAAATAGTTTAGGATATCCATCTTCACCGGGAGGATTAGAGAAGGAAGGGCGCACAAATAGTAAAAGCAAATAACGACGGCCTTATGGCTATGTATCAGATGGCACTGTCCCTGATATGCCTTTTCAGCTGTACCAGCATCTTCTCCTGGTAATTCCAGATTCTTTCACGATTCCGCAGTCCTCTTGATTCCTTCCGGTTGCGCTTGATATCAAGGTCCAACATATACCAATTTGTCCGCCCATAGGGAGGCTTTGGTAGAGCCCACTGCGACATATGTTCCTGCACATTGATGGTATGTGACACGATGGTGGGAGTTGACATACCCGGAGCCAGGGCTTCACGTCTGTTATTTCCGATGTCCTCAGCGGTCACTGTGGCCCAGTAATATGGAGGTTCATCACTCCAGATCTCCCACAGCCATGGCATCTTTTCTCTGAGTAGCCGCTGCCAAAGAGAGATTGGCAATTGATGAAAGGCTCGAGAAACTAACCGCAAGCTCGCGATATCTTGTGAATTCAGATAATTGAGAATAATGTTTCGTATTTCTCGAGGAAGTCGACGGAAGCTATCGGAAGTGAGCGCTGGGCCCTTCATTGTGTGCCAAGAGCAGTGGGGGAATTGAAAGCCCCCGGTTGTATATTGAACGATGCATCGGTATTCATGGCTCTGTTTAGGAGCTCCCGTAGTTTGGGCACATGATATGGATTTGCAGCCATCCACTCGGCGCCAGCCCAACACCACCACATCCCTACAACACGGGCCCGCGTCACTTTAGGTTTAGAAAGGTCATACAATTCACGAGAGTAGCGGTGTATATTTTGGTAAAAGCTTAGTAAGCGCTTTACCTCTACATAGCCAAGGCGAAGCCGTGAGAGTTGCATATAGATGCCGAAGCACCACGGATGAAAGGGCAGTGCAGATTCGGGGACATTGTGATTCTCGCGGACTAATGTTAGTAGCGGTTACAGCTCATTTTTGTACGTCGCATCTTCTCTTCGTAGAAACAGAAAGCCATACTTGGATAAAGAGGTTGACAATCTCGCTCAGTCTTGCGGCATGTCTTGCCGGCAACCAAGAAATGATTTTAGGGTCTTGAATACTGTACCCACACTCTGGTATTGCATCGGTAATGCCCGTCAAGATGACCTTGCCCTGGCGCTCGATATCGAGATCGTCCGGCTCTCGGACGTGGCTCTCAAGTTTGGGTACAAGACTCTGGAAAGTCCGACAGCCCCGCATCTCTCGAGCAGATATCCGATGGCCGAGATAGCCTCCAAATGACTGACAGCCTGGACCACCAACATGTTCCACATCGTCTTTAATTATGGCGATTCTACCACGTCTGTGACGCATATATCGAGTAATTGGGAGTTGTTGACCCACCACAGGGGTCTGCCCCTCTTCGAAATCGAAAGAGAGACAACCGTCACTACTAGGAGACTCTGTGTTGCGCATTTCGTGGTACTGTCGAAGGATGTAAAAACATCCAGTTTCCTCAGTGGAGCACTTCCACTGAGTGTCATACCAAGCATTTACCCAGTCGTCATTGAAACAACTGCCGACATTAGCACACTTGTCGGTCCCGACACAGTTGCCGGCCCAGGCACAGTTGGGAGGTTCGTCAGTGGTCCTGATGCGACCGATGTTGAAACTAACGCCACAGAGGCCACACCAAGACTAGAAGCAGGACTGGTCAGAGTGAAATTGAACTCCATGCCGTGAATCACAGCTTCACAGGGATACCTCTATGTACCGTATAGGTGGAAAGGTTAGCAACAGAGCGGCCTTGCTTCAGGTCACGGTAGGCTAGGCTTACTCATTGCCTTGGACAGTACAGTATCGCCAAAAAGCCTGGCGTCGCTAGAGGAATAATGTACGAATGTAACGTGAGTGAAATTTGGGTAGTGGAGAAGGGTAAGGCTCAACATTTCGGGAATAAAGCGTTAGAGAAGGTTCTTATGGTTTCCGACTATCTGTCACCAATAGACGTCAGTATGTGTCTTATAAGACACTGCTAGACATAAATCATTACACTGCCCGTCGTCCCAATTCGGCAGGCGGTGTTTTCGAAGCATCCCTCATCTCTATGGACTCAGGTCGTTCGTCGCCTTCATGTCCTCAAGGACAACATCCTGATGTCATTGTTGTTACCGAGGCCTTTTGGAGCTACATAACTGGTGATACATACTCAATTACTAAATGTCGGTTGTTGTGGAGCTGTAAGAGCAAGGTAGGGAGTGGAAATTCCCCTGGATGACCAGTTAGAATAAGTTTTTATATGTTTTGCTAGAGCATTGGCCAGGAAGGGGCCGTTGACACCAAGTTAAAGTACTATGAAACGTCCTGCTGAGGAAGTATGGATTAAAAATGAATTTGTATTTAGACATTGGTCGCGTCACGTGTGCAATACCCTTTGCCTCAAAGGCATACCTTCATCACACCGGACGTCTGGGAATGATGAAAGAAAGGAATGAGCTGGCCACGACCAGCTATCTGCCGCTCAAACCGTGCGCTCCAGACTCCTGAGAAGACCATTGGGTTCAGCAACACCTTGCGAAGCGATTGCATCGGCACGCTCCTGCGTGTCAGCAACGGCGTAGATACGGAGTTCATCAGCGTTGCCCGAGGGGCGGAAGTGAGCGACATCGCCGCTAGCGAAGATGATTCTAACTCCGTCTGTGTAGTTCAAGCGGGCAATGGATGAGAAACCATATTCTGGGGAGAACACAGTTTCGAGCTCTTGGCGGATCTGCTCGAGTTTCTTGGCATCGAACTCTGTAACCTGAAGCTGAGCACGGCTACCGTCGTAGGCAACAACATGATCTGGCTGATATGATACCTCCTGCATCGTGGACTCTGGTGGGGAGAAACGGTCGATAATCTTCAAGCTCGTTGCGCGAGGGAAGTTCCGAATCAAAGCGGCACGGCTGGAACGCTTGGGCAGCGTGGCGAACAGTTCGGGCACAGTGATGCTGCGGTTGCCCGCCGCAAACAAAGCGCAGAGCAGAGGCAACACAGCATCACGTGTGGGAAGTGCGGTAAGGATATTATTATTGCGCTCAATATCAGAGCCAGTGAGGAAACCGCCGTTGGCTTCCCATCCACAGACGCGACGGCGTCCCTTGGAGAGGGAGTGCTGCATACCAGCAATAACGTAAGGGCTACCAATCTTCGTCTTGGGCTCAGTGACACTAGCAAGGGAGCCACGATCCATAGCATCATTAGTGCTGATAGGCACCACAACGGAGTCGGCACCCAGGAATTCGGCGACCGTCATGCCCAACAGATCACCACCGAAGAAGCGGAGCTTGCCTCCTTCAGGGGCTAGTATGAGAGGGCGATCGCTGTCACCGTCAGTAGAAACCATCGCGTCGAATTGCTGTCCAGTGCTGTCGTAGAGTTTCTGAACAGTGTCGAGTTGGGCTTGATCAATAGCTTCAGTATCAATGGGCACGAACGTATCACTTCGGCCAGCAGTGACGACTTCAGCTCCAAGCAATTCGAGGATCTCCACTAGGACGTCACGGCCAACGGCAGAGTGCTGGTAGATGAGAAGCTTCTTGCCTTTTAGTGATTCACCCCGGAAGAACTCCGTGTAGCGCTGAATGTACGCAGCTCTCCCTTCAGCGGCAACGGGTGGAAGGTTGGACGGGGCACTGCGAAGCATGCCCTGCTCATTGAAAAGAGACTCAGCGTATGGCTGTGAGAGTAGCTCTTCGCGAGTGACTTGGACATTGTTGTTAATAGGCTGTTCGTCCTTCTTCAGGAGCTCTCCTTTCGACGTGTTGAGCTTGTATCCGTTGCGATCGAACGGAATGTGGCTTCCGGTAACCATAATACTGCCCTTGCCATGCTTCAGAGCATAGTAGGTCAGAGCCGGTGTGGGGATAGCGCCTAGGTTGATGGGATGCATGCCTCCATCCTTCAACGCCTGCTCTACCGCTTGGCAGAGTCCTCCGCGACCCCCCTCAACATAACTTGTGGAGCTGGGCCGAAGGTCATACGCAAAATAGAAGTCATCCCCGGACTTAATACCACCATCCTGTTGGTCAAGAGATTGGAGATAGCGAATTTCAGCAAGTACGTTAGTATAAATCTCCAGCTGTGTCAGGTCAACCACTTTGCCACGGCGGCCGCTGGTACCGAATTTCAGGGGCACCGGCTCATAGGCAAGGTGACAGCGAAGAGCGTCGGAGGCGGAAGGTGAAGCCATTTTCTTCGTGCCTTCTATGATTCTTGCGTAATTACTTCTTGCTTCACTGAAGGGCTATGACTATTAGCTTTGGGAAGACAGGTAGGAGGGGTTCTTGACAAGTTGATTGAAATATTGCTATATTTACGCTTGCGGGTATCACGTGGGGCCCTCTGCGTTCAACCAGTGGAGTGTGAAAACGTGACCGATATTGAGGGACGGACGAGTGGTGATTGGCTGAGATGAATGACGCTATTGCCACTAGCGGATTAGCTCTTTGTCACATCTCGTGACCCCGCGCCTGCCACCTCAACCGCGTTAAACTTGGTAGTACTAAGTCGATAGGGCTCAAACTGATTTGCATATGGAAAGTCATATAGGTCTACGACATAACTACAACTCTTAATATATCATATACGGACGGAAGCACAATATCATAGTAGTGATCGAGGATAAAAGACAGAATGTAGCTAGTGAATAGAAAAGCAACCACTGTTCGAAGCTAATGAACGGAGGGTACAATAAAGTCAGGCAGCCGTTAACTGGTATGTAGCCGCTTCTAACACGGCTAAAATAGGCTTCTCCTTTCCATAACCTTTGGTAAGCTATAACAATAAGGTCATTCAGCTCTGCCGCTGCTTACTTCTTCATTCTGTTGAGGGCACGTGAGCTTCCGTCGAGACATCATCCTGACGTTTGATATTCCGAAATCTTCGATTATTTCACTCAGAGAATCTTTTCTCAACAGCAAGAGTCTGCACCCATAGTATCATGGACCTCCCTGTATGTCAAGGCTCGGGCTTTCTTTTGAAGGTTATAGACCAAGGGGCAGAGGGGTTCTAACACGATAGCCTCAGGTCGAGAGCATCCCAGACGACTGGACCACCGATCCTGCCGAAATTCACTTTGACCTGGTATGGAAACATCATAGAAGCCAAGGCCAGAAGATGGTGAGGAGGTTCGGGCTATCAAAGCCACGGGTTCTCATGACTTCCAAGCGCGAAACGGGGATTCCCCAGTACATGATTCAATCAGGCGAGCGGTACTATATCTGGAACGAGATGGACGACACGGTCTGGCAAATTATCAAGCCTACAGGGCTGCTAGCCATACTCCGAACCATGACCGTCAGGGGACAAAGGGGGCTAAAAGTAAAGATAATTGAGCCACTCGAAGTTTATGAGTATGAGGAGCACAACGAGTAGATGGTCGTTCCTTCCATTAGGTGGCAAATGGTGGTTCTGGTGATAGCAAATAATATCATCTTTGAAAATCTGCAGCCTTGAGTTCTGTTGTAGCTATACTAACGCAGTCATTCTTCTTGCAATTCACAACCTTGTATGAGACCGTAACCAATTTTCAAATCGGAAGCAACAATGGCAGAAAACATTCTCATGGTCTTCAATGGTCAACTTGACCTGCGCAATGCGTATACATACTCACTGCCTCAGGTAGACCGCGTAAGTGCGAAGAAACCTTTTGTCGCACTAATTTTGCAGTAGATCCATAACTTTCTCGCGGATGTCGTTAATCAGCCTGCGTTCTATGGTATTTCAATCAACCAGGTTTCGAAACTAGTGGCTATTCGTGCGGAAATTATACGCTTGAGGTAAGAAGTTTCTGTGATAGGGCATTGACTAATGTAAGAAGCAATTAGGAAGTATAGGAAAGGCTTGCTGGCTTTTTCTAAATAGCCTCCCAAGCGGAGAAGAATATAATGACGCAGCGTTAGACCCAAGGCAACACATACATCGAACTATACATCCACGATGGCCTTCCGCAAGGATATCGAAGTTTAAACTCCTCAGATATCGACATAAAGGTGTCGACGTTTGGAGCGCAACTGACCTGCTTGGCTTATTCCTGTCCAGCCTAGGACCGGCACCATGGAGCGCCACAAAGCGTAACTTCTATCTGCCACTTACGGCAGCATACGGGCAGTGGTGTTCGAGAATATGCGACACGGCACCTGCTACCGTGATACAATGCACATGGCAAGAAACTGAAGGGCAACGCCCCGTGTTCTTCCTCGGTGCGAGTATGGCAGGATATAGAGCAGGAAAGGCGGTAACAGGATCATGGATTCATGTTCTAAATCGAGCTCGATTTTATTTAAGCGCTAGTGATCCATTAAAGCTTGCTGGATGGAGCCAGAAAGTATCTCCGAGTCTTCAGGCTAAATCAGTCACCGGGGGCACACAGTTCGGCCGGTGTGCCGAGACATACCCGTTTTACTTCCTCTTAAGGTCTGTATAGTATGCTTTAAGCTACAGGGGCGGCTGCTGATTTGATGCAGGGGGCATGAAGCGCCACAAAGGGTCTACGGACTGGCGTTGTGTAGGAGGTACTTGGATGTACCACTGTATGATGATAGGCTGTCGGGTGATATATGGCAGAACTTGTGGGACCCTTGTTTGAATTGCCGACACTTGTTCAGATATGGAAAGGCGACATAAATCAATTTCTCAAGTGGTATGGGGCACAGGGTGCTCCTCATGATGACGATAAGTGTTACGGGCATCCGGTGTAGCGTGTAGCTAGCTCCAAAAGCAATGTGCATTGATAAATCGAGCTTACTGTGACTTATGTTAACAACTGATGACACTTAATGCTGTTATTTATGCTTAATAATACCTTAAACCCCCCACTAAAATTGCCCATAGACCTAAATATTATGTTGTGACATATGTCCTACAATATGATTCTAGTAGAATGACAGACGAAGATAAGAAGTGTCCAGATAGTTGTTTTAAGGTGTACGTTTGGTCTCCAATGTTGTTCTTTTTCCCGAGGAAGATAAGAAATCCCATTCGGAAGGCAATTCCGAAACCGTGGGTCAGATAGACATGGATGTCTCTGCCATGAAACATGTCTGTAGAGTAGGTGCAAGTCTTATCTCTCGGGCTTTTACAATATAATAGCAGTACAGAGTATATGCTACGGAACGGGAAGTTGCTGAATTGAGGTGAACATAAGATGCCGATCCTCCTATGCAAGGTTGCTAGCGTGCAACGTGCAAGGTTGTGTAGAAGTTTCTTCACAAAGGCTTATCCCGTATGTCCATGAAGTGGTTCGGCACAGGCGGAAAGAAAGCGGGCCGAATAGTAGACCTTTCGTCTCCATCATGGAAAAGGCCTCACAATCTAGACTCTCCACTAACCGTAATAGGCAAGTGACTCCGGGAAAGATATCTTGAAAGAGTATTCACGATGGAGCCCTATGCACGGCTGGGGATAATTCCAGATGAAGACATGGCCATCTATGTCTCCATCGGCAATTGCTGGTGTGTTTGCGGTCTGTGAGTAATACGATTAATTCTCATTATTCCCCAGATTTTATAGTCCGTGGGGGTTCATTATTGAAAACCCGGGGTACGGAGTACAGTCACACCACATGGATATAGTTCGTGGAAGAAGGATCTTGCCACTGAGTGATTATGAGTTGCTACCCGGCTTAAATATAAGCATCATATTAGCAAAGGTATCAATTCTCGTTGTGTAAGGGTATGCGGCAAATACCAGCAAATCTTTATCTCGTATCAACGGTATCTGGCGTCAGCCCCTATCATATTCCACTTTACCCCCGGATCCCCATTCAGCTCCACTCAGCTCCATTGCTCTTTGTATACTTTGCCGTTCTTTGGTCTCTTGTTGATTGGAGTGAAGTGGCATGTTCCCCGCAAAAGATTCTGTGGCCACTAGCCGTGGTCTTCATCACCTTCTACTACCAGATCCTATATGTAGGTCTGGTCCCCAATGCCCTTATACGACTTCCTACCTTCCTTTAGAGGTTCTTGCTCCGTCTAGCTTGTTTTAATTCACGCTAATTCGATCCCTGCAACTTTAAACATTTCGACCTCCTCTGTCCGAACCCAGTCAAATAGAGGCGGAGAGACCAAACATCTTAACAGATGCCTCGAGTAACGTCAAGCTCTCAGATTGTCAACGTTTCCCCGTCAGGTAGTATCGTGTCAGGATTGGAAGAGCAACGGAATGAAATGCCAGATGCAAGCAACATCGACGACAAAAAGATAGAGCCTACACCAACCCGCCAGGATGTCTTCGGTGACGAGACACATGCGGAGGTCAAGTATAAGGTCTTGAAATGGTGGTAAGGGAAACATGTTCGATTTTATTAACGAGCCAAGCGTGCTAATGGATACGATAATTTCTAGGCAATGTGGCCTCCTCATGGTTGCTGAGACTATATCCTTGGGCATCCTCTCATTGCCAGCAGCCATTGCGAACCTTGGCTTTGTCCCCGCTATAATTATCCTCATCTCATTAGGCCTCATAGCATCATATACCGGTTACGTGATTGGGCAGTTCAAATGGAGATATCCTCATATTTCTAGTATGGCCGATGCCGGCGAGCTGCTTATGGGTCCATTTGGCCGGGAGCTGCTTTTTGTCGGCCAGATGCTGTTTCTGGTGTTCCTCATGGCAAGCCATATCCTGACTTTTACGGTCGCCATGAACACCCTTACCAACCACGGCACTTGCTCCATTGTCTTTGGTATCGTGGGGCTTGTCGTTTCACTCTTGATGTCGTTGCCGCGCACATTGGCCAAGATGTCCTGGCTCTCCCTGGCCTGTGAGTTCTATCCTCCTAGTGTATCGTTACGCCAATTGACCACCGATCAGCATTTATAAGCATCTTCACCGCGGTTATGATTGCCATGATTGCCATCGGGATACAGCGACCGGGGGTTGTTACCACTGCTATTAACCATCCAAGCCTGGTAACCGGAGTGACTTCGGCCTTGAATATTGCCCTTTCCTATGGTGAGTCGCATCAGACACGGAAAACAATGGGATAAACATGGCCATTGGACGCCGACACCAGAGAAAGTAAAATCTGACCGAACATAGCGAGCCATAACGCATTCTTTAACATTATCGCCGAATTGAAAGACCCCAAAGACTTTCCAAAGGCATTGTCACTCTTGCAATGTATCGACATCTCTCTCTATCTTGTTTGCGGTGTTGTAATTTACCGATATGCTGGTGAGGGTGTTGAATCACCAGCACTTGGTTCAGCTGGCCCGCTGGTAGGGAAAATTGCCTATGGTATTGCTTTGCCTACGGTAAGTATCCATTAACACATGGCTGAGCTCTAGTACATCTGGATCTTGCAGGCTGACAGTTTTAGATCCTCATTGCCGGCGTCATAAACGGTCATATCGCGTGCAAATCGATTTATACCCGTGTATTCGCCGGTACCGATCGCATGCACAAGCGTGATTTTGTTGCTGTTGGCTCCTGGATTGGAATCGCTGTAGCACTATGGATTGTTGCCTGGGTTATTGCTTCTGCCATTCCTGTCTTTAGTAACCTGCTTAGCTTGATGGTATGCTTTCGTTGCCTCGAAACATAGCGACAGTTCTATACTGACTATAGTGCTCTAGACTGCCTTATTCGCTAGCTGGTTCAGCTTCGGACTACCAGGCGCCTTCTGGTTGTATATGAACAAGGACCTCTGGTTTTCGTCACCGAGGAAGATCCTCCTGACTCTATTTAATACATTGTGTATCTGCCTCGGAATTATAATGGTAAGCGCACTCATTTCATACCCAATGCCGCGTAGTATCTCTTTAATTAATACTATCTAGTGTGGACTTGGTCTATACAGTTCAGGCAAGGCTATCCATGATGACCCCAGTAGCCAAAGCTTTTCATGTGCAAGCACTGCCTAGTGGTTTCTGTCGCAGTATGCTTGGGTCACTACTTTTCCACTCGATCTTATTCAAGCACATAAACTCAGAAATTTATGATTTTCACGACTATGCGTGCACTGGTGCGCCTACGACAAACGGCGTCAGGTGTAACTAGGCATGTATAACGAAGAGACATTATCATTAAACTTACCCGACGTGTCCAAAGTGTAGGATAACCGAAATTCGGCACCTGTAGCGCTTTTAAGTACGATGTCACACATGGCCCAATGTCACCAAGGATGCTGCTACTCCGTTGAATATCTGACACTGCAGAGTGCGTTGAAGCGATCGACCCGACACTGATGCTAATGACCTCACCGAGCACCAGTGGCGAAGGACAGCAGGCATCGAACGAGTAAGATATGATCGGATAGGAGCACCAAGCCCATACAATGTGCTAGTGCGTAAGACAGAATCGGCCGGAAGCTGAGCAGGCCTGGCAACATGGCTAGAGCCACGAGGGATCGGTTCAACGCCCCCACAGCGCCATTCGGCGCAATAATCGGGGCAGAAGCGGTGCAGTCGGTAAAACACGCCAATAGGAAAGTCTTTCCTCATACGCTATAGCGGCCTACTGGAAGTGCTTGCCTGTTTCATAGTCGCTTAGGTATCGGTCTGACAGACTATTGTTGCCCTCGTCTAATAATCCAAGGTAGACGGCCGACTGAAAAGCGGAGAGTATATTCTATTCTTCTTGTTTACCACATGACGATCTTTTATAATGTGTGACAATTCCCGGGCGTCTCTGTCCTAGATATGGCTTGGTGTAGGACTCTTGAACAGACCGGACTTTGTCCGATGTCTGAGATTGGATGAGAGATGTCTTATCATGTTGGCTATCGCAAGCCAGGACGCATATTAATCAGTACCTGTAGTAGCTGCCACGACATATCATGGAATTGTGGTATGCTGGTGTGACCAAGTGAGAAATTCGATGTTACTCTTCCAGCAGTGACCGCGGAAACATGCCAGGCAGCCACTACTGATGAATATTTTGTTGTTATCTCAAGGCAAACTCACAACATGAGCCCTTGAGTGATTCACAATAGCATTATAGGGTGACAGTCACTTCGGTACCTGCGCTTTGTGAATATGTTAACGCACACACTTATACCAAAGCATACTATCACCAGTGGCGGCCTGAGGCGTTTATCCTGAAGAGCTGTATGTTGAATGTGCCCTGTCTGATGTAGATATCCCGCTTCCGTTCAGCTCAGTCACTTCTTGCCTTGTCTGACCGGTAATGGTCTTTTCCTGAAGCCCGAGTTTTAGTAAGAGTCCTACCTTGCCTGCCCTCACTTCGAGACTTTGTCCCCTCGCTCCGCTTAATTACAACTAGAGTGGTCCGCGAGTCGGGTTCGGGTCTAGCAGACAGCCCGTACCACTCTGTTTTGAATTTTAGTGTATAGGCTTTCGTTCTATTGCGATTTGACTGAATTTAAAGGTGATTGTTCATTATGATCTAGCTCCAGGAAAAGAGAGAATGAAGATATTGACGTGTCAAGGCATAACATCACTATGCTTGCCACTTGCCAGTATTTCGGCGCGTTCTGGAAAGAAAATTACGTACAGAGTAACGTAATGGCTGGTATAAGATACACCTCACGCATGTCGTGGGGTGGGGAAACCCTAAGATCTTAGACAACTGCCAAGGTTTGATGGACCGAACTGACAAGTATCTAGCTTTTACACGCTCCCAGGCCTAGAAGTGTGGATAATGACATAAACATGCGGTGTAGGTAGATCTGCAAGGGGGTAGGAATCGAGTATCGCTCTCAGTCAGGGTCGAGAGTACGCGGTAATCCCCTATTTCAGCGTCAGTTATACATAACTTCGCCATAGTCAAATTCGCCATAGTCCAAGATGAAGAGGCATTCTATATTCTGACTTACATTGATGGTACTTTTGAAAGGCAAACGATAGAAGAGGGAACAGAACTACAATGTTGCCACTTCAAGCCGGGTCCGATCGATTCTCTTACCAACACCCTAGCTGAGCGAACTCCGCAGACCGAGAAAGTTATTATGGAAACGGATCATAGACTTCCTTCAGCTCATCTCTCATTACGGTGATCTCTGTAAGTATATCATAGTAGCAATTTTGTAATGATGATGCGCAAGCTAGCTCAGATGGTGGTGGATATGATCTTATATTAGGGCCACTAATGCAAGCAACAAGGTATTAGTTGTCGATGGTAGGAATCGGGAATCGGAAATCGGACGAACTGACGAGAGAAGTTAGAGATGTTTTGAAGTCTGATCTATCTATGAATGGTACGTTGTAAATTTATTTAAGAAAAATTAAAAGGCAGCTTTTCTCCACCAACACGCTCTTCCCACAGACGGTCAAAATCCTCGCTCTGCTGCACTGTGAACTGTTCTTTCCAGGAGCCGACCTTGCCCTTGCGGAAGAATTTACTGCCTAGCTCCTTCACATCCCCCAATCCGCTGAATTCATTGGTCTTCATATTGGTGAAGTTGATCTGGCTCTTAATCTCCTCCAATTTCTCCGTGGTCAATTGATCGCCCACGCCGAGAAAATCGGCAAGCTTCTTAAGTTCACCGTCAATGTCCTCCTTCAAGCGTTCATAGGTCAAGAAGAGGATGTTGTCGGCATCACGATGCTGCCACCATCCCAGAACATGGTCAAACCAGTCGCCGCGTTGCACTTTACCCTCCAGGAACATCTGCAGCCAGTGATCCCAGTCTCCGGTGTAGTTTCCAGACCAACTCTTCTTGCTTTCAAAATGGTAGTAGGAGACGCAGACGTCCTTTGGATTGCGGGCAATATAGACATATTTGCATGGACTCTTGGCCGGGTCTCCTCCTACTGCCATGTCATACGGCATGTGGGAGGCAAAGATGCGAGGGTCCCGCGCATCTTCTAGATAGGCATCGCTTCGTGGATAGAGCCAGTTATTTTCGATCCAGTGGTAGGAATCTCTCAAGGAGGAACCCTATACCCTGTTAGCAACATCACCTGGATTCGAGGGTAGAAGTAGACAATACCTTATTGCCAGTGAGCAGGACCAGGATGTACGATAGCCAGGTAGAGCCAGATTTGGGGTACGACGAGTAGACGATATCGGTTTCCCTCAATTTCACTGTGCGACTCTGATGATAGCGCTCCGGGGTAACATATGGGGGCATCACTCGACCATCCAGCAAGCGATACTTGTATCCATGGTCGCTGACCTTGAGCAGGGACACATCACCCGCATGCTCCTTGTCATTGTACTCCAGGACTCTGAATTGCTTGTCGGAGGAGCCATTAGGCTCTTCCAGGGAGGGGGCCATTATAAAATGGGAACAACTTGACGGATTGGCGAAAATTCAGGACAGAAAGTCTTAAGTTTGTCCATAGGGACTCTGTGGGAGAGCCCGTCTTCCCTTTTAAGTGCACCGCATACGTGTCTTGAATGCTATTCAGTATCCGCCATTTCCACCGCCACGAAGCATTACGTAGGCACGATGGGGCAATTGAATCTCTGTGGCATTCTTGCATTCACCGTTGATCTACTACCCACATAGTGCTAGTACTATGGTAGGATACGAAAAGATCATGTTGATTCCTGTGGAGCATTTCGCTTAAAGACTGCAGTACTACACTATGTAGAACTATGGGAACCCGCTTGGGTTAAAGGTGGACCTATAACACATCGTATCCGGCGACCCTATGAAGTGATATTAATTGTTCAACTCGAGTTGCTAGTAATACACAGTGACCGAGATACGAATTAGAGTTCAATTGCCCCACAGAACCGTCTATGAGTTCTTGTTCAGCTGAGGATCAAATAGATGAGTTACTCAATTGGGTAATGACGTTAGATCTAGCCAGCCAGTGGCGGCCTGATAGACATCTGGAATGAATCATTCCGAAATGAGTAACGCGAGGGGGCACGCGGTCGCATCGTTGGTATCAAGAGATCAAGAGATCTGCTCATGACTCCATCAGACACATATTAGGACGATCTTCTTTCACCGCCACTCTACTCGGCTTAACTGCGCACTTCAAGACCAACGTCACATTCAGTTTTGCTCATTGTAAGAAGTTCATTTTCGATGACCGAATATGACGTGTTGTTCCAATCCCACACTATCTACCAATATCTGCAGCTATGACAGAAATCAAAGGAACATTTCCACTACTAAAGCCGGTGCATATTCTCCCTGGTCCTGTTCGCCAGGTCCCCAATCCAACGAAACGGCCATTCACAGCGTGGTAAGTACCGACCATGTAGGTGTCGGTGTGTTTGGTGTCATCCTCCAGATAGAGTCTAAACGTAGGCTGCTTGATGTATGGTTGCAATAGATACAGGGTGTTGTCGGTAGTAGAGAGATCCAGGCCTTGCATGTTGAGCAAGTGCTGCTCCCATTCCTGGGCAGAAAGGGTTTCGCCCAGCAAATGACCGTTACCACGGCTGAGACTCCACGGCTTGAAGATAAAATCACCCTTGGAGATCTTTCCTTCACGGTAGCTGTGCACGATATGCTCTAGTTCCTGGGACCTTGGGAGGATAGTAGGTACGATCGCTTCCTTCAGGAGGATAGCCTGTTGTGGAGTGAGGATTCCGATGTCGCTAAGGGCCTCCGCCTCCTGTCGAACGATACCCAGTAATCGTTTGTCGTCGAGGAGTAATATGCTTCGGAAATCATTCACAGCCACAAATGCCAGGTGGCACAGTAAGTGGTATGAAAGCTGGCAGAACTCATCTGCAAAAAGCAGGGGAACGGCCTGATGTATCCTCTCCAGCTTTGTTTCTTGATCTCCCGCGTCTTGATAGCTGCAATAAAGAGCGTAGTCGGTCTGAGAAGATGCGTCTGGCTCCAACCTCAGGTCAGATAGTTTTATTATCCTAGGGCAGAGGCCAGTTCGCCGGTGGGCTAGAGAGGTAAAGTCTTCTCGGGACATTTCATCGCGTCCCGCAACAAGGTGAATCGGTAAACTGGGGTCAAAAAGAGTGAATAAATCCTCCACCATACCCTCCCAGTCAGCTGCCGGCTGAACCGCGACAGGGGGCTTCAATAACCGCGATACTGTTTCGTATCGATAGACCGAACTGAGAATAGCATTGAAAGGGTTCCGACAATTGATTTCACAAACGCGAAAGGGCACTGTCAAAGAGTCGTCGCCATCAGTTAACACAAGGTCTGGTCTAAAATGGCCCATAGAATCCTTGAAAGGGCGCATCGATCCATTTCTACTCTGCTGATGTACCCACTATATTTCACGTTATTCGACAACTATTCCGACAATCAATGTTACAATATTCACTGACCTTCAACACTGCCTCCTGATGAGAGTCCAGGGGCATTCTAGAGCGGTAGCCGGACGCGTCGTCTTCCCACCAATTATCCACGATATGGATGACGGCCTTTGACAAGGCGTCGTTCAACCTTTTGACCTTGGCCATAAACCCTTCCCCCACGAGAATCGGGTGAGGGCTGGTGTTTGTCAACCGAGTACAGACATTTATCTGTGTAATGGAATTCGTGACTTGACTAAAAGACGCTCTGTCCCGTTGTCGGCCCTCGATGGTGGCATCATTAATAACCACAGGTCGATTTATATCCTGGGTGGCTGAGAGGCAAATCTGCTGAAGTTCTAGATACGTGGAACTGCTTCCCATCTTTACTAAAAATGAATGGAAGAAAGACTGAGTCGAGTCGCTCGGAGGGTGGGATGATTGATTATCGCACTGGCAGATATATCTGGATATGCGGTGGAGCTCAAATGTTGTTTGTTGTGCAGTCGTTGTCGTAGTAGAAAAGTGGCCCACAAACTATTCAGCACTAGCTTTATGGCTTGCAGCTCCTTTGTAATACATGTACTGTATTGTTCTGTCATCCCAACCGGACGAACTAGTAAACTATCAGTCGACGAATACACAAATATTTACCAGCCAATATTCAGGGTTCGACCGAAACAATCCATTCCAATTGGTATACTAGGGAGCACGCAGAAAGATCTGTTTTATGTAGCCGAGAATTCACAACAGTTTTATTCGAGCCAGCTGCCATACTAGGCTGTAGATCACCCAGGGTGCGAGAATGATCGTTGTAATACTTTGTTCTCTAGTCGAATATGTACCACCCAGGCCATAATACCCAACCGCAGCTTTCACGCTATATTCATTGGCACAACTTTGATGTTATATTTAGATTTACTACACACAAAATGTAGATAGCTTTCAAAGCCATTATCGAGGTCTTTCCTTACGCTGGGATCTATTGTGCGAGCTATTGTTTGCAGCGCGTTTGCAGTAAACGAGTTGTAATAACCGATTGCCAGAAAATTGAATGATGGCCCGAAGGAAGCAGGAGGCCAGAGGCAATGCTCGCCCTGACAGAACATCAGTTATTAGGCAATGATTCCAATATATATCTGATATAGGCCAATGCTTTGGCTCCAATCCTATCTCGGAACTCGGAACACCAAGCCTCCGGGGAGAGAATGCATCTACGTACAACAGCGATATCGCAAGTGTTGGCAAGATCTATTGATTTCGAAGTAACGAAGACTAAATTGTAACGGGATACAAAAGTATAAAAGCAGTAGAGCACAACAGAGAAACGGAAAATCAAATCTGGTAGTGCAAGACACTGAAATTGCCTCAATGAATAATTCCCTAGCGCTTCATCCAGATGTTGTAATAGCGTAGATGCTAGAGAAGACACACTTCGACCCTTCAGCCTAGTTCGTTTGATGGATTGAGAATGTCTCACCACCTTAGACAGTAAAGAAAGCTTTGTCATTCGAGAGAAAGCGTGTGGCATTTTATTTATGCAAATACTTCTTCAGAGGGCATGGAAGGTAGACCGTGCCTCTGGTACCGTTAGGGGCGGTGACAGTCATGTCTAGCAGGTTATTGCTGTCAAACAACCAGTCCACATTGACCTTACCACAAGGAACTAGGTAGGCTCCCCTAGCCCAGTCGAGGTCTAATGATTGGGGTCAACGTTCCACTCGTTGAAGCCCGGAGTCACAGGCTGCACGCCAAGAACATAGCGACTCAAGTCAGCGGTAAATCCTGAGCCCCAAGTATGACACGATGATGTACCAGAACCAAGTCCGGAAGTACCATCGGTCACTATGGCTTCCCACATGCAGCCAGTGTAATTGGTACGTGATGGATCGCTGATAGGACCCCATACACTGTGAAGTAGATAGTTAGCAGTGACACTGTCATTGGAATGGAAGGCAGCCTGGGAATGATATCCAGACGCATAAGGGCTTATTTTCTGTGCCCACCCACTTGCAGCACTCCTATTGGAGAAGGCCAGAGCACCTGATGGTACCTTCCTTCTCCTACTGAATAAGTAGAAAGACAAAATGTCCTGGCTACTATTTGATCGGCAGGCCTAATGAAAACACAACATACCGGAGTACTTACAGCGCAGTATCCGCTTTAACTTTAAGTAATGGGTGGAGCCTTCGTTCCAGAGAACACGAGCATACGAAGAAAAGGCGACATCATAACATCATAGAAGTTCCTAGGATGATGAATCATGATATTGTGAAAGGTTCAGCTAGTTTAATAAGATGGCCCATGGACGTTGTAGTTAGATATTATCTAAAATTATACGGTCGAGACTATTGTATTGTTTCCTATTTTCGGCTTTCTCGTCTTGGTTTTCTTGTTTCTTTCCTTTTATTTTTTAATCTCTTCACTGGACAATAGCGATTTCTTACCGAAATCTTAGTGTCTTACATTAAGCCACGCACTTATTCAATATCGCTCTATACTCTTCCGAATTTTATACTATATTGAGATTATTAATTAAATGAATAGTGTTAAAAATACATAGAGGACTATAGTATCTGGAATTCGTACTATAGTACTTTAGTAGTGGTAGTGGAAGTGGTAGTGGTAGTGGTTATAGACCAGGCCCTAAGCTTAGGGATCCCAGTGCCTAAAGTTAGTGATCAAAATCTAAGTTTAGAGGCTAACAGTCACTAAAGCTAAAAGTTTCTAAAAGCAGTAAAGTACTGCCGGTAAAGGTTTAAGGACAGTAAATATATTTGGAAGTAAACTACCCGATAATCCGATTATTTACACTATTCCTATTAGTAGATAATATAATGAAGCCTTTCAAATCGCTTTAAATGGCTAACTTATGGAACGTTGATGTTGGTACCTTGGTAATATTTTGCATTGTCCAGAACTTCGATTTAGTCTGCTGTATTGACTCTGGGGATGGGTTGCCATGCCAGTAATAGGGATATCATAGAAGCCTTATGTTATACAAGGTTATGGAATCAACTATAATTCGCCTTTGTGAAGCTTCAGTTCCCGAAGGTCAGAAAGAGAAGACAGCAAGAGCACGAGGACCAACTTCAAGTCCGAGGGAAGTAATGACGACCTGATCGTATGTTCGTATATTCGTGATATCCATATAGTCGCATAGTCGTATAGTCGTACTGGCGCATAGTTAGAAAGAGCCATGGAGCCCATGCATGATAGTGGAGTTGGGGTTGAATACAGAAAAAGCTGATCTCCCCTAAGGTAGTTTAACCCTTACTGTACACTCTTTCTGCGGAAACCTAAGTTTCTGACTTTCTTTACCAGAATAGGACTAGAATAAGGCCGCGCTTTACCCAGTAGGCCTACAGCAGTTATTAGCTGCTTCCCAGGGGGAGTGATCAGGGAGTTAGATAGGGGCCTTTGGGGATGATCTTAGGCGCCTAGAACAGGTGCAGGAAGCAGAGAGTAGAGAGAGAGTTAATAGAAAGGGGCTACCTAGGCATGTCTATGTGACGCCCAACAAATATGGATATCGAGGGCACAGCCCGAGGGCCGTGGCGGTTCAAGCGAGGAAAAGAACCAGAATTAAAATCCAAAAAGACCTTTGGCTGTATGGAACATCACATGAAAATCGTCGAAAAGTGGTAAGGAAACGTTAACCGAAGGCGTTTAAAATGAAGTCTGATTCTCCTATGCAGGGTCTACGCTGGCATAGGTGAGGTCATAGACTAGGCAGAGATTAACTAGATAGTCCTTTGGGTACTAGCTCTCTACTCGATCAGCCATCGTTACCATATGACATTCTGCTTGTGTACGCTGATTGGTGTAGTTGTACCCAAAACAAGACAAGGTGATCATATCTATATGGCAACACCCGTGTCCTTACTATACTCGAGTGCCTGTGGGTGAAGTTACATACCATCTGGGCCCACTGATTGGGCCATTTTTGATTCTTTCCCGTGCCCTGCTGTCCAGAATCTGTGGCAATACAACACCCCCGTCCACCTGCGATGGCGGGGTTGGGCATGGTTGCAGAGGGTAGATGTCCCAACGAGGGGTTCGAGTTCTTGGCATTTGCAGCCATATTTGAGAAGTATACGGTGTACTATGGAGATGATGAATAAGTGCACTATACCATATTTCACAGGATTGAGAATGTAAACAGTATATTTAAGCATACAAATTCTCTCAATTTGGGTAAACAGCTGTCTTTTGCATCATGTGCATATATAGTACAGCAGTAGCCCATACAATACTAGCTGTAGGCGATTTCGTTCACAAATACATGATGACCTAGCAGGACAAGGGCAAAATGTGACTGAAAATTAACGTTGTGGTAGCTGTATAATTTGGGATTACCGGACTTTTCTATGACTGGTCGGCAGACAGACGAGATTTTCATATTTCAGTGAGCCAAGTGCGAGTAAATCAATAGGCTGATCCCTTAGGTACAAGTACCCAAGCAGGAATGTATTGACGAATGACCTGGGTGTTGGTATGCAACACAATGGATCAGGCCGGAGCAGACACTTCCGGGTTGGCACCAAATGTGCGAGGGATAAATATGAGATTGCAATCTTCCCCTTGACCTTATCTAGATCCTCACCTAGTAAAGCAAGAGAAGCACCAACTTTCATACTCAGCTTAGAGCTTTATTCGCGGTGCTTTGGTGGTTTTGCCTTGTTTCCCTTTCTCTTTTTTCTTCAATGCTGTGGAGCTCCTACACAGACCTAAAACCATGCCTTTCTGCTCATTTATTGAACCAGACGCACGGAAGACTAATCCCTACATATACGATCATATTAAAGACAGAAAGGCTCTACAAAGCTTTTCACTCGCCATAATTGATAGCTACAAATGGCCAGCCGGTACTAAGTTGAGAGTGCGATTTCTTCCCCGTAATGAGGGTAATCCCAACTCCATCGATGGCACCGAGGACCACAAAAACCAAGTCAGAATTCATGCTCCTACATGGACTGAGAATACCAGCATCAGTTTCAGGTTCCTTGATGACAGCTCGACCAAAGAAGACTTGCAGAACGCAGAAATTAGAATCCAATTCCAAAATGGGTCTTATGGTGAATCTCAGTTGGGAACAACATGCAACACCGTTCCTGTCGAGGAACCTACTATGCTCCTCGGTGTGCAGGGTGAGAGGTTCAAAAGCCTCATTTTACATGAGTTTGGTCATGCCCTGGGGGCGATACACGAGCATTCAAGTCCACGGGCTAATCTCACTTGGAACAAAGAGCGTGTTATTGAATCATACCGCGGAAAAGGCATACCTGAAAAGGACCTACCAGGATACGTAGAAACCAACATCCTTGCTAGGTACAACGAGTATGATGATGAAGGAAAAAGGCATACTTCTGCAACAAACTTCGATACACGTTCCATCATGATATATACAATCGATTCCAGCTGGACACAGGAGAGGGTACAAATCGATTGGCCTGATGGACTGTCTGGGAGGGATAAGGAGTGGATACAAACTGCGTATCCCCCGGCCGCTAGGACCGTTTACGGAGGCCGTTTTAGTGGGCCTGCAGTTATCCTCTCTCTGACAAAAGACAGCCCTAGGGGCCAGCAGGTAGCTCAGGATAGCCAGTATCATATTGGCTGGACTTCCCTCAGAACAGAGCGGCGTAACCCACCGTCAATTGCCCTTGGTTTGATCCGGTTTCGTCTACCTCATCCAAACATAAAAGTGGGCGTATCCGCTGAAAATGTGACGAAGACCCACTTTGCAACACATTTGCGCTCTTCAGGCAATTTGGATGGTTTCTTGTCGTGCCTTGGTAGCTGGTTCGCACCTGAAATGGACGATCGGAACTTTCAGGTAGACACAGCCAGCTTTGAGGCCGAAGACCCCAATGTTTCACAAATGATTCAATTCTCATGGGGCTTCGATGAACCACCGGAAGTAATTGTATGGCTTCAGGACATTGACATGAATGTGACTAATGCAGACCAATTTTCGGTGGATACAAAACCTGCCAATATCACTGAGGAAGGATTTGAACTGTGCATTAAATGGACTGGAGACCAAGGGAGACATAGGGCGAAGGTGTCCTGGATTGCGTGTGCTAAGAGCTTCAGAATCAAGTGTAGTAACCATGACTTCGACAACTTTACTCAAAAAAATGACTTCACTGAGGCGACAAATATAGGAACTGGAAACTACGGAATAGAAGGCATATACCACGGTATCAAAGGGTTTCAATGCAAATCGAGCCATGTCACTAAAACTGGGCTTGTGCAACTTCAGACACATATCCGCGACAGAAAGTCTAACAAATTCACCATTGTGGCCGAGACAGCAGGGGCTGATTATGTGAAGGTAGCATGTCTGGCGATATGCAAATGATAAACTATCAAACCTCATAGAAGATGTCACTTTGGTTTCTTCACATATCAAAATGTTCATTTGCTGTTACCTTGCGCCAGTATCACAGGGATAGTAGTCTATTAGCCAAAGCCTTCCTTTGACTTGTGTTTCAACCACGACTCCTGAAGAGATACCAATAGCTGTAACAGGTTTGAGCCAAGCACTGCATACAGTGCACCCATTAGATGATGATGGTTGTGGTGATTCATACGCTGACCCTTCGCCTGATGTTGTTTCCCAGCTATACCAAAATACGAGTACGCACCTAACGTAGTGGGTTATAGTCTAGAACTCTCCTTAAAGAAAGGGGTCGGCGTATGAATAAGACCAGCACTACTATAGCTAGAGTTCTTGAAGCTTTCCTGAAGTAGATAAGAGTTTGACTTCTAGTCAGAACAACCCATATCATCCTAGTATCTGTCGTTAATTGTGCCATTGGAAGTTGGTTTCGTCAATGTTGTGTACTTGTACATTCTTGGCAGGAATGTGCTTAATAAAGGGCTCTCTGGGCAGTGATGGCAGCGCTGAGGAAGGCCTATAAATTCCACCTTGCGACGATTTCTATGTCTAGGTATCTCCTTGGGTGAACTTAAACTCTTCTGAAACGTATTTAAGAAGTGGTGAATCCAGTTCTTGTCAACTATACGAAGTGAACCGTCTTTTCATTCACTGCAGTATCTAGTTGGCGTTCTGTTCAATCACCCGGGCGTAGTTTGAGTATAGAGAGTATCCAACTGACTGATCCAACGTATTAGTGCCTTCTCTTTTACATTGTCCAGGACCTTGGCTAATATAGGCCGTGAGGAAAGATTTGTTCGGCCACGAATACGCGCTCGAATCCACCGATAAGGAAGACTAAATTCACACGACAGCATAGAGTTAATTCTGTTAGCTGATTCTTCTTATTATTACTATTTGCTTTTAACATTTTAACAGACCTTTATGGCACCTATCCGAGTATATAGATTGTTTTTGAATTATGTTCTGATTCTCCGACGATGCAATGCTAGCAGTAAGCAATTAATATAATTTGTACTGACGAGATTGTCTCCTCAGGCCGGGGCGCGGCGCTTGAGGGCTCCCGGGCGAAACGTGACCGAGTGTGATATGCAACTCAATTGTTATGTTAAAAGCCGTATATAGTCGTGCAGGTTCTAGAGTAGCAATGACAACTTGTCGATGGCTTCCTCAACAGGGCGATTGGTTAGATTATCTTACACCAAATATAATCGTACTACCACGGAAATGCCAGTTGCACAATTTATATACTAGCGAGCAATTCACAAAATATAGTTCTGTTCCAGGATATTCGCAACCACTTTTAATTTGCACCAGTTGCCTTATCAGATTATCTTGCAATATTCTTGACTGAAGGAGAGGATAACGATTATGATAGGTTTGTAGATCGCACAGATTCCGAGGATGACTAGTGTAGTACTTTTGTTCTCTAGTCACTTTGTATGAATATATTCCACCCAGACTGTTATACCTAGCCACAGCTTTCACACTAAACTCATTGGCCCAACTTCAACGTTATATTTAGCTTTAGTGGACATAGGATATATATAGCTTTCAAAGCTACTGTCTAGACCTTTCCTTTCGCTTAAATCTATTCTGCTTAGGATGTATCTTCTTGGCACTATGAGCACATGAAAATCATTCCGAAATGGGAGAACAGACTGTAGCATTCCAATGAGATGGAGCGAGCACGCCATGCGTCAAACTAACGCCGCATCCGGGTTTCCTAGAAAAGCCTACCACCTTATGTTCAAGAGGAATGTTCGTTCTTCGGGCCTTCTAGTGAGGAATCAAATGTTGATATTCTAGCAGCTCGTCCCGTTCCGTTTGCAGCGACCCATGTCACCTTACGTTGCAACCTGTCAATTTAACAAAAAGACGGCCCATCGGCAAGTCTCCATAATTTAAGTAAATGCAAAAGCCTTTGGAACGAAAAGACATGGAAATATCTCGACTCTGGCGCTATCATGGCTTTCGCATCGTCAATGCGTAGGCGCACCTTAATGTTATGCTGCGCTTCACTAGTATTGTGTAGTGCAGCTAGAGATGCCACATCACACCCTGCAGCACAAAAATGGGATTTTGATGTGAGTCGCAGATTCTGTAAAGTGGCGGCTCCCTACTAATGTAGGTTAGTGGGGTTATTCTGGGATTTCGACATTTGGGCACCTGCCACACGAACGATGCCTTGCAGATCCTAGCATTCCGTTCGATATAGCCGTCCTGGGCATCCCTTTCGACACAGCGGCCAGTTACCGGCCAGGTGGGTATTGAGTGTATGAACTGTAATGTCACGTCGATATCTAACAAGCCGGGCTTAGGCGCAAGATTCGGGCCCCGGGCTATTCGAGCAGCGTCGAACCGACATCTCCCTAGTCGGGGCTTTAGTCCATACGCGGGGGTCAATCCGTACATGTCCTGGGCACGGGTATTAGACTGTGGAGATATTCCGGTTACTCCGTTCGACAATGAGCTCGCCTTGAAGCAGATGACTGAGGCGTTGCAAGAGCTAGGCGAAAGATCGGCAACGAATTCGAAAGATGGTCAGCCACCTAAGCTAATTTTGCTTGGGGGTGACCACTCCATCGCACTGCCTGCTCTTCGAGCGCTGAAGAGCGCATATAGACAACCGATAGCCGTAGTTCACTTCGATGCCCACCTTGACACTTTACATCCCAACAGCTATCCCAGTGTATGGTCGTCTCCCCAGTCCGACTTTACACACGGATCCATGTTCTGGTTGGCTACAAAGGAAGGCTTGATACAGAACGGTACCTCGGTGCATGCCGGTCTCCGCACCCGTCTCACCGGTGCTGGTTGGGATGATTATCAAAGGGATGATGAACAAGGGTTCCTGAGGCTGACGACAGAGGACATCGATGAGATCGGTCCACAGGGTATTGTGGACAAGATTATACGTCGCACTGGCACTGAACATCCTGTATACCTATCGTTCGACATAGATGTCTTGGATCCGGGTATTGCGCCCGGAACTGGCGCCCCAGAGCCAGGAGGCTGGACGATGCGTGAAGTTAATAGGATATTGAGGGGCCTGCGCCCACTTAACATTGTCGGTGCCGACATTGTCGAGGTTTCACCAGCTTATGACGACAAAGGCGAGAGCACTGCATTTGCGGCTGCTCAAATTGCCTACGAGTTGATCACGAACTGGGTGCTGAGCGGATCCGACACAGACAGGGTAGAGGACACAGTCAAGACAGAGCTCTAATGCAGCTGTCGCAAAATGGTAGATGTTATCGTCGCCTTTGCGTTTCTTTCCCGGGCTGAACTTTTTCTTCTACCCTTTTTACCTCTTTTACCTTTTTATACTATAAGCATTAGTTGATACGTTGAAGAGGAGGTTAATGTCTGTTCTAGTGCTCTTCGTGTGCTTTACCGGTATACGGTCAAAGACGATCGATTTTCAGACGGGATATTGATCGCAATCTATATATGCTTCAGAAGATTGTAACAGGTCCTAGCGAGGATAGTGGAGTATATCGGAAAGTTAATTTACAATGCTCGTATCAAATGTCGTTCGCCACTAAAAGTATCCATGGCCATTATCCCCCAACAAGCACAAGCTCAACCACGAGCTTTCAGGCATTGACTGAAATCCTTGAGAACCATGGTACAGTAACAACTATTCATTGGCAACTTCGGGAGACATGACAGCTCTAGCCAGATATGATGTCAGTGTGGCTCAGGATTTCAAACTCTCTTATAAACGGGGCCTGCCCCAGATCTGGCTACATACTTGATCATAATTATCAGTGAAATCAACTATATACCGATTTACTACTGAACTACTTCTCAAAATGTACCAGCAAATTATTGGTCGTTCCGGGAGACAGATCAGCACTGTAGCCAGGAGAGCCGGCACAGTATGCCATTCTACGTCGTTTTTTACGGCCTCTTAACTGATATGCTAGCCTTCACAGAACGATAACTCTTCTAACCGAACGCAATTTAACCCATCCCTCTTGCGCAGACAGGGTCCTGCCTGGGTTCTTGCAGGGGGCGGAATGGCTGCCACCTTGGAAGGTGTCTATCTGATGTTACGTTCGTTCCGGCGCCTGAGATACATCTAGTCTGAACCAAAGGCCGAATGGTTATATGGCGAAAGCGGGACGTTCGTGGTCCATTTCAGGAGGTGGATGACAAAAATGTCTCTTACGAATCACTACACCGTCACTCACTATACTTTGACTGTCGGAAACCTGAGACCGTGCCAACGTCATTTGAGCTTCGGAAAAAGCGAACAAAACAATATGGTAATGGAGTATTGTACTGGGCACTACATACCAAACAAAATGTTCTTATTGCACCACATACTTGCCATCTAATAAATAATTTAAGACCTTGTCATTGCCTTTGGCACTGGGAGTGGTTTGACATCAGTCCCAGCAGGGTACTTTGGCCTTCGCAAGTCTTGATTTAGTCTGCATAGAACTGGGGACGGGTAGAAACCACCTCGAACTCTGGGAAGACTTGCCACCTATTCCTGCAACACTGGCGATGGGGCATAATTTCCGACGTTCTGTGGATCCCTTGATAGCCCCTTGAAAATACGTGGCTGATATTCAGATATTTCAATCGTCGTCATCATTCAAATTTCTCTCGGGTATTCATCAATGGGTGTGCATACAGGAATTCCGATCCCGCTAATGATATACCTATCAATATTGGGTAATAACCTCTAACAATGAGCTGTTCCAGACGTTTTGGCTGCTTTCCATTCTGCCGAAAAAATAATGCCATTTGCCTATATAATCTCTGATACCATAATTGCTGCCGTGGCGGCTTAAGAACATCCGTAAGAAGCTTAACAGGCTATATCTCATAGGGAAGCGATAATGTCTAGTATGGCTATCCGGGTAGATTAACTCCTGGCGTACCATGCCGTCACAACCGATCAGCATGTAGCCAGAAAGTCCATATACTGCCGGGCCACTAGTGATCTAGTTAGCAGCTAGAAGGATCGACAGAACTGCCCGTCCCAAGTCATTGGTTGCGGCTAAATTGGTCGCCCTTCTTCAGTGAATCCAACTTAGCTATGGGTCAGGCGGGCAGGCTAAAATAGGAGTAAGGCTAAGATCAGAGCCTTACCGGACTGTACTGGATGATTTAATTCAGGCAGAAGATACGCTTTGCGTCAAATGTAGGACATTGTATTGAGAATGTCTCCAGTGGTATGTCGGAGAGATCAATTGTTTCGAGGGGCTTCTTTTGCGGTAATCCCGACGCCGACGAATATTATCGGGCATTGCAAGGGATGATTCTTGTCCCAGAGTCTAGCAGTGATGTAATGGTATTTTGTGTCATGATCATTCATACTATAGATCAGGGTCTAGAACTGGGGCCACAACTGGCTGCCGTGTCGGGGAGGTATAGAGTGAGGCCATCTGGCCTTGGCTTAATCTATCTGCTTGGCATGTTCGCAGATAGTCTATGTAGGAAGGCTTATGTTGGCCCTATCATTCTCTACTTAATGTGCCAACATAGCTTATGTTAGAGGAGTAGGATAAACACTTTCCAAAATATGAGGGGGGGTTTACCAAAACATTCAACCTGCTAGCAATGGTCACCATCCCGCCGGCCTCGTATTTTTTTAATTGCAGGACAAATGCCTTCTTGAATACCAGGATATCCCGTCCCAGCGAGTCAGATTTGAAATGCTGGTTGTTTGGCCCATGCTTTGGTCGACGGCCAACATAGTAACATGAACTTGGCATGGGGCACCTAGGGAGGCCTTGTCGAAAAGTGGACCCAAACTAGAGCCGGGAGACCTCAGCATAGGGAAATGCGGTCCGATGGACGATACCCACATCGCACTTGGCTTGGACCCGCCAGGAGCCAATAAGGGATAAAACACGGCCACAGGCGAGTTAAGAATGGCCCGCTGGTTATGGTCAGTGGGCACTAACCGGATAAATTGCGGGCTTCGATCGTTGATATGAAACAAAAAGTCCGTCCGGCAATTTAGGTGGATGATGTTCCGGAAGCCCTAGGTACCCAGGAGCCACAAGGCTTGATTCATGAAACAATAACCTCTATTCTAGGCAATTTAGTCGTTTCGAATAGAACATGCTGAAGCTCAATGCGGTAGCTATAAAAGGGACTCTGTGCCCCTGCGATTGACAGTGATCATCAACCGCAATTCCTCCAGCTCGTCCACACAAACCAGAACAACACCGTTACCATGGTTAGCTTCTCTTCTCTCCTCCTTGCGGTCTCCGCTGTCTCCGGCGCTTTGGCTGCCCCCGGTGATTCCACTCTGGTCGAGCTCGCCAAGCGCGCCATCACCAGCTCCGAGACGGGCACCAACAACGGCTACTACTACTCCTTCTGGACCAACGGCGGTGGTGATGTCGAATACACCAATGGCAATGGCGGCCAGTACAGTGTGAAGTGGACGAACTGCGACAACTTCGTCGCCGGCAAAGGATGGAACCCCGGCAGTGCTAAGTATGATACGACTCGAGACGTCTGAAACCCACAAGCCACTAATATCATCGTGTTACCAGGACTGTCACCTACAGCGGTGAGTGGGAGAGCAACAGCAACAGCTATGTCTCTCTCTACGGCTGGACCCAGAACCCCCTTGTCGAATACTACATCGTTGACAAGTACGGCGACTACGATCCCTCCACCGGAGCTACCGAGCTCGGCACCGTCGAGAGCGACGGCGGCACCTACAAGATCTACCAGACTACTCGTGAAAACGCTCCCTCCATTGAGGGCACCTCGACCTTCAACCAGTACTGGTCCGTCCGCCAGAGCGGCCGTGTTGGTGGCACCATCACTGCTCAGAACCACTTCGATGCCTGGGCCAACGCTGGTTTGCAGCTGGGTACGCACAACTACATGATCCTTGCCACTGAGGGTTACCAGAGCAGCGGGTCTGCCACCATCACCGTCGAGTAAATTGGGTCGTTTTCATTTGCAGGATACTATGGCGAACTTGCTCGTGTAGCATGATCCGTAGTTGGTGTTTTTCCCTTCCATTCTGACTGTAATTCCGAGTGTTCCATTCTGCCTGCCAACCGCCCGAGATCCCATAATTGGTGTTTCTTGCTGTTGTTGCAGTGTACATAGGTGTACAGAGTCTTATTATTTTTTTTCTTTCTCCACCTTTTAGTTAGCGAATTCCATACCTTCACTGCCCCAGTTGACCTTGCTTGAAACTTTCTACCGATCCGCGTGTACACTAACGGATCGGAACCGATGTAAGTCCACCAAATACGAGCGGAGAACGGAGGACAGGCATGCTCCATTTCCAAGCGAGTCATTAGTGCTGCCGATCGACTAGATTAAGACCAACCAGATGTCACAAGTCTTCCAATGGCAATGCTTCCACAATATTCCAGTCACTTGATTGTAGCCCTAAGGAGCCGAACCCGTCTTGAGGCCGCCCACTCGAGTCCGGAGACGTAACACGTTAATGAATTCCTAAAGTCTTTTCCGAAAGCCTAGGCAGTGCCCAAAGCACATGGTGGTTATGGTTATATAAGGTCACCATCATCGGTGCGGGGGGTCGAGTATGCATTGATTAAACAGTCTTGCCATCGCATAATCTCGCGCCACCATGGAGCTGGTCGAACGATGGATATACAACCCCCCGGCGCCGCCAAAACGGACGCGCGACAGACCGATGAAGGTACTCGCACTGGGCATGTCCCGGTCGGGGACGGAGTCTCTGTCGCGTGCCCTCCGTATCCTCGGGTATGATCATGTCTTCCACGGCTTTGAGATGTGGCAAAACACGCCCATGCTCTGGCGGTCGTGGACGATGCTCGGGCGACGGAAATGGGGCAACGCTGGTACTGCTGATGGAAAGACTGGCATTACGAGGGAGGATTTCGATAACTTACTCGGACACTGCGAAGCCATCACCGACCAGCCTGGTACACTCTTTGCCCCGGAATTGATCGCGGCCTATCCCGAAGCCAAAGTGATTCTCAACCGCCGCGACGTCAACTCCTGGTACCCTAGCCTCTGCACTGTCCTTCGCCCATTAACGACTGGCTTGTTTTACCACGTGCTGCCCTGGTTCAATGCCGACCTGTACTGGGAGGCGCAATATGTTCGGGGTTGTCTGATGCCTTTCTTTCACGGCTCTTGGGAGCAGCACGGCAAATGGGTCTATGAGCAGCACTGTGCCACTATTAGGGGGATGGCCCCGTCGGATCGGTTTCTGGAGTGGACAGTAGAGGATGGCTGGGAGCCTCTGTGCCGGTGAGTTTGTTTCGATATGTTGTGTTTTGCGCAAATGCGACCGTAGCTGAGTTCGTGGGTTAGGTTCCTAGAGAAGGACATCCCTACAGAAGAGTTTCCCAGCGGCAACACCGTGGACAATGCTCTGGAAGCCCATAATAATAATGTAGACAAATGTGTCGCCTCGGCGGTCCGTAACCTGACTATTTCGGTGGTCTGTGTTGGGGTTGCAGTCGCATATGGTTTAGGAGGTCATCGTGTCGATTGGCAGCAATGGGTCAACCATCTCAACATCCGCGAGAGAATAAACAACCTCCTTTAACGTACAAACGCTGGGGAATTGAACAGAACCATTCAGACGTAGTGGAAGGGAGAATGGAGGTCATTCAAAACAAATGTTCTATTTTACTACAGTGATCGATGACGCCAACAAGCTCCATAATGACACCATCACTTTAGCCTTACTACAAAATCCACGATTGCAGCACAACCCTACATAAAACCTATATTTCTGTAATCCACGAGATTGATCTGCATTATGAATGGACGTTATATCCAATTATTTACAGTAATAGCGGAGTGTGGGAGAGATTATGTGAAACACGCGGAGACACACGAACGAATATCATACTAGATCCTGGCAAATCCTGCACATCTTCTACCGGAATTGTTCTAGATGACACTCGTGCAGCATCATATATATACATCCGATATGATTGCACAAGGTAATAATGAGGCGCAACCTAAAACACGGTTGGAACAGGCTATAATTGATCTAGAAGTAATGTATATCTCAACAGATGGGAATGCCGTCATCCACTCCCGAAGACATGCAAGCCAGCCGAAGTCTAGCACAGCCATCCGACAAGCTTTCCTCTATACGACACACCGAGACTGACGTTTATTTCGTCAGAACCCACTCAGATACCAATCATGAAGTAGAATATGGGGTCCTAGACGGTGGAGTAACAAGTCTACGCAACACCGGTCAGCCCAACCCGGGATATCCGCCACGGTATGGGGAATTTCTCCGCATTCTCGGGGCGATGATCACCCGAACTCCAGCTCAGGACTCTGGGGACTCTGATGCCTACGGTCGAATAAGATCCTCAGTTAAGCACATTCCATGTGGGGACCCCGGGATTCTCCTCGGGCTAAAAGACCACGGCCAGATAATGTCCACAGTTGCCGTCGGGGAGGCGTACGGAGTCCCACCCTTTCGGCAAAGTATTAGATCCATGGGGCCCCGTGGGTGATGGGCCGAAGTTGTGCTTTTCGAAACTAGATGTTATTGTTATTATAGATTTGTTACGGTATCTACAGAAGCTGCACTTCAAACACAAGATGCAGCTCTGGAAACATGATTTCAGAGGCAGGACGCTCATTATCGCCATCACCATGGCGTCCTGCCAGGCGTTCTTGCTTTTGGGTTTTGATCAAGGTACGACTGCAACAGCTATCCAAGTCGTCGAATATACGACTAATGATTGCAGGTGTCATGGCAGGAATCGTCGGTGCGGACAATCGATTCGGGAGGGACTTCAACAATCCCGATGCCAACATGCAGGGCAACATCACGGCTCTGTACGATATTGGCTGTGTGGTCGGTTCG
Source organism: Aspergillus pseudotamarii (assembly GCF_009193445.1). NCBI lineage: Eukaryota > Fungi > Ascomycota > Eurotiomycetes > Eurotiales > Aspergillaceae > Aspergillus > Aspergillus pseudotamarii. The sequence continues at coordinate 110,696 of NW_022475041.1, read as the reverse complement.
ATTGTATCATACTTTATCGGAGAAAGAATGGGCCGTCGGACCATGCTTATGCTCGGTGGCTTTATCATGGTGATCGGTACAATCATCCTCGCCACTTCAAACACTGTCGCGCAGTTGATCGTCGGCCGTATTGTCACGGGTGTGGGTAATGGCATGAACTCTTCAACTGCGCCAGTTTACCAGAGTGAATGCTCGCCTGCGTCGTATCGTGGTGCTCTGTTGACCCTGCAGGGCACGGTGACAATTCTGGGTGTGGTTATTGCCTACTGGTACGCCATCTCATCTTCCGCCCTATATTCGATTTAAGATTGAAATCGAGAAACTGACCATGGACTCTCAATAGGATGGATTATGGTACAAGCTTCTATGAATCATCCTTCCAGTGGCGTTTCCCGCTCTCCTTCCAAGCCGTCTTCGCCGTCCTCCTCATCCTCCAGGTGATCGGATTACCTGAGACCCCCCGTTGGCTGGTCCAACACGACCGCCACGAAGAAGCTCGCGCCGTCGTCGCCGCGATTGAAGACCGTCCCCTCGACGACGCACTCGTAACCAAGACCATCCTCGACATCCAAGTCGGTCTAGAAGAAGAACAAAAAGGCGGACCCTTCAGATTCAAGGAACTCTTCACCTGGGGCGAGGTACAGAACCTCCGTCGGATGCTGATCACCATCACAATCGAGCTGGGTCAACAGTTCACCGGATCCAACATGATCAACTACTACGGGCCCGTCATGTTCCAAGAAACTATGGGTATGGACCGAGACCTCGCCATGATCCTCGGCGGCTGTATCCAGTGCACATACCTCGTCGGCTCGGCAATTCCGGTCTTCCTCATGGATCGTTTCGGTCGTCGAACCCTTCTCATTATCTGTTCTGCCGGACTGTGTCTATGCTTTGTTATGGTGTCTATTCTGCTTTCGCTGAACCGGATGGACTGTGCCTACGGCGCGACGGCATTTATTTTTATTTTCCAGATTTTCTACGGCGTGGGCTGGCTCCCAGTGCCGTGGTTCTATCCGGCCGAGATTAACACGACGCGTGTCAGAACGAGGATGGCGGCCATCGCATCGGGGTGGAATTGGATGGCAGTGTTTGCAGTGGTCAAGATTACCCCGATTGCCTTCGGTAAGCTCATAGGCCTTTCCTTCCTTTGGGACGCAAGCTAACCAGAATAGACAACATCAAATGGAAAACCTTTGTGATCTTCGCCGTGTTGAACGCCGCGTTCATCCCCATGGTATACTTCTTCTATCCCGAAACCAAGGGATTGGAACTGGAAGATATTCCGCTGCTATTCACCAAGGGTGGTATTACCGGGGGTGTATATAGTTCCAAAGGTGGACGCACCGTCATGCCTGGGCAGCATGCTCAGGAGAGACGAGTCGATGAGAAGGTGGAAGGGGTGCAGCAACTGGAAGATGTGAGCTAAACTGTGGATATCTATTTATATATACCCTGGGATATTGTCTGTATACTACTGGGATAGAAGGTAGTCACTGCGTTTTTAATACAACTTTACGTTTGCATTTATCAAATTGATATATCAAAACTATATTCTCGTCAGTCAATGATTCCCTGCAAGAATAATGTCCCGAATAATCAACTTCCTGTGAATCGACACAACTACATATTATGTTTTTATCCTAACTGAACTTAAGTGACATAACGATCGTCAGATTACAAACGCAGAATACATCTCATCATGACAATCTCAAGAAAGACCATAAAAGTCATAATCACCACCCTCACAGAGAGACAGCGAGATCACATCTCATCAATCTTTGGATCCATCTTATCCGGCTGCAACATCCTCTCCAACTCCTCTCGCGAAGTAAGCTGTTGCATCTTCACTTCACCCCGATCGGCTTTCACCTATCACCAAATGATCAGCCTCTATCCTAGATCATATATCGATAGACCTTGAGAGTTATACCGCCGCTTCACTCAAGGTAGCATGAAGCTCATCCCACGAGGAGGTCGGGACGCCGCGCTTTTCCGACAACGTGGGCGATTCAAAATCATCAGGGAAGGAGGCGGCGATGAAAACTATTCTTGTTAGTCTACTGGCTTCTCTCGTTCGGTCCTAGGGCAGACTGGGCGAAAGTGACTAGTCTGACATTCTTGGTTTTTGGAGCTGTATGCTTCTGGGTGAGCTTGGATTTGGTATGCTCGTGTCAGGGTGGAGGTGCGGAGGAGAGGGCGGGTGCGGATGATGGTGTTTCGGAGAATATTGAACGACATGTTTGAATATTGATCCTTGTGATGGATTATTGGGACTTATGGATAATGAAAGGGGAAGTGATAGATAGTTCAGGAAGGCATACGACATTTATAAGGGTGAGGGTTGTGATGATGTCAGCGGTGGCTAGAGGGTTACCGAATTGGGTAATGGTAGCTCCAACCCTAGTTTACGCATGTCAGGATCATAAGGTTGAGGGGTTGCACGCCTACCATGGAACATCTGTTATTCACATTCAGTGACAGGTCCCCATAAGCAAGGTCTGGACTCGTTCTTCGAATACAGCTCACGCCACGCGGAGTCCAGATGCCGAGAACTCCTGTTGGTAGTAGCTTCCAGTATGAATCAAGGATCTTGTGTATTAAACCAGGAAAGGTTCGAGTCACTAAACTAAACTGTACATTTGTCGTGTAAAAGACATTTTGTTCGCACTCGTAAGTCTATACATTAATCGTACAATAACAACGTCGCCGACCGTCAATAATCACGATAGAACAGCCTTAGTTCAATCCCATACAGCTGGCATAGTAGGTGACCGTTGCGGGCCAATCGGAGAAGATACCTCGCACACCGACCTTCTGCGCGAGCGCATCAACAATGCGATACATGTCGCCATCCTTGCTGATCGCCGAAGTAAACGACTGAACATAGTAGTCTTTTTCGGCGGCAGCTTGCGCCAAGGGAGGGAACCGCTCAAGGGACCAAGTGATGATGTCGAAGCCGGCTTCTTTGGCCGCCACCGCATACTCGGAGGGGACAAGCTCGCCATCCTCGGTAGCATTCAACAGCGCATAGATAGCGGGGGCCATGATCTTGACACCCTTCTCGGCGAGCTCGGGGAGGCTGGCAACAGCAGCTTTGTAACCCTCTTCGGTGTCGGTGCGCTCATCAAGATAAATGGCCTGTTTGCCGAACGCGGGTTCATGCTGGATCCAGTAGAAGATGTCCTTATCAAGGAAGGACTGGGGCCACACGCGGGAGGGGTTGATGTGATGGCGCTTATAATCGTTGATGAGCTGTTGCGCGTACATCTCCTGGGTGTAGTTACCCTGGAATGGCATGGCGACCTCGGGGGTCTTGAGTTCGGGAGAGAACTGCAGGCCTAAGGACTCGATCAGGTCAATGTACTCATGGTGCGCCACGGGGGTGCCGCAGGTGTCATAGAGCTCTGTGCGCCAGGCCGGTCCGCCATACTGGTAATCCTCAGGGGTCGTGGCCGATGAGTTGCTAGAGTCCATCTTAGCGCAGAGCGATTTGAACTCAGCCAATGTGATGTCGGATGTGCAGCACTTGGCCTTGGCTGGTGTGCTATCTGTCGCTGGCTGGAAGGGAACGGTACACTTGGCAGCCAGCTCAGGGATGGTCAAGATGTTGGTGGTTGTGTGAAGATCACACTGGGAATGACGGCAAACGAGCTCTCGATCCTTGGTGAAGGCGACGTCACACTCGATGATGCCAGCGCCCATGCGAGCAGCGGCCATCATACCTTGGCGACTGTGCTCGGGGATTTGCAGTGGGCCACCCCGATGGGCAATGGAGAATTGGGGAGCATGACGGATAGGTGTCTCTGCGCAGGACTCCAGCTTGCTTTTCAAGGGACTCTCGTCCATGTCATCCACGAGGAAATATGGCCGGGGGCCGACCTGGATGTTGGTCACATTGGGCTTATGAGAGGCAGCACCGCGACGACTGAACGAAGGAGCGGCAGCCACCACACCAGCCGTAACTATTAAAGAAGTAAGATGCATAATGTTGATCCTGCAAGCGTAACAAAGGTACGGAGTAATATAGACCAGCTACCCACGCAAAAAGAGCACAAACAGAGCGACGATTACTCTTTGCAGGAAACAATGCTCCTATTTATCCTAGGACCGGGGCCCTCCGTCGGCCCGGTTCCTCGAGGTTGGAGCATATCACAATTCCGTCCCTTGCTTCCCATATCAGATAAGGGCCCCACTCAGCTTCTCCGCGTGCCGTAAGGGAGATCTCTCACACGTTCGGAAGATGCCCTAGGATTCCCTTGGCAACTTGGCAACTTCTTGGCTACAGGAACGGGGAAAACGTGGTTGGCCATTCTGCAGCACATGTCGCGTGCGCGATACATGATTTGAAGCCTCTTACTGATTACTCCCAGTGCATTTTCAGGTGTTGTATGACCTTTCATCTAGGCGTCTGGGGGGATTCACTGACCGTGACAACAGGTTCCACGATATCATTTTGTGCCCAATAGCATCTTTGCCCCACTAAAGGATCCTTTCATGAGCATTTCTTTCATGTAAAATAAACCCAAATACACGAGAAGGAAAGAATCCCGCGCCGGCAGGATATTGGGCAATGAAGATGGCTGCATGAGATGTGGATACCCCCGACATTTGCTAACAGAAACTGTGGGGATCATAGAAAAACGCATTGTCTGGGGACGTGAAAATAAGAGGGAAAAAAAAAAAAAGAAAAAGAAAAAAGAAAAACAGGGCTGCTTCATGTGATTATTCTAGGGCTAATGATAAGAAGCCAATGAGCTGTCTACTACAAGCTGTGATAGTCAAGAGACCAGTAAAGATTGAAAATAAAGCGCAGGCCTGGGTTGATCCCCATGACGGCAATTGCCGCACACAATTCCCTAAGCTTTTGTAGTTCCGATGCTAGTCACAACTTCATCATCCCGGGGTATGGTCCGGCCGTTTACTCTACGCCAGATACTCAATAAGACGAGGCACCTTCATAATCCGCACATGCGCAAGAATGCAACTGCGGTTGCCGTGTCGGTCCGTCGGTCAATGTCCGGGGGAACAACGACCCAAGTAACCGCATCGGCATTGGTTCAGATAGAGGCATTGTGGGCGCATCTTCATGGTCCGCTAGATGCAGAGTGGTTAGCAGCATTGTCCAAATACCAAATTTGGAAGGTCGTTGGAAATCCATGTGGACCTTTTAATGAATACTAAGCTCCTGTGAGTGAATAAGATTATGAGAGTCGTTGGATGTTTAATCTGACAGTGGGGTGGGAGGTCGGCCGAGGGAATCCTCTTCATGGGTGTGGTCCAAGATCCCTGGTTCCGTACGGCTTACTTTCATTGTTCCTGATCCAAGAACGCCCGTGAACCAGCCCGCCCGAGCCAGTGGCCTTGTGTAAAAGCACTGCAGATCCATTACACCAACATTCTTCGTGGAGGCAACGGACACCATCAATTGACGGAAGCGTCGGCTGGTGAAGAGTGGCTGGACCGAAAGAAATGTTCGGCTTTGACTTCGCAGGGTATCTTAAATTGGTGGACCCTCATCGCGGACCGAATCAACCACAATGCTGATCTTTAACTGCTCTTGAAAGAGATTTAATCCCGCATTTTCCAACAGTGGGGATTAAGCGCGCTGGTCGATGTAACCTTAAAGAAGAAGGAAGCCGAGGTGCTTTGCCTTTATCTAATGACGCCCCACAACCATCCGTGCCGACGCGATATTGTCCTTTGTTGCCTAAATAAAGGAAGTTGATGTCGTCGTCGCTGAAAAGACTCAGTTTGTATGAACAAATAGCATGTTGGGTTTTGTGACAGTTGTTACCCTACTTTATCAAGCTAGGGAGGCGGTCTGCAAAGAAAACGCTCAAACTACGGAGTATTCCGTCAGCAATCGCGGTGGGCGGTGAAGGAGTTCTTCCATATATCAGTGGCGGTTCCGAACACCCACCGCCTTCCGCCGGTGGGTGTTCGGCAGCCAAAAGGAATTTTCAGCCTAAAGGAAGAAAATGAAGCAATTCGCATTATCACCACTAAACACCTGTAGAATCAATAAAATAAAGCTGATCACCCGATTCCCCTGCCAATCCTATATCTGAAGCCGTAGTCTCATTTTCTATACGAGGCGCTGGCGGGAGATGACCGTACGTCTTGAAATATGCCTTATCCGCTGCTTTCTTATTTTTTTTATTATCTTTGGTCTTTCTATCCGCAATAGACCGATTGGCATCCTTTATACGCAGTATGCTACTATCCCCAAGGTGTTGAACCTCTCGCTTAGATTTTTTACGGTTTCGGGATGTCTGTGCGGCCTCAATTTGTTCAAGAGTTGAATTTATAATAGTAAGCTGTTTAGATTGAAGCTTTTGTTAATAAAATAAGCGGTCAAGATAGCACTCAATATAAGAATTGTCTAGTAAATTATGATTTAGAAGCTTAAATAGCTTTTTCTGATTCTTTTCAACTTGCTGAGTACTTTTTGGAGATATATTCTCAATACTTGAAGACTGAGGATTTGGAGGTGGTGTAGTCTCTCCGTACGCGTATAGATCAGGTGCAGAGATCTCTGGTAGAGGTGGTAAAGTTTTCTGAATAGTTTCAATAACTGAAGATCTATCTGGAGAAAAGATACTGCGTTCTTTGAAAGAATTACGAATAAGACGTGACTTAAAAGTCTTCTGACGTACAGCAATAATATTATATAGAAAATTTGCTTTATCTCCCGGGACTCCACACCACTGCGCAATAAGGTTATTCTTACTGCGAAAGTGTGTTTTATATATAAGAAAAGGCTTCTTATCAAGCAGTTGACAGGCATGTATTGTATGAGGCCGAAAACAGAAAGGAAGAATCTCATATGTCTCACAGAGTTGAAGAAATTTAACTGTTTTATAAGTTGTATGACTGTCGAAGATAAGTATACGTTTTTCTCCTTTTTTTGTACGATCTTTTGTCTCCTTATGGAACTTTTGAAGCCATTCAAGCGCGATTTTATTGTTTATATAGCCTTTATCGGTAACTGCAGTATAGTAATCGGGAATTGATTTGTCGTACCAGGCCTCCATAAATTTCTTTCCTTTAAAGATAAAGAGTGGAGTCATAATCCAGCTATCTGCAGCAATATACTTAAGTGTAGTAATATTCTCTGCATACTCGGCTTCAGGAAGATTAGGAACTCTTCCTTTTGTATCGAGAATTTTTTGAGACTTTTCGCTGCCTGGTTGAAAGCCGCATTCGTCAAAATTATACACAAGACGAGGAGGAATATCTTTGAGCAAGCTGGTAAGTTGAGTATACTAAAACTGAAGCTGTCCAATATCCTCTGTATCTAAGCACTTTTTCTTCTTTGGTCTTTGAATCACAGGGCTTAATTTAAGATCAGGAGGAAGCTTTTTAGAAAAGCGATATGCTCATAATTGGCTAACACTTTGTGTAGGATTATCGCGCTGTACGGTAAGATTTGTCTATTCTAAAAGCAGTGATATAGTTACCGGGAGATGAATATCACGTATTTTAGCAATTTATTGTCTTAAAGCAGCCTCTTGATACTGATTCAGTACTTTATTTGGTGCTTTTTGATCTGTACGAGCCTTTCTCCTATCATAGACGCGGCCGTGGAGTGTACGATATGGAACCCCGAATTCGCGCGCGATCTTTGCAAGATTAGGGCTTTTTTCAAGATAAGCAGCTTTAACAGCCTCATCTACACGTAAATCTGAAATTTTAGATGTTTTAGGCATTTTTTATGGTTTGTATACCTTCAAAAAGATAGGAAATTGATAATATTCCTTTAGGCTGAAAATTCCTTTTGGCTGCCGAACACCCACCGGCGGAAGGCGGTGGGTGTTCGGAACCGCCACTGATATTTACAATCTTTGGTTACGATCAGACGAGAGTATGTTTAGCTCATGGGCAATCTGGTGAACACGCCCTCGCAAGTAAAGTGCTTCCGCCAGACACTTGTGTTTGTTCATCTGTAGCCATGCGCTATAATTATTGTTAAATCTTATGCCAGCATCTACCACCGGAAATCTTATTTAACGAGGGTTTCATGAAAACTGCATATGGTCTGATCTCGTGCATGATGAATCCTCGACAGGAATCTGAAGGCCTGCAGTACAATCTGCTACTCTGCGGTTGATTTGACATCATTCTCCATTGTAAGGGCTAAAAATATCGAAATCATATCAAGCTAAAGGGACTTACTAATTGTAGCATATACAACTTGAAGCGCTCCGCGTAATATTGAGAATATATTTAATGGCAAGCCTACTCCGCATGCATGGACTGTACATGTTTCCTCAGGTCCAAAACAGAATTCTGCTCTGAAACAGACGCAATCCCGACATTGTACCATAATAACACAATAATTAATTCTGTGCCCTCCGTACTCTAGCCGTTACGTTCCGAAAAATGAAAGAACGCCTAAATCGTACTACGAAAGGTAAACGCGGCGAAGAGAGCAAATGGAGCCCACGCATGCGTGTCTTGGGTCATATTAGGAATGCCACGCGTGGTACCGAAGCTTACGACGGCCTTGTAAGTGAAGGCGATTATCACCACGGTCCCACAGATGGTAGTCGGACAGATACTAGGAGGTGGTGAGCGACTTCGCCGGTCCCCAGCTGACGATAGTCCACCGTGGTGAGGGTTGGGGCAATAATGGCGGTGATAGCACCGGCCGACGGCGAGGAGATAGGATCCTGGTGCCGATGCAGACTGAATGCGCTATACGTGGAGCTCAGAAAAGGAATTAGCCTAAATTCATTGCGTGATAAAAGATGGAAAATGAAGTCATCTTAAAAAGTATGGCTCAGTCGAGGGTTCGGTTGTTGTGGGGAGGGAAGGCAATGTGAGTGTAAAAAAACAAAAAAACGACACCAGTGAGATTCGAACTCACGCTCCCGAGGGAAATGCCTAGACTAACACATGCAATGGGTATAGCAGGGCATCGCGTTAACCACTCCGCCATAGTGCCTTGGCTGTTGAGATGTGGCAAAGTTTACACAAAATAAGGAAACTAATTCTGTTATGGTAACAATGTAGTGACACTGGAACGAACTCCTATGTAGAACTTTTAGGTCATTATTATTACTGCCACGAATTATGCAATCATTATAGTTGGGATTCTCTTTGACATTGTGCGTTTTCCACTCTGTTTCTAACCAGCTCCCAGCACTATGCAGCCAACAAGCAACCAGCCCACCAGATGAAGTGGCAGATTCAATTGAATCCTGTTGCTTGTATTTGGCCCACCAACACCTTATACCAGACTATCACGAACCAAAACAACATGAACTTGAGAATATACCAGTCGAAATTTATTTCTTTTTATAAAACCTTCTAAAATTATGTGCTATAATAAACAAAGAACAGGAGAAGGCATTTAGAATTATAGCCCAGATTAAATAATCAGATAATAAAAACGTGTCAGGGACCTGGCAGATATAAGAGACAGCGATGTCGAGCATGCTGCCTGGCATGGTTCTCTTCCGTGACTGGACCTTTCTTAATCATTTAGATCTTGGCAAACCGAATCATATATGTCCAATGTCCCACGTGTCTAATTTTGTTCCTTTTGAACACGAGTGCTCAGACTTTAGCCAAGCGACGCTAAGTCGCATCTGTGCCATTCTGACATGTCGGCCCTGGTCATGCTCAGGCCAACTGAGAAGAATCGGCGCAAGTGTTACTGCCTAAGATGCGTTGATCATGAGCGAATCAAGCATGCGGACCTCACCAATTGTGTTGGGACCTTTCGCGACTGGTATCCCATCTATCTTATAGTGTTCTCGTTCGCGCCACTATAACAGTCAATCAAGAATTTTGTCACTACTTTGTTCAAGCAACGATTACACCGAAATATATACACAGGGTGACCTCGAAAAGGAAATAAAATCAAAACATCCGAAGCTATGACCGAGCGGGCGCTCACAAAAAATGTTGATAGAGTGTTAAAACAGGATGCCAGCAGTGTATAATAAAACTCAGCTTCGCGTTTTATTCCTGATTATGTGCTGGTAATTCCTGGGCAGGCTTTAGCAAGTTTACTGCCTTGCCATCGGCTTCATAAAGTTGTCCCATTGGTGGTTCCCTATGAGCGAGTAACTCCGCAGGGGATGATCCAGGGATGGGATTCTGTTGCCGGCGATGCCGTTTGAGTAGGTATACGCCCCCTCCCACTACGATTGCGACCATCGCTACGACACCGACCACGATGCCAGCAATGGCACCACCGGATAGGGAAGCGGAAGAGGAACTGGGCCTTTGTGTGGAGGTAGTCTCGGCATTTGTTGTGCTCGGGGTAGATGTCGAGGTAGCAGGAATCAATGACTGCGGATCAAAAGCCCAGGTGGTCGCGGACGGGGCTTCAGCGCTCAAGGAGGAGTATGTGTCCTCCAGCACTTGGCTGCTTATGTTCCCGAGCGGGCTGCGTTCGTTATTCCAACAGATATTTAGCTGTTTGTCTGCCTCGGTACACGACTCTCTGTATCCTCCGTCAGATTGCTTGCCATTGAGAAGAGCATTGAGGAGGGAAATGAATCAAAGACAAACGTTTCATAAAGACAGCACCATGTGTGATCTCCGGTGCCACAGAAACGCGTGCTGTTGTTATTGGCGCATTCGGAAGTTATTGACCAACATACATTACCAAGACCATCATTGTAGTCGCAGCAGTATAGTTTCCCTGTCGCAGGCTCGCGAGCACATGCATTCGGGGGCCGGCATTGATGATTGTTGAATGTTGGGCATGTATAGCTGGTCAAATTTGAGGTGAAATAATAGTCACTGTAATGGGTCATTTTGGTGGTGAAATGAATACCGGTAGAGGGGAAATTAGCTAAACGATCCCAACTGATGATTAAGGGGGGGGAAAGTGAGGAATTTAATCTAAAGGGAATCACAACACGGCCTGAGCGCCAAGTTTGCAGATCCTTCTGGAAGTTAGGTTGACTGTTGAAAAGAGACGAGTAGTCCACTCTCGCAATAATATTTCGAGAGCATTCATTAGCTAGATTCTGTCTGCTGTACCTGTATAACTATGATATGGTCAGGATACCGGCTTTTTCTCTCCAAATAAAAAAGAGAATCTAATCCCCCCAAAATAATACTTCCCTTTAAGCAAACAAGAACTATACTAATTATACTCTTAGGTGATAAGCATCTTATTTTTGCCTGTATTTTAAATGGTATAGATGGGGCATATTTATAGAAAGCCTACACAAAATGTTTCACTTTCTATTGTATATTATGCCGTTCCATATGGCTTATTGTACCATAGGTTCAGCTGGTACCCAAGGCATACCATATTTGCCAGCTGAAGGCACAGATTCTTTGAACTCAGGAAGTCATTCCCTACTTCGACGATAGTCCAACTCTGACGGTAGTCCTACTCTGACGGTAGTCCTACTTTGACGGCGTTGGTAATGCATAATTCGTCTAAATGTGGATCCTGGCATGTAGAGTCCTCTGTTCACAATCACTTGGCGGTCTTTTGGCATACGGAAAATCAATACTGTATATGATCTTTATTTGTTTTTATATGGACTTTCTACATGACCCCCAGATTAGTGAGGAAAAGGTACAGAGGCGAAATAATAATATTTACACTCATACTTAGAGTAAAGCAACAAACGAACCATTTTCATTGCTACCAATACGGTCAAAGTTCAATAAAACGCACAGTATTTCTGCCCTCCTTCACCTTGTTAAAGTATGAGAATTCGAAGCCTTGAGCCTATTGTCATATTTCGTCATTGTTCTCCGGCTTTCTATCTTGAGACAATTTGCTGTCCTACAGTTGAACCTGCTCACCACCTCCTTCAATACACCCGCTACTTGACGTAAATGTATTTCCACACGTTGCAGCCAAGTAAACACAGTCCTTGACCCTCTATAACTCATACGCTAAATTCCTACAAAGCATGATTGGCTCAGTGGCAACGAAGTCAACCTCCGACCAATGAAGTATCTCCTCAGCGAATGATGCACCTCATAGGCTGTTGAGACAACTGTTACGCACTTCGACCACGGCCACGCACGCAATTATCGACAAGTAGTTATATTCCTCTCCATATCAGACAGTCCTGGATATGGCTGACATAGGTTAATATGCGATAGAAGATATAAGAAACTAATGAATGTATAGATCCCAGTCCCGTAGAAAGATTAGTCCTGTGAAATAGAGCTAGAAAGATATTCGACCCAGACCAGATCAATACTATAAGACTGTTAGCTCGTCTGGATTCGGGGACTGAATATATAGGCTCTCGGCTTACAATTTATTGCCAGTCATTGATGCCATCAATTCAGTCGGAAACCAACCATTATGAATGTACGCCTGAAGACCCCAAACAAAGATCATAGGTAACTAGCTGTGTCTGGTTTATCTAAGTTCGATGATAGGCTACCAGCTGTCGGTGTCCCATTACGGTTTAAATCGTCTATCAGAGCATAACCCCAAGCTTCATTTCCTTCGGTCCCCGCGGAACCCCATGAGGCTTTTTCGACTAAGCCAATAAAGGACGCCGACTATACTGCTATAGCAGGTGGAGATTGTAGCCCTGCATATATAAAGTGTCTCCCGATAGGCCTCTGTTTGGATTTACATCCTTAGATATGTTTCTCTGATTTATCATACTCAGAGGAATTCTCTTCCAGGGGAATCTACTGCAGGGGGGCTTTTGTGATATGATGCCCCAATACTATAAGATACATCTTCTCATAATTGCTACTTCATACTGAGGCATGACCCTTCGAACCTCAGCCGCCAGGGAAATTGAGCCAGTCATCAGATGTAACATTCCTTGTTACGTTGGAAGATCTATCTCAATCTTACTCTATTAAACACAATACCCGGTACGATCAACGTTGACTTTGGTTTCTGATTAAGATCATACGATACCAATAGTCAGGAGGCGTACTAATATCATTTACTGTACTGTAACGGACTAAACATCAGCAGCATGTGGTATAATATCAAGTTGCTACAATGCTAGGATTAAGTCCGACATTCTGATTCCCTTATTTTATTTCTTCTTATTTCCAATCTGCTGTGAAAATGCTGTAAATAGGGTCTTAAGCTTGGTTGTGCGACGCAGAGAAGCGACGTTGCTAACCACTAGTATATTTTACAGGAGCATTGTAGATCCATGATAAAGTACATTTCACTCGGCGATTACTGGTAAAATTGCACATATTAAAAGATACAGAAAGCTCTCTAGAATACAAGCAGCCAGGGTCATCGCCTCAATTCCTACTCGCCAATATTTTGCACCGTCCGAGGGCACAAGGCGGTTGGAGGGAGAGATACATTGAAAATTGACACCTTCGTATTGTGCTTCTTCTAACCACGAGACACCCATTCATATTACCTTGCCCACTAAGCGTATCATAGATGCAACCAAGGGCTACTTAATGCCCAGAAAATAACATCGACCCCTAATCTCTCCTCTGCAAACACCACAAACTCCTCCTTAGTAAACGGCCGATTGGTCTTGGGATTTATAGCCTTTAAATCCGGCTCCTGCACCGCAACCACACTTATCGGCAGTTGATCGCGATAGGCATCCATAAACGGATACGCATTATTTTCCAACGTCTTCTTATAGGGAATATTGTCGGGCCCACCAACCCCGACCCCATGTTGCCCCAAAAACTCAAAGGAATCAGAAAGGTAATGATTCTCGTCCGCCCAGCCACACGGCCAGAAATTCACGTACTGAACCACATAGCTCTGACCAAAGGCTTTAGCAGCGTGCTTGGCATTCTCCAGCTCGCCGCGGAAGTACGCTTCGCAGGTGAAGTTGGTTTGCGTATTGTTCATTTGCACCTCAATGGCAGTTTCCGGGAGATTGAGGCCGTATATTTTCCCATCCAGGTCTTTCGCTAACGCGTCGAGAAGACGCTGGAAGCGGGCGCGCACATAGGGGTTCCAGTGTGCCGCTACCCATCCTCCTGGAATGAAGTTTTCCTCACAGTCTGGGGCGTCGCATTGTGGGACGCTACCATTATTGTAGATAGGATGGTATAGGTAGGATGGGACTGGGTCGTTGGCAATATTGAAGGAACGATCTTGAAGTTGGATCCAGAGGTGTTTGCCTTTGGAGGTGGTCAGGTTCAGATCACTATGGATGGCAGAGAAGTCGTAGGTGTTCTTTTGTGGTTCGAGTGATTTCCAGGTGTATAGGGTTTGGACACCGGAGATGTCAGGACGGTCGAGAAGCTTTTGGGCTTCGTTATCGAGGTCGCTGGTATAGAGCCAGTTGGCAGATTTTGCTTGTACACTTCTCAGTGAAACCAGAGCCACGAGAAGGGAGAAAAGCATGATGGGCATAATGGCAGGTTTGCGGACAGTGTTCGACAAACAAATTCAGGAGGGGGTCAATTGCTGATATTTAACGGCCAGTCTTAATGATCTTCATCTGAGATAGAGATGGAGACATCTTAAAACTTGTCGAATCACATATGAGTTTTGAGGCTGAGTCGATGTAACTTTGACCCACATTGTCTTGAAATTAACAACACTATCCACGGTGACGAAGTCTTATTCAGGAGGACTTATATTCATTCGTATTAAATTTCAAATCTCGGGACCCGCGAACCCCGAGACAATCTCTGCCTCATCCTCTGGGCTCCATCCATGGTTCACCTCTCATATTCGGCTCCACGTTTAGTTTTACACTGTTCAGTTTTCGAACACATGTCTCGACCTAATGGGAATGGGTAGTGAAGTCGATGGGCGAACCAACAGACTCAATGACAACGTGGGCTAGATTTATTGCTCTACGATTAATATAATGGAAAAATCCGGTGTATTTGGCGGGTTCGATGGTTGAGGGCATCAAATGACGGAAAGTTCAATAGCTTCTATGACAAGCGAAGATGTGGTCCTCATCGATAAATAGCTGATCACATACAAAACATCTCTTGTAGTCCTAGCTAATCGACCGTTAAGCACGTCACAACACTTCTGGATTGCGCTCTTTAGATTCTAGAGTGGTTCAGCAATACACCTTATATCTATTTTATATTACACAGATCTTGTCTAAAGAGGATTTAGGAAAGTAATACAGGATAATATATTTATTGGTTAGTATCAGTACTTGGTTTACTAGATCTATTATCGGGCAAATTCTAAAACTTCACAGCTCAGGAGAAAAGGAGGAGAATTATTCAGAATTTATACTCTTTTGTGGATTGGTATATACTCGTACCTATTTGTTCTTTACTTTCGCAAGAGGAATTTGTACCCGGTGGAGGCTGAAGACGATATTTTAGGGCTTGTTTTGGGGACTAATGTAGATAATAGTGTGTTGTTAGTAAAGAGAGAAAATCATGGATGTGATATAGGTAGCAATGTATGTGTAGCGTGTCTCGCATAATCCTAGTGTACCACTAAGGTATACTATTCGTAGGTAGGTAATGCCTTTGCCAAAATGTTGTAGGTAGCGTCCGAAAATGATCGGTAGACCATGCTTGTAGACCGTTGTATTCTTCCTCCTTTATCTTCCAAAGAAGACAATGTAAGAGAAAGGAGTAATCATCCCCGGGTATGGAGTCAGTCAAACAGGACTGAATGCCCCTGGAGCCCAGTAACACATGTGATAGACTGTAATTCCAGTCCAGGACGGGCCCACGGCGTACAATACAAGGGTATGACTCCAGTGTCATCGTGTCCATTAGTCACAGTTTGAGTGGATCTTCCCATAAGGTGTGTAGGGTCAAGAATGGTCGCCATATTTCTGACGCGTACTTGAGCCATGTAATCGGAGCAGGCACATAAGCCAGGCGACTGTGGCTCAGGGACATGTGGTCGGGAAGGGTCATCTGATTTATGCCTGTTACTAGATAATAATGCCGATGTACAATTCAAAGTCGTTGACAACCCTGCTGTAGTGGCTGCAAGACACCCAAGGTACTAGTAAGCAAGAAACGGATTAGGATATTCTGTAAGCAATCTGCAAATTGACGTATCGGCAAGACCTAGTTGAATGCTTTCTATTCTCCCCTGCTCAAACGAGATACACCTTTCGCTTGAGTATGTAGCGGATGTATTTTTATTTCTTCTTAGTACTATTGACATTCCCAAAAGAGACGTTATGCGACTTTAAACTGTTCGTGGAGGGAATATCAATATAGCTGGATCACAGGTAAGCTGAGGCATGGACATTGGCATCGTTCAGCTGCGGCCTCCAAGTAGATCCAGTCGCAACAAGAACTAGTCTCCCAAGAACCCCAAACTCGATTTTCAGCTTAATACTGTACACGGTAGCCTTCAGGGTTGTCTGATAGATATAGTAGTTCGCAGACTCCACGGCAACAAGGCCAATGTCCATGAGAACACATATCATGTTTATCATGAATAGTTCAATGATGATTTTGCGATTGCTGCGTAACGGATTGATCTTCAACATTCTATAGGTTTCCCACATGTACAAACCAGAGATACACAGTTCCTGAACACAAAATCCTGCCACTTGAATTCTCTCCATCACATTGTATGCAGTGACGTATGAATGGGAGCCCGAGAAGTTGGCGGCATATGTCAAAACAGTGGTTGGCACATGGAGGAGAAAGATATTTGCGACAATCATGTTCAAGACTAGGCGTAGAATCATCGAGTTTTGCACGACAAGATGGAGTCTGGAATACAGAACAAATGATTGTCCGGTGACCATTGCCCACCATCCAATAGTCACGAGCGTGATGGATAACCAAACGGCCGATGTGAGGTCGAAGAATTTCATAAGAAACCCGAGGGAGTATAATGGGATCCCCACGCCCGCTGAGATGAACATACTCCAAAAATAGATCCCATTGTAGTGCGTAAATTTCTTGAAGATGAGGATAATTAACTCAAGGGCGTTGTACCAGGCGACAGCAATAAAAGCTGCTATGGTAATTTTAAGCGCATCGCTATCTCCAGTATAACTGCCAATGATCCAATTCCCGGGGTTTGAAGAACTGCCAGTAGACATTTAGTACCCGATTGTCCCCGACATGAGAAGCACCCTGAGGACTGGAGCGGAAGCAATAAAGAGAAAAATTGACGAGAATCATAAATGGCGAAGGCCGTATGTTCAGTCACGTTGGTTCCATAGTTCAACAGCCCGCTAAGCCTGCGGGGTAGATTAATCCAGAACGAAGCTCGCCACTGCATGTCCCTTTCCATATCGATTGGTTGGTCATTTGAACAGCTGCACAAGGTCAAGGTATTATGGGTTGATATTCTCGCAAAACATCATAGGAGATTCTACTGCTCGCAGGAAGATGTATCCTTGCTTTAGGCCAAATGTCATCGACTTCCCCCATGGTGATTGCTGGATTAGGATTGTCGACCACTTGGTCCCCGCCACATGAAGGCTTTTCACAAGACCAAACTTTAAAGTGAAAATACATAACCGTCTCTTAGGTCAGCAGCCTCACCCGCCCTGAGGCGTGTTGGTCTGCTTCACCCAAAAGATAATTTTCATTGAAACGCTAAGGTTGAAGCGATTCAGCGTTTTTATACAACATCGCCCTGAGTATCTACCCAAAAGAACAATCTAAGACCTTTCTTATCCACCTGGCTAGCCTCTGTACCAGGCAGATATTCCCTATATCTTCCTGTTATTGTAGTTTATCGTGTCCTAAAGTTTGCGCTTTCTTCATCCGCCGGAGCTCCTCATGTCTTTCCTCTTCATGTTTGAACTGAATATGGCGTTTAGCATCATGTACATTTAAAGCTCCGGTGTATTGGATTCTTCTCTGTGGTTCCGTTCTGGATTTAAGCTTCCAGTGGTGAGGAACTAGATGGCGGCGGTGGTATAGTAAAAGTCTCTAGCTCAGGTATAGAAGATTTAACCTTAATTAAATGCCTCATAACCTCTTCCGGAATGAACGGATAGATGTCTCGTTTGTTAAAGGCTTTCTCACGTACAGCTGGGATTTCTTTAAAAAAGGCAGCTTTATCCTCAGTGTCCACACCTAGACTAGCTAGATAGTTATTTGGATCTCAATAGTAGTGTTTATACACCTGGAATAGCTGGCCATCAGGCGGTTGAATAATATGCGCTGTATAAGGGAGAGAACAGTAAGTAATAATATAGGCCTAACCACAGAACTGAAGATACTCGTACTTTAGATGAGATCCATGGCAATCATAAAGTAGTAATCGAGGCTCACTCTTTCGTGTAAGACGGTAGTTTGTATGGCGATTAAACTATCGAATCCAGTCAAAACCAATCAAACCAGGAGAATAGCCCCTAGGTGATACTCCTATACGGTATTTACCCGGAATACCTGACTAGTGCCATCGCTCCTTATGGATAAGATTGGTGAAGATAAAATAGGGTGATAGAACAAAAGCCATTTGCAGTAATACACTCTACTACAGATACTAACTCTCCTATTTCTATTAAAGAGTTGCCTCTGGAGGCTTAATTAGGCCTACTTATTAATATCTTCTGAGATTTGCCTTAGACCAAATTCAAAGTCAATTTCGTCAAAATTATAAATATTGCGTGGTGGAATCTGTGAAATAAACCCGTGTAAAATATTGTGCCAGTGTTGAGTTTGACTAAGATCTTCTGTATTTAAACGAGTCTTATCCTCTGGCTTCTGCTTAGCCAGTTTAAATTTATCTGGTAGATGTTTAATAAAGCGATAGGCCCAGGCATTTCCCACTCTTTATTGTACGTCATCTTCTGTATACCGCTAAAGAATCTGATTCGCAGCACGGTCGGTTATTGTAGAGGTAAGAGGAGTATATAGAGAATCTAGTTGACAAATCCAGCGAATTAATGCCTTCTCTTGTATATTATCAAGGGTTGCGGTTGAATAGGACGTGAGGGAGGGTTTGCTCCGCCATGAAAACGTGCTCGAAGTCGTTCATCCGCCCAACTAGGCCCTATTCTTCGCCTGTCTGATTGCTCATTAGTTAGCGCCGTACAGTATTTTTTATGATCACTGTGCGGCGATTATCATGCAATTTGTCCCACTACATGGTTTTCACATTTTGTATCTTCTACAAAGCAGGTATTTACTACCTGTCGTGGAAAGAAAACCCATTGAATCATGATGAATAATGGTAGTAATAGGCCCACGCATGAACGAGCTGTCCGAGATTAGCATCCTTTGCCTAGAAAAGAGTCAGCCGGTTAGGATAACAGGCCAGGTTCTTTACCAGAAGGTCTAGTTAGCAAGCTAGGATAGGGTAGCAATGAATTCAAGAATCAGTGAGAAATGAGGTACCTTTCCATCATCAAGACTACATATCATGGCCATCGAGCTATTTGTAAGAATCTCATCAGGAGATTAAGGGCTTGATTGCTCTCTCGAAGACCAAAACTACGAACCTTAGGGACTCATTATAGCAAGGCATTTATAAAGCTAAGGCGCTAGGCCTACTTAGGGAAAGCAAGCGTGCGGGGTTTTCCACCAAATCCTTATTAGCAGCAGTTGAACGTACGCAGTATTCAGTAAGTACTCCATATAACCGCCATCCTTTCACCACCTTTGTATAATGCTCAAGGCTCACCAATCCAGTTCACAACTTACGACATGGATACTAGTCCTCCAGTTAAGAAGCTCGCACTCGATCCGCCTCCTCTCTCCGAGTTGAGCCACGTCATTAGCGAGCGATTGAGCAAGCACTTTGCTCATGTCGCGGCCAGTATTGTTCCCTGTCCCGATCTGCGTCAGCCACCCTTCCATCTAGCTGGCGAGGGCCTCTGTGGCAACGAACGCATTGCAGACGTCGGTGGACCTCCACATCTACGACCCACTCCACGCCTGGACAAAAAGTATTCATTGCCCACCATCATGGGAGTGATGGAAATGCAGCAGAGAAGTTTTGTTTTGGGCGCAGCCGCTGGTCCATTTCATGTAATCGGGCAGAATTCCGAGCTCATGCCGAATCTGGCACGCGGGCATGATGGCGAGTGGCAGAATGAGACGCACTACGCAAAGGTCAATGAAGAGGGGCAATGTCATCTGGACAGGATTCCTGACGACTCAAAAGACTTCGGCCTGATGGCCAACCTGTTCGCTTCGGACGGTCTGTCGGGGGACGTCATTCATGTTCGGGCGAAGTGCCGGACAGGCGATTTGAACTTCACGGAAGCGATCCGGGACACTCTGAAAACGGAATATGGCGGGCAGCCCATCAGCATGGGCGGAGTCTTTCTCATTCGTAATGGAGAGACCAAACTCCATGTCATGACTGACTTCAGTCCCGATCCTTGTCCCGGTCCCGAACACGAATGGTTCAAGTATTATGACTCATCGGCACCGTTAATCTGTCTCACAGTGTTCCACTCGGTGGACTCGGAGAGCTGGGATCTACGGATGGAGCACACGCATTGCTTCTCGACACATGGGATGGGTGGGCATTATCACTACGATACGACAGCAGAAGAGGTGGAATATGAGGCCTGGTTGAACACGGCTAAGGTCGTTTATAGGATTGACCAACCCGGACAATGACTTCGACTTCAGTATATATTCATATTTCACTTCCTAGCAGCAAAATAGACCACTCGATTTGAATATATAACATGTTTGCAAAAACTAGACAAACGCGCAGCGTCCATTCCGACCTATAAAATCGGTTGCAGGCCATCGGACTTCGGACTCTATAGAACTAAAGTCCGGCCGATCCCATGGACTTAAGGGTTATCTTATCTCCGACGCATACACTTGGCTTCTTCCTGGCGTCTTTTCATCATCACTTTCTCTTGCTTTTTATAAAGATAAACCTTGTCGCCAAGCTTTGTCCCACTTACACGCTTCAAGATCTGTCATTTATTCTCCACCATGCCTGAGAACCGAAGCGTCAAAGCCGCCCTTGCACTGATCGACCAAGACCCTACTAAGATTCTTGGCTTGACAGTAGGACCTCACGCAAATGTAAAACCAGGGCAATACATCCCCAGGGCTGGTACAATCACCTAATTACCCAGACAGTCCCTACTAGCAACTAACGATGCAAACCTAAGATGCCCAATCCCACCCCACACTCACCTTCGACGTCCCCTCCCTATCAGCAACTTACATGGTCGTTAGTCTTGACATCGATGCCCCATTCCCCTCCTTCGGGGTACTCGGACCCATCCTCCACTGGATCCAGCCGGGACTCAAAGCCAGAAACGGCCAGTTAGAAGTCACCAAGCCGTTCGTTGCGAACTATATCGGGCCCGCACCGCCTCCGGGTAGCTCGCCGCATCGGTATATCTTCTTTCTGTATGAGCAGCCGGAGACGTTTCATGGGAGGAAGTATGCGCCGCCGGATGGACAAAACCTGAGTAATTGGTATCGCATGCGGTATGATCTTGATGCGTGGGAGAAGGAGATTGGGCTGGGCTCGGTGTTGGCGGTTAATTATTTTACGAGTAATTAGGACGGGTTCTACATGTGGGTTCGGTTGTTAATGGTTGCTTGGTTCATGCGGTTCAATGTTAATTAATCTTCATCATGCTAATTCTAAAGGTTCGAAGATAAAAAGGAGAAATATCCCCATGATTACAGCATGCTTTGATGTCGTGCCAGTGCTATACACCACATAGGACTGATAGTACCCTCTGCTACCAGGATGTTGAGAAATATATGAATGCTGATAGATTGGGCATTCTTTCGAGAAAATCAGATGTGATTAGACCTCGGTCAGATCTAGGCTGCTATCCAGTTCACCAAGAGAATGCCATAGGCGACAAAGCTTATAAGCTGGCCCATTTATTCCTCGGCATAAGTTCGTGAAGAATATGTCCCCTGCGAATGACCCATAATGTTCTATCTCTGTAGAATACTATGGCCAAATCAGGCTCAACCTGTAAGCGACACGCTATTCCAAGCCAGGTTGTTCCCGAGGCTCCATATTCGGATATCGGTCGTTCAAGCGGGAGGCTTTCAAACGATCAACTCAAGGCTAATTTTGTGTTTGCTGTAGGGGTCTAGAATCACGGAGGGGAGGCTCAGACTTCTTCACGGCAGGCCTAATTAATGATCTCATGAAACCAATACAATGACTCCTGGAGCCACAGCCAGAATGGATCCAATCACCAGGGAGATGGAAGCGTATGCAGCCACAGAAGGTAGCCGGAATGTCACATAGCTAGTACAACTCAGCATATGGCACGCCCACAAAGATCATCTAACCGCTCGCTCGCAACTTAGGTGCATTACGCCGCAAACTATTTTCACAATGTATCCAAGAAGGAATCATGTGAAAAATGCAGGGTTCAACTGCTTATGCCATCTGTCTAGAGTCCCAAGAATGATTGGTTCCCGTCAGGTACGTCGTCCAGCCAGCCGAGATCAAACAAGTCGCGTAGGATTCCAAGCTCATCGATTAAAAAGCTCTTCCCATCAGCGGGTGGTGGGTTGACAGATCCCTCTTGCGTCTGGTATGTTCTGTCTTGGGTTTGTCTCTGCGTGAACCTCGTTTGGTCATTACCAGCCCAGGCATTATTATCCAGTGATTGAGGGTCAGCCGGACCGCCGGTCATCGCATCATATGCCTCACTAGTGGATTTAATCAGCTTCGCTAACTTCTGACCGGCCTCTTGTGCCACCGTCCATGTCTGTCCAAGGAATGAGAGTAATTGGAGTGCTAATTCTGCTCGCTTTAGACAAGCATCTATAGGTGTTGTGCCGCGGACCACCGGATATGTCCAAACGCAATAAAGGACTGTTATTGAAGCCACGAATATAGAGTGTGCGGACAGCCATGAGCATTCCATATTCGAAAATCGATGCAGGTCCGCATAGATGGCGATAATTTCCATGGCGCTAGTGAAACACTCTTGAACAGCATCTAGGCCAGGTCGAGGCATCTGCGGACTCGGACGAAAGAGGAGCATAATGCATTGGTGGTATTTGAGTTGCAGTCGCTGAACGGCAACCCCAGAGAGCGGGCTGGAGACACCCTGCAAACGGCCTGGCTGGTGATCTTGCACCTCTTGAAGAAGAGCAACACAAGCTCTTTGCGCTTCCTGTTGCCATGCACCTACATCTGCCGGCCAAGGAAAGCGACTAGGTGACCGCGAAACTCGATACAGCATCAGCTTAATCTCTGCAACGAGGCGGTCAAAGCGTAGAGAGTAGATGCATGCAGTGTACGAGGTTGAGGCCCGTCCCGGAATGGGTCCTGCCTCTTGAGAGTTAGGATTTCGGTCCCAGTAGGTAGCCGCCTCTTCAACTTCATCGTTGCTATCGAATCCAGGGAATTCTCTATCAATCGCTTCATCTCGCAATGTGAGCGGGCGACCTAGTATCGTAGTCAGAGTACGATCCATGGAGTATGCTGACCAGAAGATTGCACTACGCAAATGCCGTATATTTCGCTGGTATGGAGGCTCGTTCTCCTTGCTACCTACAGTTACAAGAGTCAGTCATCGTTTGTGTCCAGCCCACAACTTGGGCTGGTCCCAGCTAAACTTCGATAAGGAGACGAGTAACCCACTATTATCACGGCGCTGCAGCCCAAGGTCAAGACAGCTTGCGAGTATGGTGTGCAATAGATACCACGCATTAAGGCCCTCCGGGCTGTAAAAGCTATGTTGCACCAACAGCAAGAGAATCTGCACACCCTCAATGCTATCATGAAGTTTGATCTGTGTACCGTAAGACATCCCCGTCGCAAACAGCTCCCGAGAGCCAAAGGTTCCGGATAGTTTGATTTCAAGAGATCTTGCACCAAGAGAAAGGACCAGGAATACCTGTGCCAGCGCTAGCTTCACTGGGAGTCTACTCTCCCAGACCGATGTTTTGCTGATGCGAAACACCTCCCCTAGAAGGGTATAGAAGACATCCTGAGATATGAAGGGGTAGAATGCTGATGCAGCGAAATACATCTCGGCATATTGCTGGCACTCTGCCATGGAAGGCAGGTCGACTTGCAAGGCTTCATATAGTACAGGGCCTTGACCCGGGTCGTCTAGCCCTTGATCTTGGTCATTCTGTCGCGAATACGCCAATGGCAGTCCTTGCGACTGGGGTACGCTCTCATAGATCAGACGGGCAAAGGTAACTCCGGATGATGGACCCAAATACTTGGGATCGCTGGCGTTCGTCAAAGAGAGTAAGCCCACTTCGTGGGCCAGCGGTTGGTCCCGAGTGATTCGGCTAGAGGACGAGACGGCGGGGGAGGCCCCAGACGTGTTGTCCGTTTGTGCCGTCCGACTCAATGGTGACTGGACATCAGCTAGGTGAATCGCCCTCCTAGGTCCTATGGAGTGGACATCCTGTTGTGAGACTTGTGTTGGGGAGACATGGCTGCGATGCTGTTCTTGGCGCCATAGTGTCGGCTGCGCTCGGATATTTGCCGACGGCTCGATATCTTCGCGGGCCTCCAGTTCTCTCACGCGATTCTCTAGATACTGCAATCGGCTAGAAACATTAAGCACGCAGGAACAATTACGATAAGATAAGTCTTACCTTTTAGAGACCGCTGATCCTGGTGTTCCTTCGAAACATTCCACTCCGGCTCGGGCGCAGTTCGAACAAGCGGGTGTGCCTCCGTCGCAGCGGACTTTCCGCCGTCGGCATCGCACACATGCCAGTGGACGGCGTCGGAGAGGCGAATTGAGTGAGGCAGACATGTGGAGTTAATGAGCACGCTTGCTGCAGCATGAGGATCAAAATTCGTCCAACAATAGATTTGATGGGGAAATGATGAGAGACGCTGGAGTTATCGGTTGCAACTCCGACGATATCGGACCGCGTAAATCACGTCTCTGGCGGTACGGAGTTCGGCTAAACCCCGTGCGCCTACATTGCAACATGCCCTTCATCAAATCCTTCCACACGTTTGATATTATATGAAAGTGTTCAGCTCCAAAGGAAGATTAATACCATAGAAGTTCGATTATTAGAGCAATAATATTGTTTTGATCATTAGTCAGACAGTCCCCGTCTAAGAGGGGTTTTGGTTCAAAATATATATATCGTTGGTGAGAGCTTCCGTCTGGAACCCTGAGGTACAGTAGCATAACCCAACTTTAAGCCTCTATCTCAGAGACCTTAATAATATATAAAATGTCAGCCTATTTATACTGTTTATCTTTTCAAGTTAAGTACATATCTAAGTTAGGAGGGAATAAGTAACTCAGAGCACTAGTCTCTTTCTAACTCTTTTACTCTAGGGTATTGTTATAGACTTAGCAGGGTTAGGCTAGACAACTAAGCTAAAAAAACCAAAATATCGAGATTCGAACCTATTGTTCGATACGCCTAACCACCACCTATATATGATGTTATCGTAACAGGTATCCTGTAGTATTTAGTTCTATTCAGATCCTAGATAGTAGATACTATTTCTATTAATATATTAATCTGTAAATTAAGTAAACTAGATCAGAACCAAACTAAGATCTGTAAAGGAAGTATTTAATAGTTTATCTAATATACTTTGCACAATTACCTTCACATTCTCAACACGCTCTTATACTCAGTTGGTATATTTCGATGTCCACGTATTACGTACTTTACTTTCGTCGCTGGTATATCTGCCACACTGGATCTGGAAGGTTTGGTCTCATCACCGTTATCACATAACAGGGAGCTCATTGTCAACATTATAGCAAGACGGCCTTTTCACTCATCATCCAATCCTAAGGGAACCTAGCCTGTGAGCAAGCTATCCAAAAAAGTAACAAGGCAACCAGCTCGAACGACGTAGGAGTCTCTTCAATCCAGCTTATCCATATACCCGCAGCCCCAGTGCCTGACCTAGCGAGCGTGCTTGGGCAAACGGAAGCCCAAGTACGGCAAATACTTGCCCGGATGCCAGTAGATGAACAGTGCAACGCAAGGATAGATGACCAAGGCATCAAAGACATACAAGGTCCACTCATGGGTATTGATATATCCCGTCACACCCTGAGTAAACTCCACTAGACGGTAAATGGAACGGATCTGGCGGACGTCATAGAATGGGTTAGTAAAACGCTCTCCAGCCGGATCCCGCGAACACTTACCAAGATCAGCAAAGTAGTGAAGTTAACAACACGCAGTAATGCTGGCCAGTGTTTCTTTTTCGTAACCCCATCGATGACGTAGTCGTCTTCTCCGAACATTTCATATCTCTCATGAATACTCTTGGGAAATTTTTTCGAAGTGAAATTGAACCGCACAGCGGCGACTGAGAAGAGACCAAAAGCAAGCAGTTGTACGATCACGCCGGCCTGGGCGATATGTTTTCCTCGGTTGAGCTTGCTGGCTGCATCCGTCTGAGTGGCATCAACTGAAGAAATCATGACCGCGCCGATCAGCTGGAGAAAGAGAGCGACAACATCAAAGCCCACAAAGAGTGGGGTGATGAACCTGGGAGGCACCCAACACAAGCGCAAGGTTCGTTCCTGGCGGGGAACAATCGAAAAGAGAATGCGACTGAATAGGACATAACAGCAGGCAGCCATGAGGACTGGTGCGAGAATGATGAGAGCGAATTGAAGGACGTAGACCGGTTTGTCTTTAACGTTTTGGGTTGAGATACATCGGCCAATGTAACCGACTGCCTCCACTGTGAGTGATATTAGCGTTGAAACCGACAAGTACGAAACAAAAAAAAGGTGCGTTTTACTTACTTGCGGCAGCAACGACCATGATGACCCAGACCCAGGATTTATACCTAATCCATTGCACGCAAGTCAAAATGAATGCGATGCCATATAGAACGGCCGCCACAATGGCGACCGCTAACGAGGGGTTATAGCGGTAGAATGAGACATTGCCTGTATGTTGTAGGGATCTTCCCTCGAAAACCATGACTCCCACAATTCGAAAATATTAGAGGTGGCCTTATGGAAAAGATGAATTGAAAAAGGACTCTCGACGACGAAGCGAAGGCCCACATATTATATCCTTGACTCAATGATTAGCCTGTGAGGCAAATTTCATTAGTATAATCTCGATATTTCTGGAGACAAGCCACGGTTCCATAAAAGGTATGGACTTCGTTGCTTCATAGGAGACCAGGCCGCCAAGTCCTCGATCAGTCGGCAAATGCTTTCTTGGCTAAGCGACAAACTCTTAGGAAATTGACATCTTTCAGTGCCAGCATCCATATCAACATAGGCAACTAAGCCACAGCACTGACGAAATAATTCAAGGCTTCCCTAAGACCACAAGTACAAATTGCAAGTCTTTTTCAGTCTTTCTCAAGACCACGAAACTGATACCCAATTAGGAAAGGCGGCCTCCATATCAATGCCGCGGCCGGTCACCAATCAGCCTTCCGCAGGCTCCACCCTCGCGGATCCAGCCGTCATCTGGGTTTCTCGGCATCTTGAGGCCATCCCCACGATTGTTTTCACCCCTTTTGAACCCTGGGAGGGTTTAAGAGGAATTAGGATTAACTGTGTGATCGGAGTGTCGAGCAGATATGCCTTTTTACGGTCGCCCCAGCAAAAATTGCCAGAGCTGTCGGGAGAGGCGGATCAAGGCAAGTAAATCCAAGTTCCAATCCTAGCCATATAGCGTGATGTCCACCATCAAGATTGAACCCAATAATCTAATACGAGCACCCCCGGGCTAGTGTGATCGTCTTGACCCGGTCTGTTCGCAATGCAAGCGAGCAGGGAAACCATGTGGTGGCTATCGCGACGTCCCGTCATTATTGTTCCGTGATGAGAATGACAAGACGGCTCGTCGGTCTGCGGCGGCAAAGGCTAAATCAGAAACCCGGCGCAAGCTGTTGGATAGCTCAGACAGCTCAGATGAAGGCCCGGGAAACCCCACCCACAGGTCGAACTTGTCTCGATGGACCCATGTAACCCAGCCAGACAGTACTCGGATGGTTATGGTCCCCACATTGCCGGCCGTAGTTCTTTCAACTTTGGAGGAACAGGGATTGAGATTCTTCTTCAACCGGTTTGTAAGTGCGGTCTCCGGCATGGCGGGGGATCTTCCTTCTGAACTGGAGACCTCGCCTTTCCTAAAGGCCATTCTTGTGCAGTCGCCCCTGCGTGATGCAACCATCTCGGTTGGACTAGCCGCCATGTCCAACGTCAGTCAGGACCGAGCGCTATCACTAGCGGCGCGGGAGAAATATGTGGCGGCCATTAACGTCGTTCAGAAGGCGGTTCAGAACCCTGACCAGGCGAATGCGAATCAGACGTTTCATATAATTTTGATGTTGAGTATGTACGAAGTATGAGTCCTGGCCCATCTTGTGTTCTGCGGTGCAGACCCTTCCCTTTTTTCTTGCTCGCATAGCTGATTGAATCTTGTTAGATGGTCTGTTGCGCGCCCAATGAAATCGACTCATGGACAGTTCATCTAGATGGGGTGGCGGCACTAGTCAAACAGGCTAGCTTCAGCGATGCGCTGAGAAACACCAACCCGCGCCCACAGCTGCAGTATTACTTCATTTCAATCATCAGATATTTCCTCGTCCAGGGAGTCATGCCTTCGGAGCTGGTTGATTGGTCCCCTGATCAGGTTCCTGGTACCCAGCCAGATCAGATCTCTACAGTCCGCCTGGTCGATATTCTCATTCGCTTCATGAAGCTACACTCGTCTATTCGGGAACACCCGGACCCCGATCCAAGGATAACCGCAAGCTCTGCTCTGCTTTGCGACGCAGAGCTGGAGGCTTGGGAAAGTCAACTTCCAAAAAAATGGAAGTTCACTTTGAAGAAGTCGAATGACTTCCAACACACGTTTAATGGAACGTACATGGTCTATAACGATGTGTGGGCATCGAGAGACCTCAATCACTATTTCTGGGCACGATTAATGGTGAATGAGATGATTGTTCATCATATAACAAGGTTAGACCCACCGACGGTGGACAATATTTATCAGCGACAAAGAGCGCTGGAGACCATTTCACTGATGGCGACATACATTTGTGCCGGTGCGGCGACTCAAATGGGAGCCTTTGGGTGTGGGCTTCCATCTGCGGGGCTCAAACAATTGCCACCACTGAATGGCGTGTTCATGCTGATGTTTCCTTTGGCAGTTGCAGGAGGAGCTGCTGGAGCCGGTGACGAAGTCCCTGAGTGGGTACACGATACACTTCGGAAAATTGGGAGAACGATGGGCATTCGACGAGCTTTGGAGATGATTCCCACACTGAAGCAAGTACGTGAGCGTAAAATGAGAGAATTAGGCATAGTCAAATGAGATGAAGATAGAGAAATATAGTAGAAAGTTGAGGTGGAGGAAAGAAGTACAGTAGTAGTAAAGTAACAGTACTTCTAACGTAACCGGTAAGCAACCCGCACCTGTAAGCAACCCGCACCCCAACCGCCACATAAAAAATTAAAATGATCAAAACACCATGAATTTAGACTTCTATATAAAAATAAGTAGTTCTATCGATTCGGGCAGTATATGATTTTATGGTCCTGCACACCACAGCCAGAATATTTAGATAGGGCGTGTCTAGGAATCGATTCAGTAGAAAGAATCCTATCTGTCTATACAGCTTTATCTATCTGATTTCGGCGCTCTATAAAGATCCGGGCTTCAGATACTGATATACCTTTTTTAAAAGTAATCTACTTCGTAGAGTACTTTTATTTTTTAATCTGTCTTTTGTTTTCAGCCTGGTTTTGATCAAGTTGATACTTTAATATCACTATATTATAGAAAACTTATTCAGTGTCTTTTATTATTTAATTTAGACAAGTTTTAATAGGCAAGTCAGAACTGAAATATCAATTTTTAAGTAGTTTTTTAAAGCTAGATTCTAATTTCTCTAGCTACTTAACTGTATAAAATATCTTAGATACTAAGCTGTCTTGACTGCTAGGTCTACTACTCAAAGATATAAAAGTCTTGAGCTGAACTATTAACTTAGATAAAATACACTCAGAAAATAGAGAAACTAGGCTAGTAGCTCTAAAAGTACTATAAATATTACTACTAGTAAAGATCTCTATATAAATTTTAGAATATATATTTAGAAAATCGAGTTTATTAATATAATTAAGCCCGCAGTATATTTTAGATTGAACTAGGTCTCCGTACACACACTTTAAAGACAAGAAAATAGTAATATTAAGCGGTTAAAGCTTATAAGAAACATACACAGGTATATAAATTAATATAATATTATTTTCTGCACAGATCTGATTGAATCGAGATATTAGATAACTGTCGTAACTATCTAGAATAAATAGACAGTATTTTTCTATAGATCGGCCGGTAGTAAGAGATATAAAATAATTCTGCAGTTAATATAGATTAATATTATTACTTGTCCAGTTATTAGGACTAATCTTAATTCTCTAATTAGAAGAAACTCTATTATCTTTATACCAGGCCTCTATATATACCTTGTCTTTGAAAATAATACAGAGAGATAGAATCTATCTATTAAAATATATATATTCTATAGTAGTAATCTATTTCCGGTTCTCTAGCTGTAATAAAAATAGCTTATCTAGTATATCAGATCTAGTAATAATTTTGGCTATAGTTATCAGATCTATTATAAATTCTGTTTTATCAAAATTATAGATATTACTTAAAACTATACTGTACTTCTGAATTATCTTATTTATCTGTTTAAACCAAGTACCTAGAATCTTAGAATTCTCTACTTTAGTATACTAATAATTATAGCAATATATAAAGCAGATTTTAAGCTCAGATATATACCTAGTAAAGTTATATATCTATTTCTCCTCTACAGTAATAGGGGAAGAAGTAATATTATACTTTAAAAGCAGAAGATTAGCTATTTCTCGAATATATACAGACCAAAAAGATACTCTATATTTATCTAGTAATAGAATCTATTCCTTAAATAATTTCTTCTTACTAGAAATCAATTTATAACTATTGACACGAGTATCGCCTTTAAAAGTAACTTCTTTTAGACAATTACATAGAGTAGAAAAAGATATATTAAATATTTAAGCTGTCTTCTTAATACCATAAATTTTATTATTTTTTAAAGCCGATATAGCCAGTAGGATCCTGTCTTCCTGCTCAACGTGTGATTTTGATAATTTAGGCATTTTTGGTAGTATGGCTGATATTTGAATTATCTAGGAAATTGAGGCGCGTAGAAAACGCGGTTGGGGTGCGGGTTGCTTACAGGTGCGGGTTGCTTACCGGTTACGTTATCGATTGTCAGATCGCCCGTAGTCCCGATTATGTAATTGCGCAGCGAAGCGAAGCAGATCTGGGTTCTGATTGGTCCACAGTTCTGGGGTTTTGATTGCTGAGCGGATCTATAATATCTAGGAAGTGGAAATAGTTAGCTAAGATAGGATAGTAATAAGTTTAAGAATCAGTGAGAAATGAGGTACCTTCTCTTATATCAAGATATATTGAATGTTCTAACTTTCAACTGTATTGGCTGCGTTCACAACATTTACTGTATCAGCGTGTAGTATAATAGGCCTATATCGTAATGCATCTCCACGGCTAATAGCGTGCCGACGATCCTAGAATATCCATCATCCTCTCAATCGATCTAGCGTAGATCTCGACTGCCCGGATCTTGAGGACCGTGAACTCAAGTGAACCGGCTTTCTCAGCCACGAAATCCGTATAATCGTCGCGCACGGTGCGGTTAAGGTTAATCTTTCTCACACCATATGTAATCGTCTGTTGAAAAAGCTCGTCAGACACCGGGTGTGTGCCGTGCAGGGCTAGTGGTGTAGACTTTGACAACAGCTTCCCAATCGCCGAAAGACTGATCTCACACCAAGTTGAAGGTTAGCCAATCTGCATTGATATGTGGAGATATTATAAAGCATGGGTTGCAAAAGACTTTCTAGGAAAAAGTAGCCGTGCAACTGTACGTACCGCTCAAGATCCCAGGCTTTCTCTGGCCCACCGGCCGGATAACCACCATGAATATTCCCAAAGGAAGGGGCCAGAAAATGAACACTGGTCCGACGTACAAATGTCTCTGCTTCTTCAGGACGGGTCATAACTGCTTCCATGTCCACGGTTGGCAAACCATCCTCACCACCCTCGATACGGCCCATCTCCGCTTCGATGGTGATGTTGAGAGCTTTTGCCCGGTCTACAACCTCTTTGCAATAGCGAATATTGGCCTCTTCATCCAGCGTAGAAGCGTCCACCATAATTGAATCAAAGGGCAGGGAGAGAGCCAAGTCCACATCCTCAGGCTTGATGCAGTGGTCCAGGTGGACTGCGATCGGCACGGTGGCCGCATGTGCAGCTCTTACAACGTAGCGAATGAACTCCGATCCCTGAAAATGCATGGTCCAGGGAAATAATTGGATAATGGCAGGCGAGCGCTTGCGCTCGGCAGCCCGAATGACGGCCATGATTCCGTCATTGTTATAGCTTCATGCTTGTTAGACTTCGTATTGTAACTATACGTGGATGGCATCACTCACCAATTATACGCACCCACGGCGTAGTTGTTCTCATTGGCATGGTTGAGAATGCGCCAGGTTAGATTGCTAGCGGGATATGTGTGGTTTTCGCTATTCATATTGGAATATTATATGAGTGACGGCCTTATGGATACTGGAAAAACATTAGGGGAAGGTGGTGTGCGAGGTTGTGAGTTAATAATAAACATATTGTATCTATGTCACATAGTTGTCTACACCGGCTTGTATATCTTGGCCGCGGCATACGATCGCTACTATTCGTATATCGCTTCATGTCCGTCGGCTTCGGTCCGGTTCCTGGTGCCGGTATTCAGCCGGGTTTGACCTACCATGGAAAACGTGAGTTGGACCAAATGGAGTCATTACAACGGCTTAATCTGGATAATTATTGAACGGCACATTGCATTGTATTTCTGGGTCCGCAAGGCTTGTCATAGGGCCTGGTTACTTTGCAATTAGGGTAGCTTTGAATCCCATGGGCTTACAATTAGCCGAGATACAATACAACATTATGTACTACACAAATGAAGGCCTGGGTTGGTGTGATAACTTGGAGTCTATCGTAGTACGGATTGGAGGAGGTGATGGAGGGTCATCCTTCAGCAATTTAATACAGAACGGGTATCTTTTTATATTTTTTAACATCTGTACACAATAGTGGCTCAGGATAGGGAAAGAGGGTGTTCGGATAGAGGGAGCTCAGAAACTCCGTACTGTTTAGCAGTCTCAAGGAACATCTGCTTTTCGGCATCCGCATATGGGATTCCTTCCTTACGCCGCTGTATACCGAGACGGTGCTCCGGCTCACCGGGGAAGAGCACTTCGTTGAAACCTGGGGCGGGAGTAACGCCATGGACACGTTGCACCAAAGTGTCCATTCGAGCCTTGAATTGGTCTGTCGTCATAAAAATATCAGGCTTGATGGCGATGAAGCAATGCCCGACATCTTGCGGCTTGGTGTCCTTGTATTGGTCTCCAACTTCACCACCAAATGCTGCGCCGGTCAAGACACCCGACATGACATCCATCAGAATAGCAATACCGGAGCCTTTGGGACCACCGATTGGCGCCATGCTTCCATTTAAGGCGACATTGGCATCGGTGGTTGGGTTGCCATCCGCATCCAAGGCCCAGCCTAGTGGGATGGACTCACCGCGACGGGCAGCGCGGCGAATCTTGCCTTTAGCCACG
The DNA here is from genome assembly GCF_009193445.1 of Aspergillus pseudotamarii. NCBI lineage: Eukaryota > Fungi > Ascomycota > Eurotiomycetes > Eurotiales > Aspergillaceae > Aspergillus > Aspergillus pseudotamarii. Next base: position 77,223 of record NW_022475041.1, on the reverse strand, counting down.
ACAGAAGGCGCCATGTCGAGTATGTAAGGAACTTCGTCGTTGGAAGGTGCGCCTGCTGCAAAAGGTGAGATCCCGAGAAGCGTCTCCTTACCGCCGAAAGGTGGCATTTGTTTGGCGGAGTTGGTGAAGACAAGAGAGATCATGTTCTTCTCCAGGGCCTGAATCACATAGGTGGCGGCCATGCCAAAGTGATTCGAGTGGTTAACGGTGACCATTCCAATACCGTAGATTTCTGCCCGCTTGACAGCCTCCTCCATTGCTCTGGTGGCGACCACGAAGCCAAAACCATTGTCACCGTCCAGATGAGCCACAACGGGGGTCTTCTCGGTCAGCTTGAATTCTGGGTCTGCCTTGACGCGGCCATTGCTGACACGATCCAGGTACTGAGGTAACCGAGCCAACCCATGAGTGTCCTATGACAGAGTTAGGTCATGCTGCGAAAAGGGTCAAGGATTCACAGTAGCAGGACTTACCACGCCCCGAACATCCGCCATGACCAAGCAATCGGCCATTGATTTGGCATCTTCCGGAGAAAGCCCAGCTTTCACAAGGAGCTCTGAGGCAAACTGACCGGCGGCAGTGGGATCGGCATAGTAGCGAGCCTTCGTAGCCAAGAGACGTTAGTAAATCGGATCATCCGAAACTTGGGACACCTTACGGAGGCCATTGTGCAGTGGTTGTATGGATAGAGTTGCTGATTGGAGTTAATATACACTGACTTTCTTGAGGTTCCAAAACTCAAGAAGCACCCTATAAGTAGGAATTAGTATATACTGAGGTGAGAATACAAGGTAGCGAACTCGGATATGAGGGGGGGACGGAAGACGGTAACGGACCGAAGCCGAATTAACTCCACATATTTTGCCGTCGGCTTTTAGCCGACGACCCGCCGATTCATTAATTTCCTGGATGGTGTCATTACAAAGATTCAGAACAGTTTCCACCATTTCTTCATTCTAAACCTGTCGTTGAGATTGATTATCAGTCTAAGAACTTCTAAGCAAGGATGGCTGCTAAGTGTGCCACACCCCTGCGAACTTTGAACCCACAGCGCTTCGGACGGATCGTCGGCCGGCGACTGTACAGCAGCCAGGGCCCGACAGTGGCCGTTTTGTTCCAAGATATTGATCCTCCAGTCATTAACGGGGTTCGTAAACCTCGTAAACCAGGTGGTAAGTGCATCAATTGTTTCGTACAGTGAACTTTAGTTACCCTTGCACATCTCTTTATTATGTTTTTCTTCTGTAGCTCTTGCCCTTGTAGTTTAGTAATATCTTCATTAGCACAGTCAATGCAGATCGTCATAAGCTAACGCAACTCCTGCAGGTTACCAAGACTCGGGAGCAGACATTGCTTACACACTGCGGTCAAAGGGTATCAGCATCACCACTCCGGACTCTCCACCGCAAGTGTCCGAACACGAAGGCTGGTGCTTCTCAGATACAGAGGAAGGCATCGTCTCCGCCGTGAATAACGGCGCTACCCACCTCTGGGCTAATACAATTCTATTTGATTCGCACCCACTGCAACGATCTCAGAAATTAACACCCTATGCCTCGGATCTATATGTCGTGGGCCAGCCACCTGGCCTGGTAGAAAATTGCGACGATAAGGCATTCCTAAACGATAAGCTTCGCTCATTAGGCGGCTACACTTTACCACGGTCATGGCTAGTGTCGAAGTCTGATAACCTCGACGAGTTTGTCGGCTCAATTAAAAGCTTCCCTGTTGTTGGCAAACCTGTTCGCGGACGCGGAAGCCATGGTGTAAAGCTATGCTATAGCCCCGTCCAACTTAAACAGCACATCGAGGCACTTCTTGGGGAGTCGCCTCTGATTATGGTAGAAGAGTACTTAGCAGGCGAAGAAGCTACCATCACAGTTATGCCGCCATCACCAGAACGGCCTGAGCACTGGAGTATGCTGCCCGTGACAAGGTTCAACCATGCGGACGGCATTGCTCCATACAATGGATCTGTCGCAGTGACAGCAAACTCCCGTGTCGTGACGAACGAGGAGATGAAGGACCCGGCGTATGGAAAGGTTATGGAAGAATGTCAAGGTGTGGCCCAGCTCATTGGAGCAACAGCGCCGATCCGGATTGACGTGCGACGCTTTCGGGAGGGCGCAGAGTTTGCGCTTTTTGATATTAATATGAAGCCGGTAAGATATCCTGCGGGAATAAAGCTTGTGCGTATATAATTGCATCTAGAGGCTGACCATGATCTTTGGAATACAGAATATGACTGGCCCTGGCCGTCCCGGTCGCGAGGACCAAGCCAGCTTGACTGCCATGGCAGCCGCTGCCATCGGTTGGGACTATGGAACTCTCCTGCAGAAGATTCTGGCCAGCGCACAGCATTTAAGTGTTTTCCGTGACTACCATAGTCCGTTCTAAGCCAACGGGAGACTATCTCGGGCTGTTTGTTTTTAAAGCATCAATAGATTTCTAGTTTCAATGTACTTTTTGTCCACGATAATAAAGAGCACAAGTGACTTTATCATTCATTTACGATAAAACGACCTAATAGCGTGCGAAGAAGTGTCCGTCTATTCATATAGAATACAGCTTGCTAGTGAATACCTTAATCCACAAAATCTAAGTATTTACATGAATATCTAACATATCTCACTGGGCTTCATGGCTGTTGACTCCATTAGCATGATTCAGTCCCTTCACAGGCAAGAAATGCCACATATATTCATCTTCTGGAGCGACTTCGAAATCAAAGCGCACCAGGTCCTCTTTATAGGGGAACATGTATGTACTGGTGACCCTGCGACCATGAACTAGAATGAGTAATCTATCGCAAATGGCATTGCATCGTTCTGCAATGGTGTTACGTACCAATGATGCTCTTTGCTAGCTTGATATTTCTCTAACTCTGAGAGATTCTCGTGGAAGCTGAGGAGCGCAATCTCGAAGCCTTTGCTTCTCTCAATTGGGTCCGTCACAGACGGTCCTCCAACTACTAGACGGTGTCCTTTCACACAATCTAGTTCCTTCAACTTTTTGAGCTCTCGAACAAAGGTGTCCTTGTGCTCTCGCGTCACATCAGGACGGAACTTGAACATCACTGACGTTTCAAGTGTCAGAGGCGAACCCAGTGTCTACTAAAGAGGTAACACGGTTGTAGGACATACCCATGTGGACAATCGTCATGTTGGAAGTTTGTGTTATAAATAGGGTACAGATGTGCAACACAAAGTTATAATGCAGTATTTAGAAACTGACTGAAGTATAGGAACTAGCTTCTAGAAACAGGCGCTGGCAAGCTAAGGTGACAAAGACAGAGAGATGATGGCGAACCACTGTCTAGATTTGATTGTGCATGGGATCTACCAAGTATAAGAATATGTCTTCGGCGCAGTGTAGATTAGCCAAAGTCTGGGTCCCAGCGTGTCTCGGGCTGTAGCCGTCGCGAGGGATAGGGCGGTTAAATCCCGTAACGCTTCTGTTCATCGCGGTTCCAGCAGCGCGAAACCTCTTTCCATATGAGCACCTTTAGGCATTGCATAAAGTGTCATTTAAGTTATGCGGACAGAAACTAGTGATTAGGCTGGCTGTTAGGTCCAAGATATCTGTAATACTGTGTCCGCTTGCATACGCGTTACCCCTTTTCGCACGCTCTCCATCAATCATGCCATATGGCTGTAAGTCTCGCATAAACCTTCTGAAAGCCATATACTTCTAGGTGCGATTGTATGTATAGTGCCAGGGTTCTGAAATATTACTATAGCCGAACGGTGTGGCCGAATCTGTTCGCCGAAATCTAGCATACTCAAGGCGTAGATTAAAACATAGCATTTGAAGGCATTTCGTAGTGAGCCATAGTATTTCTTCACAGACGGAGAGAGGAAGGACAAAGGCTCTTACACTACTCCAACAATCCGTTCGCCACTATTAGTGGATAAAATATCATTGGGTTACAACTTACAATCACCCCCTTGGCCGCTAATATGATTGTTGGAGACCAGCCGTCAACCAAGCAGACGATCACGGACTCGAATATATCCTTACACTGGTCGGCTTTACAAGGCTAGGTAAAGTCCGCCTCCGTACTTTGACTTCCCCGCATTCTTCAAAACATGGGGTACATATGGCAATGTGAGGGTTTCTTAGAGCGTCTATATAATCCTCGTGGTTTTCTGGCTTCTTTGATCACAGCCCCTACGTGTCTTTGCTGAGGCTTTCCCAAGAAAAAACTCGAAGGGTTTTGTATTTTTTTTTTCTTTTCTTTCCCCCCTTTTTTATTTTACTCCGTCGACTTTATCCCACACTCATCATGCCGGACGAAGTGAAGTACTCGCTTCAACATGATGAGAAAGCCGTTTCCACGGAGAAGGGGATGAATAACCGAGTGGCTGCCGCACAGCAAATGAGTTCGGCAGAGCTTGCTGCTGCAGAGAAGAGCTTGAAGCGTAAGCTCGATGCCCGCCTCCTTCTTTCCGTATGGATTATGTTCGTGATGAACTACCTTGACCGGCTGAGTGTTGATATAACTGGCTAATATATTCAATATTGCGCCATATTTATTACGGAAATTTATACACCTCTTTCCTCCTTTTGAAGTTTCTACTAGCCTCTAACTAATTATTGCAACCCCGTTGTGCAGAACAACATCGCTACGGCCAAAGTTGCTGGTATTGCTAAGTCATTGCACATGACAAGCGAACAGTATGCTACGGCAGTGGCTATTATATTCGCTGGTTACGTGCTAATGCAACTGCTATCCAACATCTTTCTAGCTCAGATGCGTCCATCATGGTACCTCCCGGGTGTTATGACCATCTGGGGTATGCTTTCGGCCCTAGTCGGTGAGACCCACAACGCCGGGGGATTGTATGCTCTCCGTTTCCTTCTTGGCTTTATAGAAGCTGCATTTTACCGTAGGTGCTCCACTTCCAACATTACCCTGTTACAGCATTATTAGATCGCCACTAACACTTACTAGCCGGTGCCTTGTTCTTAGTCTCGTCATGGTACCGGCGTGACGAGATGGGTGTGCGCAGTGCTTTCTTGTTCTCCAGGTCTCAGCTGGGCAGTGCCTTTTCTGGTCTCATCGCAGCCGGCATTGAGAGCGGCATGAACGGAGTACGTGGCCTCGAGTCATGGCGTTTGATCTTCATTATAGAAGGCTCAGCTACTGTGTTCATTGCCATTTGTGCGGCCTATATTCTCCCTGACTAGCCAAGTAATACTCGGTGGCCCAGTCCAACAGAGCGCGCAGTTGCTCAGTGGCATCTTATTGCTGATGCCGGTCAGGTCGATGAAGATGATGGTCGGTGGAGCTATGGGTTTAAAAGTGCCTTGTCTGATTGGCGATTATACATCTTTGCGTTGACTTTCCTCTGTATACAAGTGTCGAGCGCCACGACGAACTTCTTCCCATCCGTGGTTCAGACGTTAGGCATTAACCGCGTTGATACGCTACTTCTAACTGTTCCGCCCTACATCGTGGCGCTGCTAATTTCGATAGGAAACAACTGGTCGGCAGACCGATTCAAAAACTCTTCTTACCATATCATCTGGCCATTGGTCCTCGCCATCATTGGATTCGTCATCGTTGCTGCTACACTCAATACCGGTGCAAGAGACTTTGCGATGATCGCCATGGTGGCAGGGGGCCACGGACCAAACGCCGTGCTTCTTGCATGGGTTCAAAAGACAATGCTTCGGCCACGCATAAAACGTGCATCGGCTGTAGCGTTCGTTAATGCAGTGGGCAATATTTCCCAGGTGAGTCATTAATTGGAAGCGACTTTTCCTAATTGTCATGCAAGGAGACCCCAAACTAACATACGTCTACAATCATAGATCTTCTCCTCTTACCTATACCCTGACAGCTCCTTGCCGAGATACGTCCTCGCTATGTCGGTCAACGCCGCATTCAGCTTAGCAGTCATTATCCTTACATTATTTATGCGAATAGTTCTGCTACGTACAAACAAACGTCTCGCTCGTGGAGAAACAACCGTTGAACAAGAGATGAAGGGTGGGAGTCAAGCTGAGCTGTTGGGAGTTACTGAGGAAGAGTGTGCTACGCGTAGGGAAGAGTTCCGCTTCATTGCATAGGGTCGATGCGCGATCTTATGAGAGTTATTGACGGCTGTAACCTTCCGTTCTATATGCACGATGGAATAAGCTTTGCGATGGAAGGCGCTGGGGTCTAGTATACTCACGCTGTTGTGATGATCGAAGTACTACGTGGGGGGTGGGGCATTTGTTGGATGTGGTATCATATAAACTGGAAGGACTGGATGCTGCCACTTTTTTTATATAATGCCGTCCTTTACTATATGATAGCATGTATTCGATGCTCACTGACTATGTACCATTGGAGACATATATCCACTGGAGCACCAGACTGAGAACTAATGTATGATTGATTTGGCTTAACGCTTTCGGGTATATGTTTCGACAAGAGAAAGCGATAATTAAATTATTTAGTCATGACTACATTACCGACCTCGAAACTCCCTAAAAGCCTCCTCCACAGAATATCCCGCCTTAATAGCCTCCGCACATTTTATATCGGCATCAGCAATAGCCGGAATGGCATCAAGAACCTGTTCAGCCAGCTCCTGTGGAAGTCGCACAACACCATTAAGATCGGCGATGATATAGTCACCGGGTTTAATCCACGCATCTTGGTTCTCGGAATTGAGCCGAACGGGAACATTCACTTCCGAGGGGCGACATACTTCGCCTCCAGCAGTTGTGCCCACTGACTTTGCGAAGAGAGGGAAGTTGAGAGCACGGTGTTCGTTCAGATCGCGGACACGCCCGTCGATTACGACACCGGCTGCGTTGAGGGCTTGCGCACGTAGAGTCATGAGACCGCCATATACAGCATTGACATGAGGTAGGGGCTGAGAGATGAAGACTACTGCGCCTTCGAGGATTTTGTCGATCTTGGCAGTCGTTAGTGCTGCTCACAGACTCTATTAGAAAATGGTGGGTGCATACATAGTTGCCTTGCACTTTCGGAGAAGAGATGTCTGACTTAGGGACAAACTTGACGGTCATTGCTTGGCCGACGATCTTGGTCTCCCCGGCTTGGAATTGTGGGGAGTACATGGTTAGGCCTTCAAGGAAGCCACCATTGGGATACTTCAGCTTGGATAGGCCATCGGCAACCTGGTAAAGGTTAGCTATTCCTACTTGGTCCAGGACACCGATATCGAAAAGATTCAAGTGTAACTAAGAATAGTTGCACTTTGCAGACTGTGTACTCACATCACAAGCATCCCATTGCTGCAGACGCGCGATGATATCTTTCGGATCGGACGACATTGTAACGTGCTGGATTGGTGGGCGATTCAACCAATTGATTCTTCCGATATAACTGAATATGGTCCTTGCAAAGCGGATGTGAGCAACGATTATTAGTCTTTACAGGTGCCTTCGATGTCGGATGATATCAATGAGATAACGGCACGGTTGCTGTGGGGAAGGACGGAATCCGGCCGACTCTCGGCTCGGCTATTTGCCGACGGCTTCGGATATCTCCCTGTTGTGCATTGAAGCTAACTAATGTACAATAGAAAGAGGAGCTGAGGGTAAAAGACCAAAAGAAAAATACCAACTGAGGGGTGCTAGACCTCTGGCGCTATTCACCTGACACTTTCAACTTAGTGTAATTGCACTCCAGTACTTCCTATATCGGAATATAGATTCAATGCTGAGCCACAGGCTCACTAGCTTAGATAAAGAGAAATATAAAGACCCAGAACGTACCATTATACGAAGAATATAGTGGATTTATATTCTCCGGCTTGCCTTCCCTAACCATAGAGTTTACAAGGGAACAATTGAATTACAGCCCACACAATTAGCCTTCTCTAACCGGTCATCACTTTCATTAACTTGTCTGAAGTCATTGAGAGCCCGGGCACCGTGATCATGGGCAGCTTAGCAAGCGAAGACAACAGCAGCTTCCCAAAGAAGCCTGTTCCATCAGGCGCATGGGACACCCATCACCATATCTTCGAGCCGGACCGTTTCCCCTTCGCAGAAGGTCGACACTTCACACCAGCCCGCGCCTCGCTCGAAGATTTACAGAAGTTCGCAGAGTCAATCGGAGTCGACCATGTCTGTATTGCCCATGGCCTCTCTTACGGGTTTGACTGCAAGTCACTTCTTTACTATTTGGAAGAATTTCATGACCAGGCACGAGGTATTTGTGTGTTAGACCTAGAAACGGTTTCAGATGAGCTCCTAGATGAATACCACGTGGCGGGAATACGCTCGGTCAGACCTGACTTTTTCCGGCACAAGGCCATGAACAACGTACAGGTTCAAGCGAAGTTAATCGAAGCCACAGCCAAACGACTAGCAGCCTAGGGCAGGCCAAGTTAGAGCATTCAAATCTAGCAGCCTCATCTTACGTTCTGGTCTCGTCTGCGAGACGTGGTGGACGGATGCCCGGTACCTGTTGTGGTGGACCATTTTGCCTTGATTGCTGGTAGTAGCTACCGAGTCAATGACTATGCCACCAATATCCAGGATGGTTCGTATCTGACAGAAGGAGAACGCATCGGTCTGGCAGCGCTTTGTGAGACACTCCGAAATGGCAATCTGTGGATAAAAATCTCTGCTCCTTACCGTTGTTCAAATCTGGTGCCAGGCTATGATGACCTCCGGTGGTTGGTGAGACGTTTTGTGGATGCTAACCCCAGGCGAGTGGTTTGGGGAAGCGATTGGCCCCACACCCAACGACACAAGGATAGGGTTGCTAAAGGTTCGACTAGTGAAGGAGGCCTTTCTTCAGGTTGACGATAAGCCCTGGATTGAGTCCTTGAGTCGGTGGATGTCAGAAGGTGAGTGGCAGCTTTGGTGGGTGGAGAACCCGGCTACGCTGTATGATTATCAAGAGTAATTATCTATGGTCAATGGAATCAGATATTTTGTGCTGGTTAACTGTATTCCATATGCCAGATTCAAACCAACACAGAATGAGACCCAACGCCGTATATCAGTAGACCGTAAAGGAGATCTCTATGTAGCTTTTTGTTGGTGCCATACACTGACAAAGGGGTGTTTGGATAAATATGGATTTGCTTATTCTACTGAGCTCTTCATCAAAATTAACTATGAACGCCCAAGGATTGCTCTGACCTCTACTGAAATAGCATCCGCCACCTGCTCTGTCGTAGAAAAGCCCCCTAGGTCTGAAGTTAAAGTCTTTCCCGTTTCAATCACTCGAGTAACCGCCTGTTGTATCGCCTCAGCTTCCCTCGCATACCCAGCATGAAACAGTAGCTCCGCCCCTGATAGAATCAACGCAATAGGATTAGCCACTCCTGTTCCCGCAATATCCGGTGCAGCCCCATGTGCAGCTTCAAAAGTCGAAGCACTATCGCCTATATTCGCACCGGGAGCCAGACCGAGTGAACCTGCCAGTCCAGCAGCCAGGTCCGAGAAAATATCACCATATTGATTTACCGTGACCACAACATCAAAGCGACCGGGATCACGAACAACAGAATAACAAGCGGCATCAATCATCATGTCATTAGACGGTACATCAGGATAAAGCCGAGCAACCTCCTGAAAAGTCCGGAGGAAAGGTCCGTCTGTTTCATGGAGGACATTTGCCTTGTGCAAACATGAGACCTTCTTTCGACCGTGCTTCCGTGCATATTCAAAGGCATATTGAGACACCTTCCACGATGCACTACGGGTTATCCGCTTGATTGCCTCGGCTGCTGCGCCATCCTCGAGTCTTTGTTCCCACCCGATATAGGTATCTTCGGTGATCTCGCGCATGATGACGAGGTCCATCTTCTCATGACGTCCAGAGATGCCAACATAGCCTCTAATGGGCCGTGGGTTCACGAATAAGTTCAGCTCCCGCCGGATGGCATTATTGATCGAGGGGTATGTCGCCACAGATCCGTCTATCTGCTTACAGCTGATACGGCCGTGAAGCTTTTCTGCTAGCAGTGGGGCTTTGATACAAAACTTCACTTCCTTTAAGCGTTGGATAACTTGAGGTGGCAAAGGGTGCCCATATAGTTTAACCGCCTCATCTGCAATAGGGATGAAGTCCCATTCTGGCTGGATGCCTGTTGCTTCAATAACGCGGATAGTGGCCGCTGTGATCTCGGGGCCGATTCCGTTTCCTTTGAGAACTCCGATTCGCATGATGGCCAGATAGCAATAGTAATAAACAACTTGTTGATGGAGCAGGATATACTTGCCAGAGGCGTATCATCATAAATTATTATAATACGATACAGTTGAAGGTAATTTGGGGTGAAAAACAAAACGGACTATTCGGCTCACCCGAGGTCTTCAATCGGGATCGGATAGATCCGAAGTCATGATGGAAACCTACTCGAAATGACCTCTGGTGCCATATAAAGCCCTTTTTTTTAAGAAATATTAACGTTATTCGTTGAACGAGAGCTTGGAGATCCAGGGCATAAGTGAGTTTTAGGTCTAATCACTCAATTCAAAGGCATATGAATGAATGCTGAGAAAACAGATACTCCGAGCTCTAGAAGTGAATATCTCATGGGAATGCTTTCGGCATGCCACACCTTGAATTTAAAAGTCTTTCATTCCACGGTGGGAGCGCTCAAGGAGACAACGGTAAAAACCCATCATTATTCTGAAGGTGAAGAGAAATTGGAAAAGGTAAGTTTGGTCGAGTCTCTGGAGAGTGAGCTGGTTAAAGAGCTTCGGGATGAGCGATGGCCAGTGCCACCAGACAAACTGAAAAGAGAGATTTAGACGTGCGCCATCATAGAGAACTTGTGATTCATCCTGCGGCACGCGGATGCCCTGAGCGATGTGAAAATGAGATAACGGTGAAGAAAGCATGCCTAAGCACGGATATAGAACTCTTTGGAGCTGTATTGTCGTTGATTTGCTTCAAAATGAACAACCATGTAACCCCTTAACTAGCGGGCCCAATTAATTGCAGCATGGGCCAGCAGATCCTTCTCTCGTATTAAACATTAAAATCCCTATTTTTTAGTCACAATGGAAAGAGCAGGTGGAGCTTTGACCGTGCATCCTAAACCTATCAAGGAATAGGGACTCTGGAGCCTTAGGCCCCCACCCGGTTGCCTGGCTTTTGCAGACCCATATTTAACTTGCTATTCGTGGCGAATACGAACCTAACCCGCACACCAATTTATCACAACTGCTTCAGTTCATGCCATAGAACCATTGCAGAAAATGGGTGGCTTTCACGTATACTGCGCGATATGTGGCTCAACCTTCTCTAGCAGGGGATTTATCTCAATTGATTCTGACAGTGAAATGGGTGATCATACCTATTCTGGAGAGGTTATCGGCGATAGTGATCTGGCATGGCTTGATGATCTCCGCGCACTGGGCCTTAATCCAGACGCTGTTGGAGACAGAAAGTTTGTTATCCGTTATTTCTCTGACCTGTCCTATTGTCCTAACAAGTTCAGGTCTTTTGTTACTGGCGATGGATACCATGACGATTCAGTGAGTTGTTATTGAATCTAAACCAACAGGAAGATGTTCTGATAGAGGCTACAGGGTGCTATTGATGCTGATGCAGGTGAAGGTTGTTTTTGATACACTATTACCCTTACCTTCCCATCTAACATAAAAGAAGATCCAAATGTTCCCACCGAGCCAGACCGTCGACCGCCGTATCGCTTCTACGCGTATATGTATGTCTTTTCCCCATAGAATGTCAGACCCTTGCTCAATTATCGCTTGCGGCCTTGCTGATCTTTCCTAGGGCCTGGAACGATGGGATGCAGGAACATATACCTGTTTTCCCGTTTCATAAGATCTGCTACGAGGATATCCTCCTGAGATGCTTCAAGGATGAAACACTAAATGGAGACGTCCTTTATTCCCTCTGTGGGGAACTAGTTAATGATTTCTCTCACAACGCACTGCTTTTGGATTATGGGGAGCCCACGCCCCCAGGTGAACAATACTGGGAATGCAGGAAGGGCGAAGAGGTAATTCCGCCATATCAGAAAGTGAACCCTATATTGACACGATCGTGCTATAGCTCCTAGTGACAAACCCAGTGAAAATCTCTCCGTTAACTAAATATCTGGATAAACTTCGAGACGTGGTTAATAATGAAATTGATACACCTCAGACCGAAACCGGCCCGGAGAGCGCCGACATATTCAACAACCTTCCCTGTGAACTGCGGCAGCAAATTTTCAGTCTCCTTCCCGTGGCGTCTGTGTTGGCTCTCAAAGCAGCGTCATGGTCGATGCATACGACCCAACTTCCAGAGAAAAGCTGGAAAGCAAGACTAGAATCTGACTTACCTTGGCTCTGGGAAGTTCATGATATCGATATGACTGGCTCGCAGAAGCTGGAAGCTAAGCTTTCCAAGATAATTGCTAAGCTTGAAGAGAAGAGTCAGTATAGGCATGGCAAAGTCAACTATATCCCCGGACTTGCAAATCGAAAGAGGATTTGGATGGTTTGTGAGGACATTAAAACCCTGTATCATGAAAACTTAGCTGAAATGGCCAAAAGTGAGAAATCAGAAGCTTGAACCGGAAAACTAAAGATGGAAGAGGACTTTTAGTTTAAATCAAGAAGACAATTGAACCTCAATCAACGATGTTCCTCAAATCTCGATGGCGTCTCTGGGTACGTGAATAGAGAGTGAAAGCCTGCTACGGGTACAATAAACAGCCATATTAACAGACCCCAAAGGCCGACCACGTTCAATAGCTGTCGGCAATAGAATATACCCTTGCACTTGTAAATAATGACATGACAAATAATATATGCAGACACCGTGCAATTTAAAGGAAAATAAGACTATGATGTCAGATTCTGCACGGTCATTGCGGACAAACATATCGCCATTCGACAGCCGCAGCTTTGGGCTGTGTTGGTTGACTCCTCGTCGCATGTTGAGCTGGATGATTTCTATGTCAATGCGACTAATTCAGGCCCTGATGCCACCGAGGATACGGTTTGGATTTAGAATACGGATGGGATTGATACGTACAGATCTGATCATGTTACGATCACGAACTGGGTGTATGAGGGTGGTGATGATGCGGTGGCATACAAACCGAATTCCACTAATATTCACGTTGAGAATGTGATGGTATATGGTGGACCTGGCATTTCATTTAGTTCGTTGGGACAGTATCCCAACAGGTATGATATGGTCGAGATTATAACTGTGAAGAATGTGGATGTGAGTCGGAGATTCAACATCTTTCAAAATGCAAGCACTAAAATAAGCAGTTCCAACGGTCCTTCCAAAGACCGGTGAACTCGGGAATATACTTCAAGGGCTGGCAAGTTCCCCCTTCCTCTGCATATATGCATTGGCCAACTAATAATATCCAGGATCGGTGTCAACTTTGGTGTCCCTCCGAATGGAGGTGGAAATGGTCATGGCTATGTGCGCAATGTGACTGTCGAGCATATCACATTCAAGAATGTACAGCTACCGATATACATTGATACATGGTAAACAATGGCCGATCGATTGAGAAATGCAGCTAACAGAAACCAGCTTGAGCTACCTATTCGACCAAAATGTTACCCAGTACTGCGATACGTCCACGTTTCGATTCGATGACCTACATTTTAAGAATATCAGCGGCAATGGACTTGCTACTCCTACTGACTACACGGGTAGGAATGTAACATTCGCAGTATCTATGATCTGTTCCAAGGAGGTGCCATGTACCGATATCACTTTCGAAGATGTGGATATCAAACTACCTGGGTCGTATAGCGGAAAGAGTGTTCTATGTGACGACGCTGATGTGCAAGGCCTTAAATGCAACTAGTGATCATCTATCTTTTGGAAGACTAGGGACACGCAGGATGAAAGATTCAATAAGATACAAGCGAGACTCATGTGAACAAGTGACCATGTTGGTCTTCCAAGGGATCCATGTTACATAACACAATAGGCAGATATGCGATTCGCCTTGCATCGTTGTAAAAGAAAATGTCATGGCCGACGACAATACTAGCTAAATACTCTCAAGTACCGATCCGATTTGATAAGTCAGACCTTAATACATCAATGCCAGTTGCCAATTTTAACCCCAGCATCAATATCCCGCCTCCTAGCTTGGCATGACATACCACTAACGAACATTATTGGCTCTGAGCACCTTCCTAGTTGAAGCTCCTATCAATGCTGCAGAGGGAAAATAAAGAGCCAATGAATTGTTCTAATCTTTATGGAACGCCGACAACGTTGTCAAACGGGCTCGTATTTAGGTGGCAACGGCCGAGCACCGAACCAAGGATTCACCCACCTTGCTCCGACGACCTAATCGGATTGATACGCGGTCTTCCTTGTAAAGCATGGGTACCTAAGATCTCAACCAGCGGTTTCATAGGTCCTGCAGCCAAGGTCGAAGATTACGGGGAGCCAGAGGTGGCAGTGATTTCTTGTGGGAGGATCCAAGATCGAATCCAGTGGTAAAACTGTCACAATGATGCGGTGCCCTTCGTATTCGCTAGTCATCTGCAATCCCTTGCCCAATCATTATCGCACAGACTGAGACAGGAGGAGTACATGGATATTTTGCTAGAGGTATAAGAGTACCGTGCGGTCGCGGGTGGATTCAGCGTCCAAAACAAACTACCAGAATCGACAGAACACATTCGGCACAATGTATATCTCCAAAAAGCTCTCTCTCCTTTCTATCCCCTTCGTCCTTGGGGGTGTAGCAGCAGCTGGTGGTTGTGGCGATGCTGATGCCTGCATTGGAACCGAGTATTGCACAACGGCCACCTTCACGACTCCAACGGCGACGACGATAACAACTTGTGTTCCCACACCGACCTGCTTAGGCGTCTATGGTAAGTGGCATCATCTATCGAACATGGGCCTGTTAGATTGACCATGTCAAGCGGACTGTGTGTCTGGTGGTGGAGGCCCAGTATGCTGCTCCACTTATTGTGCAGCTACAAAATGCCGTCCGACTGATCCGAAATGGCCTGGCTGCTCCGAAGACCTGGGTGTTTGCCTAGCTGATGAGAACTGCTGTTATAACAATAAGTGTGTCGATGGTCTTTGCCGCAGGGTTAAAAAAGAAAAAAGGACAGTAATGTTTTGAACCAACGATGGTCAGGGTTGAGAAAGAATGATGATTTGTCATGCATGTTCTAGTTATGTGATCTGGTTGTCTCGAACTCTACATATTTGTAGTTATGGAAAGCCCAGGTGGTTTACATTATGATTGTTCAGTGGTAAGGAAAAGTAGTCAAGTGAATACCTTCATTTTTTTCTCTCCTAATCGACTTTAATGCTATCATCCATCGTTTATTGACTCTTCGGGTTTCCAATACACCTTGCAAGAAATACTCTTTATATTTGTATCCCACATTGGTGGCCACAACTACGTTCGTCTAACAGTTGAGGTTGACGGCTATCATCGGGAGTTAGTATATGCCTTTGCACAGAAGGTGAGTAAGCAGAGTACGTACCATTAGCAAACAGGGCATAGGTGTCTGCATTCAACAGAGCCTGACTGGCACTCAAGGCGGTGGCAGCGGAGTATCCATAGCCAAGGTCGTCGGTGCCTGGGCTGTACACACCCGGGGCATGAGTGAACTCATGGAGGGTGGTAGTGGCCTGGTCCTGAGCGTGGCAGGTGCTAGTCAAGGCCGGAAGGTAGGAATAGTAGAGGTCGCAGTTGGCGATGATGTTATAAGCCGGAAGGGTGTATGCAAGCACATTGGAGCTGCAGTATCCATATACGTCACTGCAGTAGTATGTGGTACTTCCGGAAGCGGTCGACGCTGCTTCATTAGCAACGGCGCTCAGGCGAGCAGCAACCGTGCTACGGGTGGAGCTGGACGTCGTCTTGAAGTACTCCTGGAAACGGGAGGAAGATCCTGACTGCGCAGCGGTGGCAGCTGCACGTGCCAGGGAGACTGTGTTTCTCAGAGCAGTCTGGAGGGCTGACAATCTGCTGCCAGAGCAGGAGGTGACCTTGGTACGACGGCCCAGAATCTTGACTGCCTGGGAGACAGCGGCGGCCTCAGCCGCATCGACATCAATGGAGAGCTCATTCGAGGTGAATGGAATGTATCCAGTGACCTTGTTCTCAGTGGTGATAGGCACCAGACCGTTGCTGTTGATGGTGATAGTACCTCCCTCGGACAGATCACTAGTGCTTGCGATATCGAACTCGTCCTCAATAGTGGCACCAGGGGCAAGGGTTGTCAGGGCGTCGTCGGACAGGCCTTCAGTGATCAGACGTTGTTTGATACCCTGAAACTGAACCTCGGTTGCTGGCCAATGTCAGTATATGCTTGAAAGATTAAGTTCTCGAAGCATACCATTGCGGAACAGAGACACCTTCTGCACCGGGGCGGCATCCTTGAAGAAGTTTAGGTGCACAAAGGTGACATCCTCGCTGCCAGTATTTTTGACGACAGCCTTGATCCGGGTATTGCCCACCTGGCTAAGAGTCACGTCAAGTCCAGGGGCGCTGCCAGGAACTTCCACAGGAACGGCATTGAGAGTAGGTGCCAGAGCCAGAAGAAGAGAGGAGGCAGGAAGGAAACGCATCTTGGAGATTGAAGGACTTGAGGTACTGCAAAGGGCTGCTGAGCTTGAATGACCTGTTTGTGATGGAGTAAACGCTGGCCATCACAGCCCCTTTTATAGATGAGAGTTACACTCCGTACGACGTTGAATTGCATTTCAGTCACCCCTCATTTTCTCGCCCTGATGCTGCAGTACCATGGGCTACGGAGATAGTTACTCTGTGACTGACACTGTTGGCATCTTCGGAGGGCATGGCTCCATCGTGTTCACGCACGGGAAATTGAAGCAAGAATTGATTGATGCTATCCATTGGCTATGATCGAAGACGCTGTGATGAAGCGATCTATTCGACAGTGGTCTATAACGGAGAGCATCCTTGGCCCGGCGGAGAACCGCTGCAGGCTATATAGATTTAGGAAGGTCCATCTTGGGGTTAATCACGCCTGGTGCAATCGGGGAGCGAAGCCAAGATGTGGCTTGATGGTGTTTCATCAGGCACTTGATAAGAAAGCCTTAATCCCGTCGCATCTCCCGGCTTCCGTTCTTGGCGAGAGTCTAAGACTTTCTTGGCGCATCAAGAAGTCGCTGTAATCTTCGGACTTCTTATCAGAAGGACGTGGTGGCAGTGTAGAAGCTGACTATTCAGGAGAAGCTGTAGTCGTCGAGATTAGATTTTAGAGTTAATAGATTTGACACACAGATACAGGCTTTGTATATACTGAGCATTAATATACGTTTTAAGTTGTTTAAATCCGAAATGAGGAACCACTTACATCCATTTTCCAAGAGTCAGCAGATTGCAAGATGGTGTCATATCAACTAGTGCTCGGGCCCGGCACTATAATGCTTAGTCGCAGTCCAGAAAATGCCGAGTGGTCTTAGGGCAATTTAAAACCCTTGAAGAATGTAACCTAAGACTTGGAAAGCCTCGGCATTTTAAGATTAGTGGTAATTTCCGTCAATCAAAGCCTTTTGATCCCCTAATATGTGGATTGTGGGGAATATCATTCCCTGTTGACCAGTATCACACGATGCAGGGTTATCATTACCATTGGCCAGCTAATATGTTGAATGCCGAATATTAAAAAGCCGTAGTTCATCGGTGCATTCCGGATTATCCCTTATCAGGCAGCTGTGAATCTAGAACAGAGTAGGTGGTTACATATCCCTCCATGCCACAACTTCCGCAACATAGTCTCTCTTCGAAAGCACCTCCAATAATTGCTTTCACACTCTTTGCATAGCCGGTTGAACAGCAGAAATGAGTGTTTCCCCTTCTCTACAAGTTACCATCACTCCCCCCATTATTCCAGCCTTCTCCGAGCCGCCGACAGTGCCTATACAAGTGTCTGTGCACAATCCCTCCGACACGCCGATCACAGTGCTCAACTGGGGTACCCCGCTGGACCCTAGCGCTAATGTTCTGGGTATCTTCGACCTCCGTGATACAACCGAAAATCAGCCGGTGACCCTGCCAACCATCAAAGTATCCCGTCGGATGCCACCCTCGGTCGATGATCTGGTAGAAATCCCCGCGGGCAGTTCGGTCGAGAAGGAGGTTACACTGCCTCACGTTCCACTCACCATGGGGCACGAGTATTCCGTCCAGGCTAAGGGAAACTGGCATTCGGTGTGGGAGAGTCCTCGCGAAGGCGTTACTGCGGAGAAGCTGGAGCACCTTGGAGATGCCCAACGGGGCGAGTTCACATCGAATGTTGTTGCCCTACGCATTGAATGAGAGGGATGATATTGTAAATTTTCTCCAAGGTTAAATTCAATAGTCATATTGCTTTCGTTCCCTGTTCGGACATGTGCGTACTCAGACGCGATCTATGAACCTTTGACATTGCGAGATACCGTGCTTTCCTAGAGACAACAGTAAGTCCACTAGCTAGTCGGTCTGGTAGTACCTTATTGGCCTGGTGATCTATACGAAACACCTAGAGCAAATCTGGCCTCCAATGAGATAATAAGAACTATTCATCTTTCATTATTATTTTACAATATGGATTAGTGTTCTGTATTTTAATATTTTTAAACTCAGTCTCTTTATATTTATACATAAAGGGGATATAACTCGAACTTATCTTATCTTCAACAGATAACGTAGATTATTTATATATCATTCATATAAAGAGATAGTATGAAAGCCTGGTGTCATATTACAGGATATTATAAAATCTGAAGGAGGGTGCTATAGGACCAGTTGGGATATACATTTCAAGTATATCAGTTCTATGACAGGATATACGGTAACCCCAACTGAATGGTATCAAGTAAGTTCTGAAAGGGCATCATGACTAGGGTCAAAATATGTCTAGGGTCCTTGGCCAGCTGTGGAAGGTGAGGCACGCAAACTCCATCATGAGAAACAACTTAAGTTTCTTAGGTAGGATTGTACAGGTTGTTGGGACCAGCGATTCTGGACTGGGTGGTAGGTAAGGCTATCAGATAATTGTTTGAAAATATAGGATGGCAAAGAATACCATACTTCTTTATAGAGCAAGAGAAAGACATGTGGCAGAAATCAGGAGCATAGGAGACTGTTTGTGGCTCGGGGGGATCTTTTGTTATTAGCTAGTGTACGAAGCGTTATGTAGGGAGCTGCCAGCTGTAGAACAAGGGCTTGATATTAGACCACGCACATCTCTATTTGCCTTGGCAATCTTGGTAGTGTACTATGAACTTTTGGTCTCTAGCAGTCAAGAGAGTGGGAGCCCCAGCGGTGGATGGACTGTATGCCATCCATCGTGTCCCCATACAACCTCATCTGGTTGAGCTATTGAATATTCTCGGATAGGATTTATGAATATATCATGGTTTATTGATGCTCTCTTCGTATTTTATTGATATGTGTACTTCGATGACTTGTTATAGTTATGAGCGATATAACTAATTACCTCATTAAAAAGCGCCGAACAATTTCATTCAAACAAGGCTTGCACCTTTAATGGCGACATACTAACAAAGTACGAACTACTACCATCCCAGTATATACATCAGTGTCTGGATCTGGTGTCACTAGGATTAATATCTTGTTTCTGGCCCACTAGGAAAGCAGTGGGGTCAGTTGTGCGGCATACCCCTTTCGCAGTACACAATCATTTGCTATGGTCATTGTCATTTGATGCCAAATTTCTCTTCTAAAAATTGCATAACCTGCTCATTTCCACTTTGTAACCACGTACCAAGATTATAGACTTTCAGCCCTGCCAACGAGCTGGCCCTTGACAAAGCAACATATATCTGGCCCTCCTCAAAGCATTTGCTGAGATCTACAATCACACTATTCAAGGTCATTCCCTGACTCTTATGAATCGACATGGCCCACGCCGGTAGTAACGGAATCTGAGTCCGTGATAGTAAGCTCCAGGGCTTTTTGTTGCCTATTGCATGGACAATACAATCAGCGGTGATAGTCCGCTCAATGCCGTTATTGAACAAAACAACTGGCCATTCCCTAGCTGCTTCTTGCATAAAAGCAGCGATATTCTTTTCCCGGTGCAAGATATAATTACCCTCCAAGGAGGGGACCGTAATGTTCTGTGCAGCAGCATTGCAATCTTGCCTCGTCATGTTGGATGGATCGGACTTTTGAGAAAACTTCTCCCAGTCCACGACCTTTCCTTGAGTTCCATTGACGAGACCCCGCTTGACGCTGAGGTTGACCAGGAGAACAACCTGCATGCCCTCCTTAATCTCAGTGGTAGATTCGAATCTGTGATCCCGCAATTCGTGCAAGGACCCGTCTGGGGCACGAGTGTTGAATTTCTTGATTGTATGATGATCGCACTCTGTGCTGGGTTCGAATATATCACGGGAGCGAAATGTCCTTTTCTCCGTTGGTAATCGACTGAACTCAGCCTGATTAATACGACGTACCTCTTCTCGCGTCGGAAAAAGCCTGACGGCGGATTTGAAATCGGTCTTATGATTGAGTAATATATCTTTATTCTTTTCACTCAATGTTTTACCCAGTCGAATCTTCTCCAAAATGTCGATGAAGTTTCTATCCTGCTGTCTGTGGATCATTTTCAAGTAGACATATGCAAAATTGCAGCGCCTCCAGACGCTGCTCCGGAAAGCCCACTTGTCTTCATCCGAACATTCTCCATGTTCGAGACATTTGTGGATAGAACCCGCTAGGATTTTGATCATCTCTCGGCCACATTGCAGACAGTATGTAAATGGTTTAACGGGTGGCAGTTGGCAAAAGTCGCCTGTAACAATAAGTTGGACCCCACCGAATGGTTTATCCGAGTGTCTTACCTCCTGCATGATCGCATTTAGACGCTCGAAATGGTGGTTCTCAACCATGCTTATTTCATCGAATACTAAAACATCTGTGTGCAAAAGTCTCTCCTTAGTCTTTTTCATATGTGCATCTCTTTTGAGTGTTTCCAGTGGCTCTTTCATATCGATAGGTGTCCAGCCCGCATAGGTCCAAAACGTGCATCCGTCGATTTCCAATGCTGCTCTTCCGGTAGAGGCAGTGGTATCTACATGTTTCCCGCTTTCTCTGAGCCTTCTGATACACTCTTTGAGAGCTGTACTCTTCCCGGATCCAGCAGCTCCGGTGTAGAATACATTGCGGCCAGTTAGGACGAGATCAACCAAGGCACGCTGTTCCTCATTCAACTCAAGATCCGGGACTTTTGTTTCTTCTTTCGTCGGAACATCGGAACTAGTGGCAAGCATTTCTTTTCGTGCTCGCTTCATGCGTCGATTCAGGTTTCTTTTTTGGCGGCGACGCCTGGATCTGCGATTTCGCTTCGCTTTGGCGACATGGCCTCCTTGGTTTGGTGATCGAGCATGAAACGAACTTTTGTCAACTCCTTTATTTTTTCTTTTACCCATATTAGGCAATGATAGGACTGCGATGAGTTCGGACAGTCGATTGGCAGAAAGTGGTTTCAAATCAATACACGCATGCCTCCCTTCCATCCAACTTCACGGAATAAATGTTAATCCGCTGTCATCAGCAGACCGCATGCAGAACAAGTGTTTATCAAAATTCAGAATTAATATAGGTGGCAGTTAATGATCTTGTTTGCTTCAATAATCATTGTAAGAACTTGTTTATTCCCTGTCCCACTTCTTACCATCTCCTCAACTTCTCGGAATCCATAGTGCCATCTCACGTATGTTGAAACTCAGTAGTCCTGGCGAGTATATAGAGGCAATTCTTCAAGACTCGGAACAGGTGACGGTGAACGCAGATAGGTCAACCATGGGGTGACAGCTCGTGAATAATGACCGAGACGTAAGTGTTCCAATTTTGCCCTACTTATTCGACCGTTTGTTGGATGAGAGGCGCATGGTGTTGATTAAAAATTGGATTATACTCCTCAGGGCTAGCTTTGACGTATTCATGCTGTTTTCTACTCCCTACATACGACAATACTAACGCTATTCATGCCAGTGGACTTTGAGATTTCATTATACTAACATTCTATTCCAAGACACATGTGGGCGGTCCGGAGGACGCGAGAGAATCATCCTCCTGGCTCCTCAGGAAGGTTTGAGGGAACTAAAAGAGGACTCCACTGATAGTAAGCAGCGGATGAGACCTCCCAGCTTCAGCGTTACCAGAGTGGCCCGCCAGGATAACCGAAAGCACTGGCTCATTCATTAAATCAAATTAATCTACACCCTTAGCTCACTTCATTGTTTGAAGCACAATCGTCCGGTGAATTTTTGCTTCCCTTGGATCTACTAAGAAGGAGCGGCGATCATAATGCAGCTGATGAGCAGATCAATAGCGCAAACATGCTAACGTCCCTCAGTTCCTTTATACACGAGATTAGCTTCCTTTGCATTGCCACGTAGTATGACGCTTACCTTGGAGCAACGCAGAGCCTCCAGCTCGTGACATATCAAGTGCTTTCATGCAGTTATTCCGGCAGGGTTAATACTACATGCTGCCTGCGATAGACCGGAAAAATGAGCACGCGTCTATTTCTGGCTATAGCTATATTCGGATGGTAAACCTACCTTCCCACAAGAATAGACAAAATATAGAGAACAAATATGACACCAATGAGACAATAACCACTGTGTCTTTCCTTACTACTCTATGATATGAGATTGAATCGCATGTTTTGATAATCTTACCTTGGTCTGTTTATGTTAATATATGAAGTGAATGTGAGCCGAAGTCGTCTCATTTCCACAGATAACGCAAACTATTCACACATTATTGAAATTAAAAGATAGTATAGAAGGCTGGTGTCATAACACAGAAATGAATTATATCCAACCTAAAAGGGAGTTTCATAGGACAAACTCAAATATACGTTTCAGGTACGTCAGTCCCATGACAGGATATGCGACAGCTTCAACCGAGCCGTACAAAGTGAAGATTTGAAAGGGCACCATGGCTAAAGTGAATGTAAGGCCCTCGGCCAACACCAACACTACAATTAGTCATCGTCAGTATTTTGTTGTGTTTATGAATTTCCTGTTCGTATTGACAGAGTCAGCGTACTTCTCAGCTTTCCTTCCACTCTACACCATTGAAGCTGTGGTCTGATAAAATAATGAGACTTTTCGAGCCTCCAAGTCCAATAGAACACCTATTTGTCCAAGACCCATGGGTAAAGGACAATCTTTCACAGCAAAGAAAGTGATTTTCTTGTCCTTCTAGCGTTATCCCCTGTACACATGGCTTCCTTCGTCTACAAGAAAGACTCAAGTTGCGACGGAGATCTTCCGAGCTGCTGCATATGCGGTATTGGCTTCTATTCAGAAGAGACATATTGGGCTAAAGCAAGTAAAGCAATTCTCCACCGACAGGGCAGACTATACACAATACGTAAGTTACTAGAGATATCTTTCCTTGAAGACTTGGAGTGGCACTGCTTCTATCGCATCAGTGAGTCATGATACATGTTCATTAAGCACATTAACGTCACTTCAACTGACAGTAATGATAGTCCTCCACAATACTCGCAATGACACATTTCGTGTCTCTGGGGTGGCACTTAACATGGCCGTTAATTGTAGACCAGTGCCTGAAGCAGTACCGTGGGATGAAAGTATGGGTGTTATTGGGTACCCCGAAAATGAGAGGGACCGCCTGGTACTGGCTATAGGGCTTTATGAGGATGAATACACGAGTTCTCACGGTCTTGTCGGCCATCATGTCCACAACAGTTGTTGGGAGTTACTAACACACCATACGATTGGGGAAACTGCGCGCAATTTGGCCCTAGTTTCCAGGAATCCAAACCTGTTTGCTGATGCTTGTGATTGCAACGATGGAATTAACACTATGGCTGGTATGTATTTCCTAGGTTCACAATTCGATTTATCCCAGCAGCGCTGACACGAATTTCGTTATGCAACCAGATCCTGCCAATGACAAACGCATTCAGTCTCTGATCAAACAAGCTCAGATCAGAACACGCGCGCGGATTTACATAACACGCCGTGATAACAGTCAACAAAACCGCTTGTGCTACTTTCCGGTGGAGATACTGTGGCTAGTTATGGATTGCCTTCCCCCCGACGACGTTGAGAACGCGCAGATCGCCATGAAGTACTACCTTGGTGATGCGTACTGGCGCATACGCGCCCCAATAAAACTATTCCACGAAGTGAGAAGTGTCAGGGATGAAACACTGGACTGGCAATTTCTCTGCAAAGAACTCGCAAGGCTTTCGCAGACACCGGACCTAGCCTTTCGACAATATATTATTGACCGCTTGGATGGGTTACAGGCAGGTTTTGGGCAGGCAACAAACGAGTAACGTGTGGAGGGGAGCATGATGATGGTCTGGTGGAAGCGAAGTGAGAGGCGTGAAGGAAATTAGTTTCGGCACGTGAATCTAGCACAGCAGCACTGTTGCCCTCAGCTTCTAACAGCTGCACTAGGCATGGGCATAAATAACTTTGGTCAGACACAAGCTGCTTTGCTTTAAGTTGCTTTGGATATTAAGACGATATCAAATAAGCGCTACCCGCGCCACATATATGACCCTCAATGTTCTGTCCGATGCATGACTGTCCAGCATCGCAGCCAATCTAGGCGATGGTTCCATGGTGACATATCTGATCGCCCGAGACAGGATATTCGCGATCGACCGGCCGAAACGTCATAAAAAGCACGCAGTGTTCACAGTTAAGAGCTGCGAGACGCGGTCCTACTGACATGGTACGGGTTGGGAAAAGAGACAGCGCGATAGTTGACATTATATTTGGACCTCCCTTCAAAAGGCGATGGGGGGAAAAAAATAAAATATATATATATATATATAAAATAAAATAAAATAAAATAAAATAAAATAAAATAAAAAGAAAGAAAGAAAGAGAAAGAGATGGCGTGTTTGCAGGACAACCTTGATCAGGTAAAGATGTCGGACGAAATAAAAACAAAAAGATATCGTCAGCGACAGGATTTGAACCTGTGCGGGCGAACCCAATAGATTTCTAGTCTATCGCCTTAACCACTCGGCCACACTGACTAATTGATGTTAATATTGTAATTTAAATAATAGATCACAACAACAGAGCATTTCTAGTTTTTTTTTCCAAAGCCAGGCTTTGCGCTTATTTAAATGTTTGGGAAAAGATTATGTCCAACACCACATTCTCTTCTCATTTATCTCTGCCTCATATACTGTGTAAGAGGCTTTCCACCTACATAGTGTAAATCCCCTTAGGGTGTGCTTCAAACGCCGTTCCTTTCAGTTCAACCACGTGTCCACAAAAAAATATATATATGCACCATAACAATTCAAATCTAGGGATACATACAGGACTGGGATACACTCCTTAGAATCATCGCTTGACAAATACCATGGACTTCTTTGCAAGGGCAAACCTATCCTAGAATTGATATTTCGTAGATCATGATAAACACGCGTGATCTTTAACAGGATTCGACGCACAATGTAATCATCAGGGGGGATCAGGGCTCCACATGGAAGGAAACTACCTTTAACTGTACCAATCGATCGATCGAATATGACGGGGACCATCTATTCTCCGCAAAGGGCTATGACGTTGTGGCATTCTACGTAGCCTGCTGATGCAGTCGATGCAACGCCAGATGCGCGTCCGTGATACTAGTACGCTCAACTATTATCCGGGATGTGATATCCAGTTAGATTCAGTGTTTTCGAGCTCGGTAGTGTCTCACCTTGGTGACATCAGAAGCATATGAAGGCCATGCATGTCGCCACTGGGAGTATGATATAAACAAATGAGGTAAACCCAGCCCTATAGCATCCGGAGGAGCCATCAATGAAAATCTTCAGAATCCAAAGCTTGTGTCCACCTTCAATCAAAGTAAACCCAAGATGAGCGACCGCACGAACGAGACTTATTCCTCCTCTTCTTCAGATGATCTGATCCATGGTACCGATAGCCCCATCTGCACTGCCGGTGATAGAACATACGATACCTACGATGCCGACGCAACGACCAACTATGGCGTCCGAGCAGCTAAACGCCTCGGTACGAAAAAGGAAAAGGCGACTGACGTGAGTATCCACGAATACGAAGCCCCTAGTGGCGCCCGAATCAAGAGGACCAATTTTAAGAACGGGCGTGGGCGGACAACCTACAACCCCAGCACGGGAGCATACGATGAGTTGTTAGACTATAGTACGGACGATGCGGACCACCACCATCGCGAGAAACTTAACGCAGACGGTGTCTATGAGCTACGGGATGTCAATTTGCGGAAAGATGGGACGAGGCATGTTCATCGCGAATACAACAATCCGATTACGGGGATCACGACTTCTGTACAGGGAACCATGAGCGACCGTGCTTTTGAACTGGATTTTTAGCGTTTGCTGTGTTTTATCTCGTCCCTCTGTAACTGTTAGGTGCGGACATGAGAGATATAGTAATTTATATCTTATACCAATTCTGCATGTACACAATACAGAAAACAAAACACGAGACCCAGGCTACCTTAAGGAAATAATCTCACCTTCGTTGTCATATAATTATACTCTTAATAGGGACATATCGAAAATGGGAAAAGCTCTGGAAAGGTGAAGAAAAGCTTTAAAAGCCAAGTATTTTAGAGTTGATGACGACCAAGCCACACGATGAGCAACACGTAGTTTCGGGAACAGCTAACCGAATTTGAATAGAGACAAAAGAGGAGCCGGAATTAGAACCGGGCTCTGCTATTCGAAAAGGGGGATACACATTCCTGGAGTCGCTGCCGGAATGCAGAGGAAGTATGTGTTGATATTTCCTTTTGGATAAATCGTCTGGTTCTATTGTCCGCCTTGTCCGCCTTGTCCGCCATATCAAAATACCCTGAACTAATTACAATAATACCGAGAATCTATATTGTGAGTGAATTGCTCATAACTCAAATTCACGGTTTACATCTAACATGTTAGAGCTCTCCCGCCATTTTCCGCCCATGAGCACGGCAATTTATAAACCGACTAATATGACCATTCTCAATGGCCTATGAATGGCGTTCGAAGGAACATCTCGCAATGCCTTGATAAAGAGATCTATGCATATGGAATGATATGGACAGTATCTATGGTCAAAAGAAATGGTACCAACCACGATAAAATTGGGAGACATGAACGCCGATTATAATTGCTAAGACGCGTAACGCTTGTATTTGTTGTTTGTTGTACACTAATAACACCCCGGATACTGTGTTTCTTTCCAAGTTTTTTCCATCCCCATGGCCCTGTAATGTGCTTAGGACATTTGGAATGGGCCGCGCGATTCGCACCAAACGCTGTCAATGACGGGAATAGTTACTGAGGATTCGTGTCTGCCGGGGGCAAGAAGGACTTGTCGATGAGTACAATCGGGACCCCTGAGATTGATTAGGATATGCTCTTTATAGCTCGCAGTCGAGCACTTACATGAAGACTCGGCATTGTTCGGAAACGTAGACGGCTGTAACGTCTCTAATGCATTGTTATTTCCTGTGTTCTTAACCCTATTCAGTCAGACTTACTCTGCGTGGACATCAAAACATTGTTTTAGTGGGATGTTCTCGACGTGAAAAGTTGAATCAGCCGTCTCAAAGCCGACCTACACAACACATAATTAGTAAAGATCCTTTGTTGACGGTGATTGGTCGCATACAGTGGCTGTTCCTGTTGCTGCACTGCCTGTAGCCATGGCCAAGGCCAAACCCAGGAAAGAGATATGCTGGAGTCCGTACATTGTGGGTGGATGAGAATTGAGAGAAATCCGTCAGAGCTTGGTGTAAGTGGCAAGTTTCTCTCAATGAGTGACAGGCGGTTTTCACTTGTCGCGTTCTTAAGGTGGTATCCCTTGCTAAGAATGGCCAGTTGTTGTTTTGGACGTTAGGGCATCCCTTGCGTTCATGAAGGGAACACCAACCACATTCCAGTGCGCCACCTGCTCGACAGATCACCACCTCTTTCATACAATTCATTGGAGAACTGCTTCATTTACTTCCGAAGGGCTGAATTACAAAACGTTGAATGATATTGAAGGTTTCGGGGTAGGTTTATGCTGTTATTATTTGAGGTGGGTTTATAGTTTTTACGAGTACCTCGTCGCGATAAGAGAGTCAAGTAGGGAAAGTGTATCCCTTGAAGCTTATTGACATGTGCATGATTGAGAACGGACATAGGAGGGCTATGTTCTGATGATAAACGAAAGAAGCCTTTCCCTATTATTCATCCCCCTTGAAATAACTCTGTCTCCATGTCAAGGGGTAAAATGAGGCCCAGCTGTTGCTCAATGCCAGGAACGATATTCTGCATGAGCCTATTTCGCTCCGAAAGTTCAACCTTCTCCAATGTCATTTGATGATTTCTATCTAGATGAGAGCCATTGAGGCGTGTAATTGTATCCTCGGCTTTGGCAGGGTCTAGAAATCGTGTAATAGCAGACCTTTGTAGACGTGAGTCCAGTACGCTCTATGTCATCTTGTACACAACATACCCGATAGTTCTCTGGTGTGAGTCTACTGGCATGTACACCTTTCGGGTGTCTGTCGGACCAGGACTGTCTAATTTCCTGAGGAGAAATTTGATAAGCGTAGGTCGGTGGGCTTGGTCGACCACCGGTAAACCATCCAGTACAAGCAGAGTACCGATTTCCGGTAGAGGCTGGCCTTCGTGATCTGCCATCAGGATCTGTGCTGAGATCTTGGTGGAAATTAAGTCGTGGAGCTGTGCATCTCATATTCTACGCAGCATGTAAGCGTAAGCTGACGCTATTGGCTCTTGAAGGTGGGGTAATAGCCGAGCTACTGATGCGATACGCATATAGAAGTAAAGATCCGAGGCAAGATAGATTACAACAGGATCATATCCCATCCGCAGGCGATGCGCTACTTCGCCGAATTAATGCACCAGACAGGATTGCCCAGTCAGCTTAGGGACGTTGAACAAACCGGTCACTATATAAGGGGGACAGATGTGGAAGACGATGCGTAAGCAGTTACACCAGAGAGGACTTCGTCAGATCCTCTCAGTACACGCACCAATACCTACCTACCAGGAGACACTAGAAGGGGCCGGGGTCGCAGGATGGTGAGGATTTAGGAAGACGGGATTCAGGGGGACTGCTAGGTGGCAGGCGGCCTTAGTGTGATTAAAAGCTTTCGATTACTCCCTTTGTGGGCATATGTCGTTTTACGGTCGGATTCTAGCCTCCTTTGACGCACCTGCATAGCTAGACGATCAGTAGTTAGGCTCGAACAAGTTAATAGAATCTTGATTGATTGATTGCTTAATTGCATATAGAAGTCAAAGAGCGTATTAGTATGGGTTCTATGGCTCTTTGAAAAGAAAACAATATTTCTCAGTGGCTCTATTTGGCTCGTCGCATGTTTTATGAGGAAAAGCCCGAGAGGTCGACGGGGGTCGCTGGAGATAAGTTTACTAGTGCTGTCATTGAGAAGTGTTCGGATGGAGTGCCTTAGATCCTGGGTGGATACGACGGAGAGTAAATCACTACAGAAATCGGAGCCGTTTACAGTCTATAGATAGAATGTGCGGGGCGTGTAGAGGCAAAAGCGTACTGGGGAGTTCTATAATCTATACATTATCGACCGTAAGATACCATACTATCTGTTCTTTCCTATATACCCTGTTAAGACCTGGATAGAAGTATAGCCCTGTCTCATGAACATGACCAGCTCCATCTACTAGACATAAGCGACGGTGATATTGCAATCCTCCTGCCTCCTGTTTTAGTAGTTGGAGCTGTCAATAGTACCCCAGAGCTATTCGGCTTTTCCGGGGCTGTTAGTCAAAGTCGGATGTAATTAGTTAAAGGGTTTCCACAGTGCTGATAGGGAAGCGAAAGACTGCTAGGCGATCCTATGAGTGATTAGCCAACGCCAAGGACATAGTCTAGACCAGCAGCGTTGGTCGGCAATTGGAGAAGAATGGGAGGTACCGGCCATTTAATCTAGGAGTCTTGTCCCTCGGAATCTATTGTATTTCAGCCTTTTGGCCCCCTTAACTTTCACCCATCGGCCCTCCCTTGCTCCCTCTGTATGCTTCTCAAGCCGTTGACGTCGACATAATACCTCCGTACTATCCGTTAAAGACCTTGAGCATATGATGCTTTTTCAACACAAACAATAAACTCTGAGCAGCCTCATGGCGTTTTTACTTTCTGGGCGGCGAAATAAGCAACACCAAGCAATCAACAAGAGAATTTGCGTAGAATAATTGCATCTATCAGAGGCGCGGCATTGTCGCTCGGCAGTTTTAGCGCCAAAGCAAAATCGGCCTCGGTGCAAACCAGCTGATATCGGTATATTTTCACGCCGAACTGAATGACACTGGAAAACCCGCATCTTAATAATCCAGACGGAGATCCCCGCATCTCAACAGTTGGGTTCTAGCCGGCAATGGTCCTTTTGCCCAACTACCGTGGGGCCATGATCTCCACCACATGGGCGACATCGAATGGCTCGTTCATAAGGCGCTACCATTAAGCATGTCCACTCGGGAAATGATCACGGGGACCCCGCGTTTTCCCCGTATGGATCGACTTATCTGTCTGTCACAGGAAGAGTAAGTTGGGTCCGCGTCATTGCGTTAGGGCCCACTCCTTGAAAACCCCTATAGCTTGGTCAATGCCCCTTTGATATCCCCCTTTCCTGTATTTTACTTGCTGTTGTTGGAGAATTCAATTTTTATGGCAGTCATGTCATCAACGGAGTATGCAGCACCCCAGGGGCACACGCCTGGGAAGGCAGAGTCAGAATTCTTCGAGAAGTCGGAGGCAAACATCCAAAGTGTCGATGCGACCAGTCTGCTCTCTGATCAACACCGTGATTATTTGCTTCAACGGCATGGCACCTTAGATCTGGATCCAATCCCTAGTATGGATCCGGCAGATCCATACAACTGGCCGTTATGGAAGGTAAGTTGCTCCATTTTGTTCACCGTCTCGTGCTGCTGTTATTTCCTGCCGTTTTATTATGACTAGTTTAAGTGCTAACGTAAATGACCGAATAGAAAGTTGCGAATCTAGGCTTAGTGGCCTTCCATGCCTGTATGGGAACCTTCACGGCTGCCGCAATCATTCCTGCCTATGAAGCAATTTCCGAGGATGTTGGTGTCTCTCTCCAAAGAGTCAGCTATTTGACATCGCTTCAGATCGCCATTCTGGGAGGTGCCCCATTATTCTGGAAGCCCCTTTCGCAGCGCTTCGGACGCCGCCCAATTTTCCTCTTGTCCCTTATCTTCAGCTGTGTTTGTAACATCGGCTGCGCAAAGAGCCCAGATTACGCTTCGATGGCAGCATGCCGCGCTCTGGTATCATTCTTCCTCTGCCCAGCGATGGCCATCGGAAGCGCTGTCGTCACAGAGACCTTCTTCCGACGGGAGCGAGCGCGATACATGGGAATCTGGACGGTGATGGTGACATTGGGCGTACCTGTCGGCCCATTTATTTTCGGATTTGTTGCCCAACGAGTGGGATATCGATGGATTTACTGGGTTTTGGCAATCGTAAGTCATAGATCATTCTCACTCTTCGCATCACTCTCACTAATACCGATCATCACATCAGACGAACGCTTGCCAGTTTTTCCTATACATCTTCTTCGGCCCCGAAACCCGGTACATTGGCGCTGAAGTACAATCTAGTGGCTCATCTTTTAAACGAGAGTACCTCTCCTTCGGACGAATCGATCCCACACCATTCCGCCTGTCCGAGTTTTTCCACCCCCTCAGCCTGTTCACCAACATCCCCGTACTCCTCGCAGCAGTAGCCTACGCCATGGTCTTCCTCTTCGCCTCCGTCCTGAATTCGGTGGAAGTACCACAGCTCTTACAGAGTAAATTCGAACTCAACGCAGAACAGCTAGGTCTTCAATTCCTCGGTTTGATCATTGGTTCCCTCCTCGGCGAACAACTCGGCGGCTTCATGTCAGATATGTGGATGAACGCCCGCGCCCGTCGCATCGGACACAAGCCTGCCCCCGAATATCGGCTTTGGCTGAGCTACATCGGTTATCTGCTCACGATCGCCGGAAGCGTGGTATTCCTGGTCTGTACCGAACAGGCCACTGAGGGTAAATGGACCGTGGTTCCAGTGGTGGGGACGGGTATCGCGGCGTTTGGTAACCAGGTTATCACGACTGTGCTCACCACGTATGCTGTGGATACGTATCCCCAGGATGCGGGGAGTGTGGGAGTATTCATTAACTTCGTACGATCGACTTGGGGATTTATTGGACCTTTCTGGTATGTGAATAGAATGTTCCCCTGCATGGTGTTTGTCGTCGACTAATAACGTTAGGTTTCCGGATATGTTTGAGACTGTCGGTATTGCAAAGAGCTCGGGGGTGGTTACGGCTTTGGTTATGGGTGTGAGCTTCCTTCCGACTGTGTTTTTGCAGTGGCAGGGTAAGAGGTGGCATGCTAGTGTGGTTTGAGGAGTGAGGTCCGTACAAATCGATAGGACAATGACCAATGTATATAGTTAGTTTGAGAGCACCTTGAACCTGCGTCGAATTAATACAAGCTTTGAAATCTCACGAATTTACTATCCATGGTGAAAATAATTCCGTACTCCGGTCACCTATATTGAGTTATAGTAGGTAGAGTTTATTTTAATACTGCTAAAATCTATATCTACACAAGTGAGATAGGCTGAAACAACTGACCGCCAGAAATCGCTTCTCCATCCATAGTCCCATGGACATATGTTTCCCCGACCAAACTTCGTTCTTCAGTATCCGAAGAATCATCGCTCGAGGATTTCCTCAAAACAAACGGTGTTCGTGCCCCGGAAATCACCCATACCTCATCCCCAGGTCGTACAGACCATGGACCAAGCCCAAGGTACCCCCGTTTAGTACGATAAAGCAGCCGTCCTCGATAGAAATGGACGAATGTTTGGTCAAAGTCGCGGTCGTCGATCCTGACTATTCCCCGGGGTTTTCCCATCTCATCCTTCTCCCCGTATTGTTGTATTTCCTCCCAAGTTGGCAATGTGTTGTTGTCGTCGGTTTCGCGGATGAGATTGAGGTTAGCGATGGTATCTTCATCCGATATATGCGTGAGACTCCACAGGGCCCTTAGCATAAAATAGTGAAAGGAGGACCGGGCATCGTGAACTGGATTGTCCGCGGTTGAAGAGAGCTTGTTGGTCATCAAGGTCCGCCAAAGTGCCTCAACGCGATTCTCCCCTGTAGGGAGGTAGGTCTTCTCCAGAGAGGAGATTAGTTTTAGCCAACTTGGTGGATGGAAATGTGTAGCTGTTAATGTGCCAATTTGTGGTTCTACACTAACTATCTCATCGTGGAAAGCACCATTTAGCCGAAGAGTATGAGTGCCGTCGTCGGGGAGAATCACAGCTGGGGTATTGGGGCTAACACCTGCGCGGAAGCGTGGTGACCACAGCCGTGTTGTTATAAGAGGAGCAGTGAAGTTGGGGATCCACGATGGCAAGTCCTGACCATCGAAACTGCGAGAGAGATCCGGACTTTCCTGCACGAAGGAGAGTCCTTCAAGACATTCGAAAACCTCACACTCCCCTGTGTGCCATGTCTGGAGAGGCTCATCGGAGGCGCCTTGCATGAATATGTGGGCAAACTGAATGAATACTTCCGACGTAGTCTTGGAGTAATCGGCAACCATCCTCTTTAGAGGGTCGTCCGGCAGCCGAGATAGACCTATTAAAGCAAAGACTTTGTCTCTTGGGTCAGTCGCTCGAAACGACCAAACCTTACTAGCCAACAGCGAAAGACTCAGTTTGTGCTCCCATGTGGGAACCAGCGTGATGTCATTCTTCTTCACGTACTCATCTATCACAGTTCGTTCGAAGACGTGTTTTGATGTCCGGAGTCGAATATCAGTCAACGTACTCAGCTCACTCCCTCCAATGCCCCTCCACCGGGCCAATTCAAGGGCTTGGGCCAGAGACCGGCTGTTAACCCGAGAGGTGAAGTTCGGATTGTGAAACAGAATAAAGAGCTTGTGATATTCGAACTCGACGTGACCGCAGAAAATCCGAATCTGCTTCGCCAAGGCGATCTCTTGAATGATCCACACGCGCTGGAACCAGCTTCGTCGAAACAAATTTACAACGGCCTGATACTTCAGGGCAGGCTCATCTGATCCCTTCTTAGCGACGCGTGTCTCTGGGTCTTCCATAACATGATTGTTCAACACATCGTTGTACCACATGTCCATGCCTTCTTGAGATGGAAGATGCGTGGCTTCAAAGGCACGCATAGTACTCTCATCATCCACGCCCAGCCAGACGAATACCCCCGACGATTTCGTATAGATCATGGACATGATGGCTACTTGTGCGTTGCGCTCCACAATATCATCCTGATTAATACATATCGCATCAATCCAGAATTGCTGACTGTCCATCGGAGAGAGTGGTCGTGGCCTACTCCCAACTATGTGGTTGATATCAGGTCTCTCTAAGTATTCGATGACCTCAGCGTATTTTCGACGCTTACGCATCTTAGCACAGTCAAGAGGAGTCCGCCCCGAGGAGTCCCGTCGATGCAGATCCGAACCAGCCTCCACGAGTATCTTGACGACGTCGAAATAGCCATTCTCAGCGGCATAATGTAGAGCTGTTTCTCCAAACATATCTTGCGCCGCCAAGTCTGCGCCTCGGGCCATCCAAAAATAGATATCATTCGCGTTGCCAGCTTCGGCTGCCTCAATCAGGCGGGTTTTGTTATATGGTTCGGTACGCCGATCGACATACAATTCTTGAGTCTTCAGACGCTGCAGAAACTCGAACAGATTCCTAGTCAAGAAGGATATTTGTCCGTTGATCGCGACCGGGAACTTGTTCCTTGGACCGTAATCCTTGGATCTCTCGTGGTCTGGTGGAAATGGTGATCCCCAGGTATATGACAAAGCCTGGAAGCGCGGGTTGTCGTTGAGGTCGACGACTTGTATAGATAATGGGATAAGGGGTACTCCAAACACGGTAATGTCGGACTCGCCGTGGAGGAGCGAGACTACCCGGATTGATGTTGGGGTCGGAAGAGGATCATATTCAAATGTTCGAACCTTCATGTTTTGTATAATGGGATCTCGGGCAGTCAAGTTGGGATAGAAGATGCGTGAAATACAACCACGCTTTATTTTTGCTTGAATGCCTTATTTAGCCGCTAAGCTTTATATAGTATGGGTTAACGCACAGCCTACTTTACAGCCACATCGTAGTGCACTAGATTGGAATATCAGACATTTTACCTTCATCGTGCGGCCAGTCAGATTCTAGACAGGATTTACTACACCCAATTAGAGGTTGAAGATGAGACACTAGCTCCACTAATTACTAGAGAGCGGCCCGCAATGAGGGGCCAAATATTCATGCCATCGTATATGACACTTTTATTTACTCCATATATACTTCGCTGCGGTGGTGCTATCAATCGAATTTCATTAATTTTGACAGGGAATTCCATTCGAGATGTTCGAGCATGGTGCTCGTTCCGACCATTCGAGTATAGTGTACTATCAATCGTATCATTGCCCATAACCGATATATCCTAGCAAGACAGCAGTGTATTTTGACCGCCTAGCACAGTGGATACAGGATATACGGAAGAGAAACATGAATAATTGCGATGGTAGGGCGAAGAGATGAGAGCTGAAGAGAGCGTTCATTATGGCGTCGATCGCTGATGGGTCGCCAATAGATTCCTGCTACCTCGGGGCGGATCGTTTTTCCTTTCACGAGTCAATGTGTGAGCTGGTCATTGCGTCAATGATAGACCGGTAGTGATGTTGAGTGGCTAGAGCAAACGTCTCCAGAGTTTACGGGAGCTGGTGAGTCAAGGGGATAGGAGACCTTATTGGCTTCGTATATGGTCAAGGGTTGATATGTAATGCTCGACATATCCACTGGTGCTATTGCATCGCTGTGCTATTTAGAAATCATATCATTCTAGTTGATAACATACCTTAGGCGATTTGATGGTGCGTAAAGGAACAACACTAGTAGTGTCTCGTCACTGATGCGAGAAGATGCATGCAATTTTGGTTATGTATAGATGAGAGTATGCATTATTTATTTCCAAAGTAACCCTCCATGTCCAGGAGGTAACCTTTGAAGGCTCACAGAAGTATCCTGTCCAAAGGTAGAAGCATATATACGGGAATTCTTACTACGAGCATTCGCTAATGTAAATGAAGTACCACCGATGAGCATCGATGCTAGTTCCGTCGGTTCCATCGTTACCACCCGTTGCATCGATTCCCGTAACTTCAGTCACATCAGTAGTGGTCACCGTTGCCTCGTCGGCACTGCTGATATAGTACTCCGGGCTGAAGTGATGATAACCGAGTAACGTGGGTGGGAGCTTAGGCACAATATCATTAGTGTGCGTGACACGATAGCTACCACCCTTGTTTTGGTCCGTGATATATGTTGCCAATGCCTCGTTTCCAAGTCGAGGTTGTCCGTAGTTGTACTAATTTGGTCAGCACATCTGCATACCGTCACTTTCACAGAATAGAGATATACATACTAGCTCAACACTATGTCCGGCATTCCGCAGAGCAGTCGCTGCGAGGGCTGCTAACGCAGCACCGTAACTATGTCCGGTCAAGACCAAGGAATAATCGGAATGATCCGACAAGGCGGATTCCACCTTGGAAGTGATGGTGTCGGCGATTTCGCTCCATGCCTTCCAGAAACCGCTGTGCACTTCACATCCGGAACACAGATCGCTGGCATCCTCGAGGGCAAAGTTGAGGTTGGCTACCCAGTTGGCCAAGTCAGAGCTCCCCCGGAAAGACAAAACTAGCAGTTTGTTAGTCTCATCGGCCGCAAGGTACCCGGCGGGGTTGCCGTAGGATGACGATCTAAGTTGTCAGCTATTACCTATGAACTGGAAGTGCATATTTGGGGTGACTTACTCGTTAAATTCATCCAAGGTGTTGGTAGATGCCGATTCTACCAAAGGACAATTCCCAGCAGAGCATGTTAATTTAGTGCCGGTAGAGTTCAGGTTTTCAGTACAGTATGCGGCGGCACTGTACTGTGCAAAGAGGTCCAGGTTATTCAAAAGGGAAGAGCTGACATCTGAATCCGTTAGTCTGGCTCAAACGAGTCTTCATGTTTAAAGTTGACGAAGAGACAAACATACCTCTGCGCAGTGGAGCCGGGGCTGCTTGAGCCAGCAAAAATAGACCGGCAACGGTCCCGAATCGCCCGAGACTAAACATTTTGAATGCCGTGCAAGACGAGATGCATTTCGCGAATATCCCTTGCGAAGCCAGCCTATTTTATACTCCTGTTATGGCCCCTCTTTCAGCCGTTTTTCTAACTATCCCTACCAGAGGGATAATAATCTAATGGAACCCCGCCCCTTGGCCCTTATCCGGACAGGCATCATATCCGAGCACGCGAAGGTATTCAAGGGCTGTATGGCTGGCTGATTCTTCTCGCACAAGACCAACTAGTGCCTTTCCAGTATAGCGCTTCGTCAGCAATAACAGGGTGCATAACTAGTGCGTCGGATGGTTCCCATTATGCCCTATCACTGATAAGGGACCCCAACGTGTTTGTGGCTCAGCCGTGTGATAGGTGTGCCTGAGGGTCGCTTGCTGAGGCATATGCAGAGTGTATTCTAATCAAGTTTAACTAATACATTACTCTGACGATAGTATGCCTGCTCATCTCGCATAGTATCATCAGAGTTGACTCTAGAAAAGCGTAGGTCATGGGATATGCCGATTAGGGCTGTTCTGGAAGAAACTCCGTCGGATCGCCGATCACGGGAAATCCTCTCATAAAAATCGTTCAGCGACATTTCCCCTTTAGGATCAATTTCAGACGATCTTCCGGACTACTGATTGAACTATTGGATTGCGAGTTGAGTGCAGCTGACAGGTACCTGCTGTTAGCCCATTGTTGTAAAATCTCGTTATAAGCGATTGACTTTATGAAACGCCTATGGAGTACGTCGAGGCTTACTAAAATTGTATATAAAAATTTGATATCATGCCCCTTTCTGAAATGCTTACATGACGTATTTTACCTAGATCTATAAATATATTTCACAGTAGTAAAACATATTCAGATAAAATGACAAGTGTAATGTACTCATCTTTCTGAATATATGAGTAGTGTCTAATGAAACTAACGGAGAAAGGTCCAAAACTCTCATCTTTTGCCTGACACCTTCTTACCCCGCCTGGTAGGGCTTCACCCCTCACAAGACTTAGCTTGGCCATGTGCCAAGTCAGCTGGCAGTGACGACTCGGTCAATAACTGGAGGAGAATATCAGCCACCGCGTTTGTAAGGACGAGTCTGCCAATGGAAGTTCAAGGATCATTTTTTATTGTAACATTTATGGATTAAACACCGAGTCTCCGCTAGGACGTTCGGGAAATGTTCCTATCTACAGTAGAGTGATTTCATAATAGATGCTAACTCGATAGCACCCCCGCTTGGAAAATATCAAAAACAGCGTTCGCTGATAAATCCCTAGTTTTCTTGAAGCGCCGACTCAACTCTTTCCTTAGGCCCTTCCTTCTAGATTGACCGTAAGCTAGTTCCCTAGGGTAGTGAACATGGCCTTGAATTTTGCAAGCAAACCTTTCACTGGATTTATTACTGTCTTATTCCTTGAGATAGGAAGGCCCTTCTCTCTAGAGTAGAGAACGTATGGATACCAGCTTTGATGTAAATAGATTTACCTAATCGAAATATCTCAGATTATTTTTGCGCTCCTCAAAATCATTACGGATACTTGTCCATGAGTACAATCGCATCCTATAATGGAAATCCATCAAATTACCCTACCGCTCTTCTCTGTGCGGATTAGTAGCATACGGGTACTACAAACCTGGGCCCTTCCTACTTGGATTTGGGATATCTGGTATTCATCCTGGCTTAATCTCTAGCAAGAGTGGCATTTCCCACACTCCGAGAACGCAATGAGTGATAGCCGCAAAAAATTGAATAGCCTGACTGCGTGAATCATTCAGTGATAAGAGAGTGTGCTCCTCTACTCAATGATTATCGCTTTTCCAGAAGTACTGGGGAAGAACATGCTGACAAACTCAATTGGGATGTCGGAAATTTAGCCGCTGACCATCCCATCGGTTGTGACCACTAGCGGTGCGAGTTGTAGGATCCTTTTCAATAGGTACTTAAGCTTAATAGAAAATGTACTGTGGCGGATTGGGACTAGAAAGGGCTATTGGTTGTTGTTCCGAATACCTGTACTGTAGACCCCATTTTGGAGATCACTGCAGTGTAACAGCCTTGGTTGGTGTAACGTGGGTAGGCAGCAATGAATGGACAACATTTAACTGGCAATTGACAAGATAGAATTGTTGATAAGAAAAGGAAAGCCAATAGAGGTACTATTTGGACACCGTTCTAAATGAAACTAGGAATGATTGGGTAGCAATTCCACAAGGCATTGCTCGGTTGGGATACATATCATGAAATATGGAGAAAGAAAAAATTGCTAGGAAGGGATTGTTGCAGGAATTAAGAGGAGGGTAGATAGCAGTTGAGCCATAGTAGCGTCTCTTATCGAGGTTATCCTTCCCTGCATCCAGTGAGGCCAGTTAGGGCAGGCTTCCCAAAACGGAAAGGGGATGTTGCCAATCAAAAACACCTGATTACGCAGCTAACGTTTGAGATTCAAAGGTACAATGTCTGTCAGAACAATTCCATTGCTTGCGAGAGTTCAGTGCAACCCATGGATCGAATCCCAAGTGACAGGCTTACTGATCATTCATTCATGATCTAGACACGAGAAATGACGTCATGTAAGCGACTGTCGCCTGAGGCATCAGATTTTATGTGCTTTGGTTGGCGACCTCAAAGGGTAATGACACTCATACTCGTCATGGATTCCACCGAGTTTAATTTCCCATATATGGATGGTCCTCCTCGGAGGGTCGAGGCTCACCTTGTTGCAATGCATATACCTAGCAGCCTGTAACGCTTGCTATCCGCCAGTGCATCGAAACCCGAGAAAACTAGTATAATAGTCTGCATGCAGAGGGACACAATGTTCGCCAGACGACACAGTTGCCAGACAGCTCTCAGAGCCGGGCGTTCACTGCTTCCTCAGTATCATCCTATGACCCAGCCGGTTCTTCCAGCTTCACTGCGGACGATGCAAACAGTGATCAACCTCCAAGCGAAGGAAAACAAAG
The DNA here is from genome assembly GCF_009193445.1 of Aspergillus pseudotamarii. NCBI lineage: Eukaryota > Fungi > Ascomycota > Eurotiomycetes > Eurotiales > Aspergillaceae > Aspergillus > Aspergillus pseudotamarii. Next base: position 37,109 of record NW_022475041.1, on the reverse strand, counting down.
AGGAAGCTATCGATTTCGAACGTCAAATACTGAACCCCGAACGAAATGAAACTTGTAAATCAGGTACTGACGATGAAGTTGGCCACCACAAGTGCTCCTATGATCCGTCCAAGACCACACCCGAAAGCGAATATCTCGCCGATGAGGAAGAGTCCTTACTCGACGGCAAAGGCCATCATCCGCTTTTCGTCAGCCCTGCGAATGTAGAAGTCAGCCATTATATCGATCCCATGTCGGAAGGGGCAGTGCACGGTGCTGCCAGGCTGGGCCCTAGTGCGCAGGGCTGGACTCGGAAACATAGGGTGGTGCATATTAAGGATGTCCCTGGGAGCCAGTATGAGCGTTATGAGAAGCTTTTGAAGGAATTGAGGAAAGCCAAAACAAAGGTTTGTTTCTACCCAGTGTTCATATTGCTAAATGAACACCTTGTGAGACCTGAGTGACTGTGACTTAGTGAAACCCGCTAATCGAGGTCGTCACTTTGTACTGTCCGTTCGCGCGTTCGGCTACGACGGTTTGACGAACGATGGCTTAAGTTGTAACTTGCATAGCTCGGTGGATTCTGTATACGGATATTAAGAGGCAGGCTCCAAAATTGTCCTTTTGTTTCATGATTCTGGAAGATTAACGGATGGGAGTCTTACTAGACATACTATCTACCTATCTCGACAAGCCAGAGTGACAATATTCATTGTTTAAGACTTGGGGGAATGGGATACGCACTTTAGGATCTTTTTGTCTTTCGTTAACACTACTACTGGAACACTGAGTAATTCTGACCCAGATGTGATGGCTGCAAAAAGAAAATATTGTTACAATTTCAAAAAGATTCAATAGGATATGAATAATATTGACAGTTCTTTAGACTGTTTCTCATCCTTACTGCTACCTTCAGTAGCAAGAGAATATCCAGTAATCTTCAGCTTCATACCATAAAGCCATCCAACTCCAACCACTCAACAATAAAAGCAATAAGCAAAACACTACAGTCCTCTACAACATCGAGATCCAAATTCTCCCCAGTATCATCCAAGGTATGCCACACCTTCGGAAAGTCCCCAGTATCAGGATTCACATCAATCAAATGCAGCACATCCACACCCCGTTCCACGAACGGCACCTGGTCATCATAGATAGGAAACCTGTTCATCCCAACCTTGTCTCTATCAGCATCAATTAACCAAGGCCCGGTGCCACGCGACTTGAACTGATTCAGCCCTCTTAACCGCTTCTCAAGCACAGCAGCCCGCCGATACACGCCATGTGTCGTATTGAAATATGACGCAATCTTCGGCTCCCTCGACCCAAGAAGATCCAACAAGACAAATAACGAGATGGCCATGATCCGACTCGAATATGTAGAAGACGGCGGATACTGTGTATTTTCCCACTCGGCAGCTAATGATCGCGCCCCAAATAACATCTCCGGCCAGTCAGGATCAAACGCTTCCTCTCCATCTGTGAAGATAACTTGTATACCCTCTGCCTTCTGTAGCGTAGGTGATGTGGCCCATTTCCGACTCAACGCTGCATCGATACTTCTCACGCTGTGCATGATTATAGCGCAGGGAGCTGCACTGTCAATTGCTCCGATGAGCCCCTCCGGGGAGTTTTTGCTGTCGTAATGGGCTACCAGGGTTAATCTGCTGAAGTTACCCAAAGGAATGCTGGGCGGATCACGAGTGGCGATGAAGTTGATGATGGGTATTTCCTTGGTAGTGGATTTGGCTGTGGAGCTTTGGAATTCGACTTGCCAGTGTGGGAGTGTTCTGGAGAAGAAGTTGGTGAAATGGGATCTGGTTGCGTCCGAGCCTGGGCTTCCTGGGACGCGGGTTCGAAGGATAGGGGAGAGGAGTGTGCCGTTGTATATGTTGAAGTCTGTGTTTGGTCGAGGGAGGTGAGTGAGAGTGTTGTTGGATATGGGCTGGTATGTGAGTGTCTGAGTGACGATAAGTATTAGAGAGAGAGCTGTTTGTATGAGGATGCTAGATTTCGGTGGTTTGGAATGCATCGTGGATGGTAATTTGTCGCTATAAGTCTAGACCGTGGTTTCTGAGACTGGACTGGTATCTTAGTTTTCCTTCGTCAGAACCAGATGACCAGCACGGAACGAGTCAGGTAATGAATGAATAATATCCGGCTATTTAAGTGAAGTGTGGTAGCAATGACTGCTCTTCCAGTGGTGCGTTAAGCATTGCTTTTAGCCAATTGAAGTTCTCATGGAACCTGACACTTGGGAAATGTATCTCTGTATTGAATAAAGGCAAATTCAAGGCTTTTTCTATTGATACCAACTGACTATTGCTTTCCTTGCCTACTAAATACCATCCGTCCCTGCCACTGCCTCAGTCGTTTACCGTATACCTGCAAGAACACCATGAAAAACACCGACACGAAGGTGATAGCCGCCTGTATCCCTAATGCCTTGGCAGGTCCAATCCGTGTCACCCAGTCAATCTGAATATAAGTAGCCATGAAGCCCGCCCAGTTGCGACTGGCCGTTACCCACGCACCCACGACGCCCGAACCCTCTGGATAGGAATCAAGGAGATAGGCATTGATAGCCGTCGTGACAATCATGACACCGATACATTGAGTAGCCGCGAACACTGCGATGACCATGTAGTGCCAGTGATATTGAAATGCTAGACCCAAGATAATCAAACTAACGCAGCAAATGATGGTGGCAGGGTACGTGATAATTAACCGAGCTTCGGGGTCTAGTCGTCCGCGGTGGCGTTTGATGTAGTACTGTCCAACAGCATCGTGAAGGAAGTGTCCGGCGAACCAGCCAAGCAGGACGCCGATAATGCCGAAGAAGTAGAAATATCCTGGGTGGAGTCAGTTTATTATAAAGCAGTCGGGAGTATGTGGGACGTTAGTTACCTATGCCTCTCGTCGAGAAGCCGTATATATTGGTCAACCAAATCCCGATCGTCGTATTAACGCCGATGACCCAGGCGAAATTGAGGAAATAGTATACAAGGATAGTGAGCACCGGTATCTTAGTTATGGCTATAAGAGGCAGTGCAAAACACTGAACGAGGCTTTTATGTTCCCAGTACTTTGCTTGATGCGCGCCAGTGAGACGACTGATATAGGACCCTCGGGACGACGGCGGGTGCTTGCGATCAAACAATGATTCATCCAAGAAGAGGATCAGTATAAGGCCCACTCCAGACATGATTGTGCACAGCCAGAATGCCCAGCGCCAACTGACCCCGGACACGATGAATGAGGTGATCAAAGGGCCAAGGTACGGGCTCATGATAATGGAGAACTCCACATAATTGATTACCTTGGGGTGCTCGTGGAAGAAGAAGAGGTCCTTGATCCACATTAGGGCACCTCCTTGACCAACACTACAGAAGAAGCCGTTGATGATGCGCGCGGCTAAATACGAGGGAAAGCTGGTGGCTGCGGCCGACCATGCACAGGTGCCAACCATAACGCATTGGAAGAAAAGGGTGACGGGCAAGCGCCCAAAATAATGCGCCAAAGGCACCACGAAGAGACCACACGCGCCTATGGTAAAGAGATTACCGACCACTGCTCTCTGCACCGTAGCTTGAGCTAGCTCCCACTGGCTGGACTATCGTATCAGCTGTACATTCTCCATAAGTAGTGAGTGGGTGGATTACATGGACTGTGGAATAACAGTAATAATAGCAGTCCCTCCAGTGTAATCAGCTAAAAGCGCAATATAAGCCACTATTGCCACAGCAAACCATTTCTTCCGAGATGGCCAATTCAACGGATCATTGGGTGTATCGAGAGGTTGCGGAATCAGAACGAAGCGACCGTCTGGGCTAGTTTTCAGGCGCGCTGCATTATCGGGATATTGACTAGGATCAACAACATATCCTTCGAGAGCTTCCAATTCCTCATCAATTTCAGTATCTTGGACATGAGGTGGCGGCTTCTCGGCCGAATTCTGGTGTGGCATGGTGTTACTACAAACAAGGTATTAAACCACCCAGGATAGGGACGGAAATCAAGGAACGAAGAGAGTGACAGGAGGAAATCGATCCACGAAAGTTTGTTCTTAATAGAAATGTTAGGAAATGCAAAAAGACTTTTAATTTGCAAGGGCAGCTAGGTTTCGCCTAACGATACACTGAATAGGATATCCCCGGGCCGAAGTAACCCAATCCAAGGCAGCCCAGTCTAATATTTGCAACATTAGGAAAACCATGCCAATTTGAGAGTAACACAAGTCAGTGTCGGTGAGTTTCAATTTAAATAGTCAAGTCGTACTACGGCAACCGCTAGACAGGGATAGAAACTAAAGGTGCCAGACGTGGCCTCTACGCTTGGCACAACGGCCATGCAACTAAGACTTTTCGCCGGCGGAGGACGTAACAAACAGGGGGTTGGATGGGCAGTACGGAGTAGCCATCCTCCTTCATCCCGGTCTCTTTTGTTTTTCTCTCGTTGTTTTCACATGTAGTGTTAATAATCGTCGCATATTATATTGGACAGGGATGGCGCACCAATGCAGGTGCTAAGCATGGGTCCGCGCTCAACCCTAGCCGAACTAAGCAACCAGCGGCTGGCCCTAGTAAATTGGCCAAAGTTGGGTGGAGAAAACGACGTCGTATTCATTTATTTGGGAGTGGACGTAGTACTTACTAGGGGTTTAGTCTTGATGTCTCCGGTCGAGATCGACGCGGAAACAACCATGTCCTGACCCTTGTTCGGGAAGACACATCACACACTATGATCTAAGGAAAGGATTAGAGCTGTACCGAGTCTGTTAGGGAAAATTATACCCTAGGGAACAAAGAGCCTCTGCTTAAAGGTGGCGCATGGTACATCAATCCATGTAGTTCTTCCTGTCGTGGGGTCAAAGGCCTTGCTGCATCTTCAATGGCAGAGCCACCGGGTCCAGGGCATGGAGGAAAAGGGTCACTGGTGCTCGGAGTCACCTGGGCCGAGGCGGGTCTGGCATTTATCTTACTCGCATTGCGAGCGAAGACTGCCTCTCTCTGTCCGCCTGGTCAGCCGGCATTCGGTATTTTTGGTCTACGATGGGATTTTATTTGGGTTGTCATTGCACTGGTATGGTCCCATGGATACTCGCGCCGAACGGATGCTGATCGTATCAAGGTCTTTGCTTTGTGTGCGCAAAGCTTCATGACTGTGAGTGTATGGCATGGCCTTGGAGATCACCAAAGTTTGTTGTCGGCGCACAATATCGTGCAAACGAATCTGTGGAGTTGGATGGCACAGATCGTAGCCATCCTCTGCCTCGCTATATCGCGGATCGCTGTCATCGCATTCCTCTTATCCCTTCAGGGCCGCACCAGTAACATTGGACGGATAGTGCTCTATACGGTTGGCGCGGTACAAGGCATCATTAACGTGATCGAGGTCGCTCTGATCCTGAAGCAATGCGATCCGACAGAAAAGCTATGGAATCCGGCGGTCGTGGGAATGTGTGATCGAGTCGTCATATGCTCTCAGGTTGGGTTTTTGCAAGGCAGTATGTACATAAGAGAGAAATTGTTCACACAATTCAAACTAATTAATTATTATTTAGGCATTGGAGCGGCGGCTGATCTCTTTCTTGCCTTTTATCCGGTGCACATCATCGGCCGACTGCAACAAATGAAGCTCCGTACCAAGGTTGGATTGTGTTTGATTATGAGTGGAGGACTCGTGTATGAGATGATCTCAACACTCTACAATGGCCTTGTTCATACTAATGAGTATGCAGAGCAGGTATCGCCGGCATCAACAAAACAGTCGCAATTGCCTCCATTACTCACGATGACCTGACGTACGGAATCTACAAACTTAACACATGGGTGCTCACTGAAATGTGGTTCATTATTATCTTTGGATCGATCCCAGTTCTTCGTCCGTTCTTCGTGCGCTTCACGCAGGATATTAAAAATGCCGCCAGATATGGTCATTCTCGAAGCCGTACCAATCCCTCCGATTACCTGAGTAATGGCCGCAACAATCGTGAATCGTGGATGCAACTCGATGACCGGTCGCATAGTACTTATGTGACGCATGTTTCTACCTATGTGAAAACGGATTCAGATCTGCACCGTGGAGAAAATGAGGAGTATACCCTTGGGCAGGAACAGTCAGGAAGACAGATTATAGTGACGAGGCATACAAGCGTGGAGTCGGAGAGATGCTAGTATTCACTGTTAAAATCAGCTGAGCCCAAAATAACTATAAGAGATCTGCAAAGCCCATTCATGGGAGTGGCAGAACCTAAATTCAGGGATTTTTGAATCGCACCCTCTTTTAAGTTCTACAATATTATAGAACTATACATTGCATGAAATCTATATATTCTTTACAGCTATTAAGTCTCACTCCATCCATGATAGATACAAAACAATCTCTTGATATTATTGCAATTGAGGGGCGCGGTGTAGCAAAATGACTGCCTCGACTCCATGAATAGGATATTTCAAGGTTTCCAGATGTACTTTCCTTCCCGCTGTGCAGGGATATGCATGATAAAAAGAGAATAATTAATAGAATACTGGGCAGATTGAGTCACACAGCGAAGATCTCAGCACGTTTCAGGGAATCCAGTGGGCTATTTTATGGATGGTAGCATTGGAACAAGGGTCTGATATTCCAGCCCCACTCACGATATATGAATTGCTCGTGCCGTTTATCCACCACCCTGCAGTAGTCTCATTTCGCAATGGAACCTCGCCCATCCCGCGTCTACTTAATATAAATAAATGATACGGTGTCCCCGAACTAAGGAATTGGCTTTCGCTTTATTTTAGACCGGAGCCCTCGCCAGTTAAGGTGGAACCGGAACTCGGAACCCTTCGAGGCAGAGCGAAAGATGGATTGGCTGGGTTTACCTCGTTTAATCATCATAGCGTCATGGCACTCGGTGGGAAAAGGAGTTAAGCTGGGACGTATAGAAGGCTACCGGGTAATATAACTTTGACCTATAATTCCGCACTGCAATTCAACTTTACTTCTCGTTTCCATGCCGTACCTCGCCTCCTTCCCAATTCTTTGTTTGAGACCTCGAATCACACGATAAAACCTCAGAATGGCAGTGTCCAGGGAGCTCGCAGAAGTCCAGAGGCTTGTTGCAGCTGAGGCAGCAGGCGACGCAAATGCACATGGAGAACTTTTGAGAGCAATTCGCCAGTTGCAGCTAACGGTAGAAACACCCGTAGAGACGACCTCGCGATTTAATTTCCAGGTATGTGTTGCGCAACGCAAATTGCCACATAACCCGCTCATCTTCTACAGATTATGCAGAATATCTCGATACGTGTCGCCATCGAGAAACAATTTCTTCATCTTATTGCAGCCAGAAATGGCGGGCCTATCACAGCGTCTGAGATTGCAAACAGAACTGGAGAGAATCTATTGCTGATAGGTAAGGCCAGATGCTAGGGGTGGTTTTCTGTGAGAGTATTTATTAAATGCATAACGATTCAGTACGTGTCATGCGTGTCCTGACAGCCATTGGCCTTTGTGATGAGGTGGATAATGAGACCTATGCCGCCAACGAAAAAACACATTTCAAGATTTTGCCTGGATCCATAGCTGCCGAGAAGCATCAGTATGTGATCCTAGGACTCCAGAAATTTACCGCTGAACATGAGACTCACCATACACAGTTTTGATTTGGACTTTGGAATGGTATGGATGGGCTGAAGGTCTGGTTGACATGGATCGATTTACTAAATCGTGGTAGGGTGGTAGGCTTGTCGACTATATGCGAGGCCCAGGCATTCAACAATTTGCCGATGAGCCTGGGGCAACCACTTTATTCAAGTATGCCCATGGCACCGATGTTATCTTCGGACTATTAGAGAAGAACCCGGAGCAGAAGCAAGCATTCGATGACTACATGGCTTCACGACGAGTAGCCAATTTGCCCCAGTGGTTCGAAATATATCCCGTTGCAGAGAAGTTTGCCAATGCCAGCCAGGACCCTAACGCCACCTTGATGGTTGATGTCGGGGGAGGGCCCGGCCAAGAGCTGATTCGATTCAAGGAGAAATGTCCAGATATTCCCGGTCGTCTAGTGCTTCAGGACCTGCCCTTGACCCTTCAACGAATTGAGAAATTGCCCGAGGGCATTGAGCCGATGGAATACGACTTCTTTACTCCGCAACCGGTGAAAGGTATGTGAAATGGCCACTGATATAGCGACCGTGTAGCTGAAGCCTGGTTCATAGGAGCTCGTGTATACTTTCTCCGCGATGTGCTGCACAACTGGTCTGATGCGAAGAGCACCCAAATCTTATCGCGAATTGTCGAAGCCATGGACCCCGAGTATTCGACATTATTGATCGATGATTACGTCCTGCCTGACACTGGGGCAGATCTTAGGGCTGCCGAAATGGACATTCTCATGTGGCTCCACACTGCTGGGTTGGAACGTACAGTCTCCCAGTGGAAGACCCTCTTCGGTACTGTTGGCCTTGAACTAGTGAAAATCTGGCACTCCCCCAGAGGTAATGAGTCCGTCTTGGAAACTCGAGTACAGCAGAAGTAATTGGTGTATTGTTTCGTTATGAACGCTTGACACGGCGAATGCGTGTATAATATAATTAGACGAGTTAACCTCTTGCAAAGTACTGTATATCTCTTCCCATGTTCCTACTATTAAAATATATAACATACTAATGAAATAAACTACACCCGGTTTCTATCGAACCTGTCACACCGACAATTATAGTTCAAGCATGCGATTGGTGCTTCTTCTTCAATCTACCTACTATTATCTGGATCGATACTAAGCTGGTGGAGTGACAAAAGGTTACCCGCGTCAGCGCAGTTTCCCAACCTATATTCTCTGGTTGGACCTCCTAGTATATGATATTTATAGAGTGTATATGCTCAAGGGGGATGATCTGATGTGGGTCTTAATCTAGTCACGGGATCGATATATGACAACTTATCTTAGCGCTTGTTAGGTCGTGTTAATCTCACCTTGCCTCCTGGTTTATCTCTTGAATTCCCCGAACTCGAGTGTGATTCCCATTAAAACCACCAACATGACGTCTGAAACAAACTTTCTTCAATCGGTTCTCATTACCGGATGTAGTGCAGGTGGAATTGGTTCGACATTGGCCGAAACATTCCACGAACGCGGATTGCACGTTTTCGCGACAGCACGCTCGATGTCCAAGATGGCACACCTGGAGAAACTGCCCAACGTTACTCTCCTGGAGCTCGACGTGACCGACTCGAAGAGCATTGAATGCACCGTCGAGGCCGTGACCGCCAAAACAGGCGGCAAGCTGAACTATCTGATCAACAACTCAGGTCAAAGCCTCATCATGCCAGCTTTGGATACGAACATTGAAGATGCCAAGAAATTGTTCGATGTCAATTTGTGGGGCATGGTTGCTGTCACGCAAGCCTTCTCGCCCCTGATTATCGCAACCAAAGGAACAATCGTCAATGTCGCATCGCTTGCTGCCTTCTTCCGTTCCCCCTGGCTAGGTTCGTTTCCACTTTATCCGCATTCTTGAACCTTGTTGACGACGGTTAGCTTTCTATAATGCCTCCAAGGCCGCCGTAGACGCTTACAGCCATACTCTTCGTCTGGAATTGGCTCCCTTTGGCGTTAAAGTCGTCACTGTAACCGCGGGGACAGTCCAAACCAATATCTTCAGGCCTGTAGAGGAAGTTCCCCTCCCTCCCAACTCTATGTATAAAGCAGCCTCGAAAGAGATGGCAGCCGTTGCAAATGGAAAGTTTGTCCAAGGATCTATGGACCCGGCCGAGTTCGCCAAAAGGGTTGTGGATGATGTGCTCGGTGGAGCGACTGGAGTGATTTGGAGAGGAACAATGGCAACCATTGCACGGATAATGTACACCATTCTTCCGACTTGGCTTATGGTAGGTGGTTGCCCTTGTTTCCAAATGCGGGTCCATTATGCTCACATCTGGATGTTTAGGATCGCTTGACATTCCCTGGTTCTGGTCTAGATAAACTGAGCTGAGGAGACGTGCGAATGTCATATTTTGTGGAATGTGTGTTTTGGTCTGTTTTTCTTTTGTAAATACAGAAAGTTGGGCGTTTATAGTAACACAACAGTCCAGATATGAAACTCGAGCTATGTGCTGACAATTGAAAGATTATGTCCAATTAAGACCTGGTACGCATTACCTGCACATTCATAGATAGAGACATCTACTCGAGGATGGCGGTAACAACACCACTACCGATTGTCCTCCCACCCTCATAGATGGCAAAACGCAGGCCTTCTATGATGGCGATCGGCGTGATCAGCTTAATTGTGATCGACGAGGTATCACCTGGCATCACCATGTCCATGCCTTCCGACACCTTGATCGAACCTGTCACCTCCGTCGTGCGGATGAAGAATTGCGCCTGGTAGTCGTTGAAGATCGGCGTGTGACGGCCGCCCTCTTCCCTCCTCAGCAGGTACACAAGCGCCGTAAAGGTCGTGTACATCCTGATCTGGCCCGGCATGGCCAGCACATGACCGCGCTCGACATCCTGACGCTTGACACCACGTAGCAAGATACCCACATTTTCCCCTGCCTGGCTGTACTCCAGTGACTTGCGGAACATCTCCACGCCTATGCACGTCGTCCGGATCACTGCGCCGAAGCCCACGATGTCAATTTCGTCGCCGATCCGTATCATGCCGCGCTGCACTCTGCCTGTGACTACTGTACCGCGATCTGCAATTGAGAACACATCCTCCACCGGCATCAAGAACGGGAGATCTACCGCAGGCACGGGAACCGGGATGTACGCGTCCAACGCCTCTACCAGGCGGGTGATGGCGTGCTCGCCCAGCTCGCTCCCCTCCAAGCTCCCTTCCAGCGCCTGTTGCGCCGAGCCCCTGATGATCGGTAGGTTGTCTCCCCGGAAACCGTAACTACTCAGCAGGTCACGGACTTCTAGTTCCACCAGCTCGAGCTGATCCTCGTCGTCCACCATGTCACACTTGTTCAGGAATACAACAATGTACGACACACCCGCCTGCCGTGCTAACACAATCTGCTCGCGTGTCTGCGGCATCAGGCCGTCCGCAGCTGACACGACCAGGATCATGCCATCCATCTGCTCTGCGTCGCTGAGCATGTATTTGATGTAATCGGCTTGGTTCGGCCAGTTAACGTGCCTATATTGGCGAGCCTCAGACTCGTACTGGACGTGGGCGATTGACATGGCCATACCATGGACCTTCGTCTCAAGACTGTTGTCAGTATGGTCGTTAGCTACGGGGGTCGAGCCGAACTTGGCGGTGATGGCAGCCGTCAGGGTTGTCTTGCCATGATCAGCATAACCAATCGTACCAACATTGATATGGGGCTTGGTAAGCGAAAACATGTCACTAGTATTTGATTAGAGACTTTATAGCGGTCATGGGCTTAGCTAATGATTAAAAGGGAGGTGGGAGGGTGTCCACAGCAGAGTTCATATGCAGGGCAGCTCTGTCGAGTCCCGCCTCCTTATTTGTTGTCTGTGGACATTGTCGATCCCCCACCAAGTGTCTATCAACTAGCCTACAAGCAGTTTAGCGTTGCGAGATTCTCTTCTATGTTTGTTGGATCAAAATCAGCCGTGCCATTGTTGGAATGAAATACCTCGCCTCTGCTAACCAGCCCAACTCGGTCCAGGAGGCTTCCCATGTGCTTATTACTGTATCAAAGGCCATCAGGATTGTCCCTATTGCCCGCAATTACACTACACATTCTAGACGAGGGCATATTCATGCAGTATACCAGAGCTAACTCTAGCTGATGCAATCCTGATTCCTCTTCGTGAATATCAGCTGCAACGAAGGTGCCACCAGCGTAAAAGTATCCAGCTGGCCCTCCCAGAAGGCCTTGGCCGACTGCCCTGGTGCTAAGGCAATATCGTAATCATGGAGTATCATGGCGACGACACATCGCAGTTCCATCAAGGCGAGTCGTTTCCCGACACATGCGTAGGGTCCTTCTCAAACGGTAAGAGGGGAAGTGAGTAAAATGGGAGGAGTCGAGATACTTACCTGAGCTGAACGGAATAAAGGCAGAACGATCCTTCACAAGCTCCGGATGACTCGTCCATCGTTCGGGAATGAATTCATCCGGGCGCTCGAATGCACGGCTGTCTATGACCAGGGTAAAACGAATCAATACTGATCGGCTGTATCGTTATCGAGACATCCTTATTCTTCATGACTTACCTCGATACACAGTATATGTCGGGACCTGTACAATAATATTCCCAGGTATGAACTTATCGCCAATCTCCAGGCCTTCCGATGGCGTGACACGTTGAAATCCAGACGGGTTAGGAGACTGAAGCCGCCATGTCTCGTTGAGGATAGCATCAAGCAAGCTGATCTGGCCCAGTCGGTCAGACTCTAGATCGGGGAGTGCGTCTAGACAAGATTGAAGCTCTCTCATGATTGATGGGTTACAAGCAAGGTGGCAGAACACGTTGCTGAGCGATGAAGCTACCGTGTCACTAATATCGTTTAGTCATGTCACTGGTTGATGAAGCTTTAAGCTTGGCCAGATGTCTTTTGATGATATGGTTGGGGGTCTTGTTACATACCTTCCAGCCACGACGATAAGATGAGCATCTCCGTGTAGATCGAGGGTGTCTTGGTACGACTGTGGTCCCTGGCGATAAGCATTAAGGATCCAAGAAAAGACGTCGGGTCGCTCGGGCTCGCACTGTTGTACGGCAGTCAGCACATCAGTAGCATATGGAGTCTGTCATTGATGGGGGCTTACCTTGGCTCTCTCGGAGATCTGGTCAGCTATCCATTTCCAAAAGCGGAGGAAATTGCTATTCAAGAACGGCACTCGTTTTGTAAAAGGAAAAAGCCAAGCCAAGTGGCTGAAATACGCAACCCTGGACATGTCTGTGCGAATGGTCTGTAGAATGTAGGATTCTTTCCCATCGACCAGCATGTTAGAAGTTTTGCCGAAGGCAAGATCGGTCATGACGTCGAAGGAAAAATAGTTGAACCACTGGGTGATATTTATCGGCTTCCCCAAATTGCTCTGAATCACTCGGAGAAGATGCTCGACGTGTTTTGAGACTCTAGGCTCGTAATCGTGGAGTGCTAGTGCGATAGCCAATGATGTTAGACCGATGGCTTCATGGGAATTTCGATAAGGGTCCATTTGGTACCTTTAGTGTTAAACCCCTGGTCCCAAACCTTTCGCCGGCGTGCATGCTTTTGCTTGTCTCTCTCCATGAAGAGAGGCACGCGTGGTTCTAATAACGTGTACCAGGGGCCTTTGGTCACTGGAGACTGGCTACCATATATCGCTTTTACTGCCTGTGGATCCGCAATGGATAGTTCGCAAGGTCCTGAGATCAAAAGCATTAGATGGGGTGATATTGCTGTAATCAGGTACTCACCTAGTCGGATATAGTCGCCATACTTGCGGTGAAGCTTTTGAACTTCTATGGGCTTTTGTAGATTTATAGATAATGTTGTGGCATAGAAGTTTGTCAGCCGGCCAAAGAATGGACCAGGGAACCTGCGGAGTCTGTGGAAGAATAATCGATAAACGAGCATGCTACAGTAGACGCCTAAGAGATGGTAGCCACAGAGACTCGAGAAAGCCGCGGGTGATAGTTCGAGTCCATTCCATCTCAGTAGGCTAAAGTGAAGTGCCAGATTACCACCCACAAAGATCAAGGTATGAATCTGCACAAGCAGCATGGAAGTTGTATCCCATTCCCCAAGTCTGTATAAGAAGGTATGGAGCGAAACACCGCTAAGTGTCGCGATTAACGGCAGCGAGCCCTGTGTGGACATCTTTTTGACTGTTTACCAACCCGCACCGCTGGGTCTTCAGAGAGCGTTAGGCTGCCTTATGACAAATTCTCTAAAGCTGCTTAAGAATATATGGGTGTGGCAGCCTTGGCCCTGAAAGTTGGGTGGCTCCGTCAATGTTATGCATGCATCGTGTTTTGGCCTAGAACATCTATACGCTTCACGTAACGGTGCGGCTGACGGCGGGGATGCTCGGTTATTTTCCCACAATGCTCTGCACTAGAGGATGATTTTCAAATCACCTGGTTAAGTCCCTCAGCCGCAATTCTGCAGCTGGGTTCTGTGTGCCTAGTGGCAATCTAGCCCGTAAAGCAATAGCCTGAAGCTGCCAAGAGCTATGAGGACTGCATATCAACAGTGGGTCACCATACCAATTAGAGAAACGCACTGAGACCCCTCACCTTTCACATCACATACAGGGATCGTAATGGCATGGATATCTCGCCCCTTCGGTCCCACCTCTGATCTTGGTGCCCAGTACTTGGTTGCTAATGTGGCCCTAACGTCTTGCCTGTACCAATAGACATCTTAGACATGGCTAGCGTAACTTAAGTGGCAAGCTCGATCTAGGAGCTGTCTTCCCTAGCCCTTCCATAGCCCTGGAATTAGTTGCAGGAAAGTAGAGACGGCCGTGCCCGAGGAATTCCGACCTTCTTCACGAGTGTTGCAGAAAGGCACAAAAGGCGTCGAATTGGAGCAAGGCCACTTCGTCATCACGTGCACCAAGTCTCTATGCTCCAAGGCCTTCGTAACAGTAAAGTCACCACCCGTGTCTTTCACTCCGAACCAAAATTTTGTTCGTAATTCAGCAGCCTGTGGCATTGTGTGCTCACGACTAGCGCAAGGACCAATGAGAGACGACGGAAATGGTCTCAGGACTGAAAGTGGAGACAAATGAGAGCCAAAGGAACTAATACCTCAGTTTATATTAAATAGGTAGGGCTTGTGGGTCCAATCCGATCCTGTAGGCCCAAAGGCAAGATGTAGCTGAAGCCTACCTACCACCGCCAATATGTTATACGCGTGTGCATGTTATGTACAGCCGAGTGATTTGGTTGGCGATCGTGACGGATGTCTGCTTGGTCGTACGCCACTAGATGCTTTTCGCCGTCGTTGTTCATTGATCTTTTTACTCACATGTGGCTCTTATGGTGGTTATGTAAGTCTTGCCGGTGCTGCCATGATAATTTAATTTTGTAGAGAAATATATAAGGCTGCTGGACTGAAATTTATTTGATACAAGGTTGTCATGAACCTCACACGCCATATGTACTTTCAAAGAATCCAGCAAATATGGGCTCCTCGTCTGAAACTACAGAACTGCTAGGGCAACACCTCTGCGAATACACAAGAAAGGAGGCAATCCCTTCAATGCGAACAAATAACATCCCGCTTAAGAACTATGGCTTCTCGCTACACGTAAGCAACAGAGTCTACCCATGTACCAATAGCCGGCAGTGCTAATATGCAGATCCAGTTATATATTCCAAACTTCGGAGTAACCGAGATACCAATCCAAAACCAAGCAGGGCAACCCTCCGTGAAGAACACCGGTATCCAAGATGTCCTTTATTCACATCTGGGATTTAGGTATTCTACACCGTCTGAGAACAACAGAGACGAGGCATCAATTCTACAACAATGTATCAGCGAAGTTAGAACGATCGCTTTGTTCTTCCCCGACATACGGGCCACCAATATCCGGGTTTGCATGGCTGCTTGGCTGGGAACGTTATGTTCCATTGATGACTTGATCGAAGATATGATGCCCAATGAGGCGAGTGCTGTTTTATACCGTTCATTACAGGCTCTACAAGAAGAATGTAAGCGACTCGACTACCATTGGTGGAGGCATTACAATGCTGTGGCTTGGGAAGATGCTGACAGTAAATATATTAGGCTCCCTTACCTCTCCCCAGCATGCGGTTGTTGAGTATTTCATTGCATTCAAGCGACATTGCTCAACATACTTATCTCTGGAAGTAGCTCGACATTTCTTCGATAGTGTTTGTATTACACTTGAGGGGCTGCTTGATGAAATAAGATTCAACCAGGGTTATTTGCCATACAACCTGGAGACATATATGAGCATACGTGGGCGTACGATTGGGATTAAGCCCTTTTTTACACTGATCAAAAGCATACTCGAAACAACTGACCACCAGTGGTCGACAGATATAATAGGCATGGAGAGGGATATTTTCGCTATTATTGGTCTCCAAAATGATCTAATTGGGCTGGAGAAGGATATCCGAACCGAGCAGCAAATGAATGCTGTTATTGTTAATGCAGCACACCTTGCCAACAAAATCGCATCTGCAGAGAAGGATGCAGCTCTTCAAATTGCCACAAACAATATCTCTGCTTTGCATAACCAACTGATAGAGCATGTGTTAGAGAAACGTGCAAAGATTCATCAGAGGGCTATTGGGAAACTTGAGGATACTCTGGAGTCTCGCTTTGCAGATATACAACTGCTGTTTACAGAGACGCATCTGAAGTGGTGCACATCCGCGAAGCGATATACGTTAACTGCCGCAGAGTTAAACACGATGTAAATAGAAACGGTCTAGATAAACAACAGTGATATTTGGTATTCTTTTCTGTTAGACGGAACAATCTTACGGGTAGTCTTGAACCACTTTTCGCGAAATACATAAAATTCGAATATTATTTGACTATCACTTATCCATTACTCCATTATGGAACAAATGAAATCCTTCCTTTCATCCAACCTCGGCAATGATAACGATAGCACAATCCACGATAAGATTAAATCCGATAAAACTTATGCTTATCACTGATAAGGTGCGGCATCGGCATGGCCCGTGGACCGGGATTGTCCGTCTCCGAGAGCATTGGCGAGTATAAGTGGTGGTTCGTGTTGACGTCCTAACTTCAATCTGATGAATTTGGACTGCTTTAGAGCCTATACAGAATTAAATCATCATGCCAGCAACTATACAACCACTCACTCCCCCAGCGGGATCAAACATTAACTTCGGCGCTGTCATTAACAACATCGATCTTGAGAATCTAACAGGTATGACCCTTCCATCCCTTCCATCTCTTCTCTCTACTCTAAAAGAAAAGAAGCTTATAAACTACAGACGAAACCTTCTCCACAATCCACTCTGCCCTTTACAATCACCAAGTAGTAATCTTCAAAAACCAACACCACCTCTCCCCGAAAGCCCAATACCTCCTCACCCAACGCTTCGACCCTTCATCCACCCAATACGGACACGGCAAAACAATTGACGCAAAGCGGAGTATCCTGCACCCAGACCTGAAGACCGTGCCACATCAACCCCAAGTTCAAATCATTGGTCATGGCTTCATCGACTCCTACGAAGGGCTATCCAATTTCCAGTTGAAACACCCACATCACAAGACTTTCCACCGCGATGCGATTCCTCCGGAAGAAGATTATGATTTCACCCGGTTTTATAGATGGCATATTGACGCTGCGCTATATGAGTACTATCCACCAAAGGTGACGACGTTGCTTGCCGTTAAGGTACCGAAGGGTCGACGACAGACGCTGCGGTATGATGATGGCTCGGATGAGACGTTGGATGTGCCTCTCGGCACGACGGCCTTTGTCAATGGAGAACGCATGTTTGAGATGTTATCCGCTGAGGATAAGGAGTTTGTGTTAGGGAGTAAAGTTGAATATGCGCCTCACCCGTATGTCCTTCCTCAAACCCTTCCCAGGATTATTATAATATAAGCTAACAACACCCAGATACATCTGGATGAGTCCCGCCCACTCCCGTCCTACAGGACTAGGCCTCTGCTCCGAAGGCCTCGAACTACCCGAATCCGAGCTCCCGCCCATCGACCAATCAAAGATCATGATCCTACCCATGGTCTGGAAGAACCCTGTGACAGGAAAGCCAGCGCTCCAGATCCACCCCTCGGCTGTACGGAAGATCCACCAGAAAGATGGATCCGTTATCGATGATCTAGCCCGTGTGCGGGAGGTTGTCTACCGGTTGCAGCGGCCGGCTATCAGCCCGAAGCATGTCTATGCGCATGATTGGGAAGAGGGTGACCTAGTTTTGTTCCATAACCGGGGTGTGTTGCATTCAGTGGTGGGGGCGTTTGGGGATGATGAGGTGAGACTGTTTAGACAGTGTAATCTAGCGGCGGGAGAGGCTCCGGTTGGGATGAGTGATTAATTATAATGTATTCTGGATGAAGCGATGTGTGTTTATGATATAGAATTTGGAACTTTTAGATTTCTTTTCTCACTTGTATTCGAGCTGATGTTGGACACTCCTTGATATTAATCACCATTATATTTCATTAATCCCTCGTCCACTGGAAGTGCCAGAAACGCTAAAAATAAGGGTATACGATGCTAAATACAAGCTGGTATCAAGGACATGTATGTCTATGTGCTCTATATCCCAATGCAATTAAATCCCGGAAACGGCTCATGAGACATTAGTCAGGTCATGAGAACGTATTTTCAACACAAACATCAAAGCATAAATCAATGCGCAAGTTCCTGCTGGTTGTCAATCCTCTGAACAAAAACAAGGGGGCCTCGAAACTTACGCTAGCAAGCTTGCTCTTGGCTCTAATCCTGGCCCCGTAGAAGGACAAGACCCATGGTACAAGTGTCAGGGCGGCTCCCTAGGAACATTAGCTCAACGTTCAAAACGAATACAAAAGTTGCTTGCACTTACAATTCCACCCAGCAAGCTAGAAGCAGCAGGGTATCCCAGGTTTGTGAACAAAGCATGGGTCACAAGGGGGAAAACACCACCCAATAGATTCCGGCCTGTTCATTGCGTTAGAGTATCCTATGACTGACATTATAGTGTAACTTACAACAAGACTGCGCGGCAATCGCTGAGCTGGCAAAACGATGATACGTATCAGCCAGATAGTTAAAGACCGCCAAATAAATCGACAAAATGCCCATGGTAGCACAGCCGACAGCCATAGCCGGAGCGATCCAATGCACAGACGGGTATGAGGACCATCCGAACCAGAACAGGCCGGCGGGCATGAGCACTGCCTGGACACAGGCGAAGTAGAGACGTTTCTCTGGGGTGTTGGGAAGCTTCACGAATCGGCTCACGACTCTTTCCTGGTAGATGCTGATGAGGGTAGCGATGATGACAGCGACACACATCGCTATTCATGTTAGCTTTGTGGTGAATAGTATGAGGCAGTTGCAACCTACATGTGAAAACAGCTCCCGATTGCTCAACGTTGAAACCATGGTTCGTCTGGAAAATCAACGGGACGGAGCCGAATTGGAGATACAGAACGGCCCAGCTGAAGGCTGCCCAAAGGGAGAAGAAGAAAACCACCGGTTCGGTGAAAAGCATATCTGGACAACAGTTAGCTCTCGGGGTTTGTGCATAGTTGCTAGTGCAGAACATACGAAAAGGCCGATAGAGGGAGATGCTGATCATTTGCCCGAGGGAGGCCCGTTGCTCATCGCTTTTGACCTTCCAGCGGATCCGCTTCGTGCGCTGCTTCTCTCCAGACTCGTCTGCCATAATTACGCCGAAATGGCCTGCATCTTCAAGTGCTTCATAGTATTTGTTCAGTGCGTGTGCCTTGCGACTCAGAATGACGCTGCCACGGGTTTCTTTGAAGAAAAAGTAGATTATCACAACGAGCACGGCCGACACGATCGCATGCGAGTAGTAGATCCAGCGCCATGTGGTGTGATAGACGATCACGCTCGACAGGAGTGGCGCGAGACCAGTACCAAATAGTGCAGCTCCCGAGAAGAGAGCCATGGGAGTGTTGCGATCTTCCGCATGGTAAATATCACTGATGACACCTCCCACCATGGTTGAAAATGTCGCTGGCAACTTTGTTAGCAACTTACCAAAAATAAGGGATAGATAAGAGGCGACATACACGCGCCAACACCTTGGAAGAATCTCGCTACTAGAAGTCCAGCAAACAGATGTGTTCCACCACAAGCGATGATACATGCTAGATAATTGCAGGTCAGAATCAGTTTGAAAATAGTTGCTGCGACTAACATACCGGTGAATACAATACCACTGACAACGAAAATTGGCCGTCTCCCATTGAGCTCCGAAAACGGAGCCAAAACCATGGGTGCCAAGGCAAACCCTATACAAAAGATGGTGATACTCAAGTTGTATACCACGCCACTGATTCCCCATTCCGCTGTTAGCTCTGCTGAGGCCGGACTGACTTCACCTGCCGAATAACCAGCCAGGGCAGTCACGGCGCAAGAAATCATGGTCATCATTGTTTTTCTCCATTTGGGCCAGAGAAATGGGGAAATGTATTGCTTCATATCGGGACATTCTGGCGCGGGGGACTGGTTGGGGCCGGGCGGCAATGTGATCCGCGGCGTTGGCAACGGCGTTTCGAGCTCGAGATAAAGATATTCAATTTCCTGTGTTGGAAGCGCATCTTTGCATTCAACGTCGACATCTGTAGAACAGATGGTTTCACCAGAGCTTGAATGCGGACTGGGGCGCGACAGTCCCATGGCTACAGGTGTAGGAAATCGTAATTCTCCCAGGGCTGAATGTGTCACATTCTAGCTTAGGGGCTGTCCAATTTATAATGATCTACATTTTTGGTCTAGATTTTACGCCTTCTGAGAAAAGGACCCAATTTTGTGCAAAATTGGAGAAGCTTGGACGCACGCTTGGCTCGGAGTATGCCCTATCGTCCGTAGTATATCGCCGGGATTTGAACTATGTGAGAGTCACTACATTGTTTCCCTATGCTCATCATGGTTCATAGTATATCATACACGCGCTATATAGCTCAACAACACCGTTTTATGTTCATAACCAGCTACGTGGTTGTTGTAGATGGTATTGAATAGTGTTCTCTGGTATTGCGGCTGAAGACACAGGTAGGGATATGAAAAACTGATTTGGGGCAGAAGTTTCCCCACATCTCCAAATCGGAGACGACAGGGTTAATAATCCACCACAAATCCTTGAGTCACAAAAGGCCGACGGATGAAAAAGGAAAAAATAAAGAGATTTCTCAAAATTCTCCGAAACCACGTCATCGTCTGCTTACCTACCCACGGTCTTTCGCAATTTGGGCTGCAGAGGGAAAATCTGTTCCTCCACCTTGACGTTCCCATATACGTTCTCCCAGCGTTCACGCAAAGGCTCCGGTGTCGCCCACGCATTTTCGGGATCCCGCAGCCACAGTCGCAAAAGATGGCGTCTCCATTCTTGTCAGCACGATAGAAACCGCCAAATGTAAAAAAAGAAAAAAGAAAAATACGAATGCACTTACTCTTTGTCAAGCTCATCCCGAAATCCCTTCCGCGCATGGAAAATACTCAGGTTGTTAATATACTGGACGTCACCCTTTTGGAAATCCAATGCGGCGCTGTGTTCCTCGGCTAGGAAGTGAAGCGCGTCAAGTGCCTCGGCCTGAGCCTCAGAAATCGGGGGAATGTTGGTCGACCGCGGCTGAGCGAGGAATCCGGTGAAATAACGACGAGCGTATTGGATCAGAACACGTTCGGGGGTGGTATCGGTTGCCTTTTGGTGGTAGAGAAGGGGACGAGTGGTATAGGGCTTTTCGGGGTCATTGAATCTGGTTTCCTCGCTTTAGCGACCGACACCTTCCTACGAATCTACGACGACTCACCCATCGACCGGCCATGGCTCCGACAACGTACGGATCAAATCCGGCCTCTCTTTAGCCAGAATGTTATATACCAACCAACTGCTGGAGATCTGGCTTTCACCTCCTTCGGCTGCGGGGTGGAGACAAAGGAGGGAAATGATATCGCCGGAATCCGTGTGGAACACTTGTTTATCCGCTGTGTTGGACGGGGCGCCAATCGCATTCGCTTCACTCGTACGTGTCAAATCCTTGATATGCGACAAGACGACGGAGCCACCCTCTGGCGTAAACCGCCTGTCTTCCTGGCGCCCGCGAATATTCCCGATGTGCGATGATACACCTGCATAGATGATGATATTTTCTTCCCGAGTGTAACGATCGATATCGAGTCCACGGAGAACGAAGAATCCTCGTCCCTTATGGATTTCGTTCGAGAGCGATCGCAAAGTTGGACGAAGTGTGGGCAACGGGAATGTGTCCTGGTTGATATTTCCCAGGGTCAAATTCTGGGCTATGAAGAATCAGCACGAATCCTTGTTCATGCGCTCTGTGTGTATGATCTGCTTCGAAACGCATTGCTGGATGGGATGGGAAAGTAAAGTATACCCTGAAAGCTCTTCAGCGCAGCATCAATCTCCTCCCTCTGCGCATCATTCAACCGGTAGATCCAATCATCCCGCTTCTCGACATCCTTTCCCTCCCAAACCAAGGGCGACTCTAATTTCTGCGGAAATCCATCAGGTAGGGTCTTAGAAAGCTCCTCGGTAGCCTGTCTGCGCGCCTTCCGCGCCGTATACTTTTCGAAGTCAGGGTGATACTGGATATCAGGCTGAACGAGAGTCTGCACGGCGACCGACATTGCTAAGTGTAGGAGATCTTATTCGCAGTAGATTTGCTATGCTAAGAAATCAACGAAAGATAGACTCCTTCAAGCTTTATCTACGAATATAAGACGTTGCATACCCCGCAGCATACAATCACATCATCAAATGGCGGCGCAGCAAATCATTGCGCCATATGGCCCGAAGATTAGCTATCGCGGCACACCAACAATCACAGTATTCGTAGAATAACTTCTGAAACCAGTCAGATGGTGTAATCGCCTGCATTTACCCCATCGAGAAGAAGAAGACCATCATGAATGGTTAGGTTTCCCTGTCACTAACCCTGGTTACGTTGCCTGGATTTCTAAGCAGCAATAGCATCACATACTATATGAGCAGCTCGGTTAAAGTGTCTCGGATATTGGGCGAAATGAACGCTCGTGACTTCATCGTTGAGAGCCATAATGCATAAAAATTGACTAGTGACTATTCCTCCAGCCTCCTTCCGTCAATATCAATGTCAATCTTATAATACTTGAACTTCCGACTGGGGACCTTTCGTTCGAAAAGAATGTCCAACTCCTCAAACGTCCTCCCCTTGGTTTCTGGCATACACCAGTAGCAATAAATAATACACAGTGCACTGAGTCCAGAGAAGAGGAACCCGATCTTCCCCTTCCAGTCGGCCTGGTCTTCATTCATAGCGTACGGGATAGCGACCGCGAAGACTACCGACCACACGAAGCAGGCCACGGTTGCTAAAGCGATCGTAAACCCTCGCAGCGCGGCGGAGGATACTTCGGCCAGAAGTACGTAGCAGAATGGGCCGAGGCTGAGATCATATACAAATGTGCAGACTAACATCAGACCACATTGTGCCCATACCGTGTTCGTTTGACGGGGTGCGAGGTCCACGGCACCGATTATAAACAACAATAGTGCTAGCGAAGAGCAGCCGAAAAGGTACATGGTTCGCCGACCGACATACGATAGCAACAGCCAAGAGATACAGGTCCCCATGAACCCAATGGCAGTCAGGCCGAGGTTCATGGAGAAGGCATCGGATGAATCCAGACCAGCCAGTTCCATGAAGTGCACGGCATAGTTAATGAAAAACACGTTGCCGGTGAACGCCTGCATGCTATACGCCATCACACAAATCATCAGTCGGCGAAAGTTAGGCCCACGGAAGCATTCCATGTAGTGGGGCCGGTCGCCCTGGAACTCCTCCTCGAGACGGAGTGTCTCACGAATATGCGCCAGCTTTCGCGATACGTCTATGCTGGGTGTGGCCAGGCGACGCAGGGATACGAGTGCTGCATCGTGTCGGCCCTTGCGACACAGCCAGTACGGGGGATCCGGACAGAAGAATACCAGGAGCAGCATGACACAGGGCAAGGCCCACTGAGTGGCGATAGGGATTTTGTAGGACAACTTGCTATTCATGGACGCCGTCCCCTTCAAAATGCCTGAGGCGATCAGGGAGCCGATGGAAAACGCCAGGTTCGTCATAGTTGCGGCAAACCCGCGCAGGACGAGTGGAGTCACTTCGCCGACGTACGCCGACGCGCAAATTGGGTAGAATGCGATCACCGCGCCGTTGACAAGTTGCCCGACGAAAAGCTGGGCCGGCGTGTGGCTGAAAAACTGGATGAAAATGAAGGCAATGGACAGGCACGAGCATATGGCGATCATAATACGGGGCCCGAAGCGGTTGTAGGCAGCTCCAGAGCAGAGGGCGCCTACAATAGCACCGAGTAGATTGGCATAATTGAAGGCCGACAGCCACTGCGCGGCGATCATATAGGTTCCGTTGTATTTGTAGCCATAGGTCTCTTTAAACACGTCCAGACCGACGAGACCTTTCACCACGCCCCCGTCGATCCCCTTAAGAATAGTTGCCTATCGCCTTGAGCAAAGTGTGCAGGGAGTACTGTTGTTGGAAACTTCTCACCAGATTCATGAATAAACCCCACCCCACCGCGGGCCAGTGCAGCCGCATGGCGGTCCAAAAGCCCTGGTTATGCTCATCCTTCGAAAACAGAAACGAAAGCTCTGCATCCTCGATCGCTGACGCCGGGACCGATTGAACCAGCGTGGTCTGCTTGTCTGCAGATTTAGTCGTCATAATTCTGAGTCGAGGAGGGGTTACAGTTAGGGCTTCCATTTGCCATCTTCAGAAAAATATATACCGACCATAGGCTTGGCGTCTCCCGGGAATCCAATCGTTGGGCCACGATTAATCACCCTATCAGATCAAATCAATCACATCCATTACATAAATTATTGTCCCACGGGTCCTCGTGCCAAGATTTCTTTGCGTTTACGGAGTCGAGGGAGTGATATTATATCGAATAGTACTCTGTACATGGTGAAGTGTGCTAGAGATTGTCTACTGATATTTGTCTTGCCTTGTCGCAAGATATATATGCGTGGATGTCATGACTCAAAAGTCGGATATGTACAGAGTATAGACCGTCGTAATCCCTGACTGTACTAGATAGATATAGTTCCGTATGCAAGTGGACAATAACAATCAAACAAGCTTTGCACTATGAGTAGAGGCACTTTGTTCTAAATGATTAGCTTCGTCAATTTTAATATGTTAGTGGACCGGTCGGATCCTTGACACTTCTTAATACATCAGTAGTATCGGCACATCCTGGATCGGAGACTATGCGCACATCACCACGGTCAGTACGCTGTGGTTCACTCACCATGAATATTGATTTAGACACCGACGACAAAATTCTGGTCCACACGTGGGGAATATACATAAGTCGGGATTGATCTGGATCGCTTGGGAATTGACAAACTACGGTGCGGTGCATATATCATTCTATTGAACGAAGATATCCACTAGCGCATTGGCCGTTTTGTACCTCTGTTGGTAAGGGGTTTGGCGTGAGACGCGGAGGGAGCTTGTCATCATGCTTAGGGCTCGCATGTTGTCTTGCAAAGCCACCGCCTACAATAAGATTTTCCCAGTAATTTCTCTAATATGGACTTCCCAAGTCAACTAGCAAGGCCGAGATTACGCTCTGCAGACCTCAACCTAGCGGTGAGTGATAACGCACACTCAAAGATGAAGAACTCCACATGGCACAGAAGGCCATACTCCGGAGTAGATGCCAACTCTAGTTAAAGCCCTACTCTAGTTCAAGCGGCAGAGGCTTAGACCCCACACTCCACGCCGTCTTCATTCTCAACGGAAAATTCCAAGAAAGTTTTACATGTTAAGAGGTTAAAGTACTGCACTGGTAGCTGGGGGGGTTCATGTATGCTGAAGGAGATAAACTTTTGTGCAGCGTACGCGGGGAGTGCCTGCATTAGAGTTGCACCGCTGACTATGATGTAACTTACGACGAATGCAACTGGTGCTGCAAAGATGCAGCCGAGGATCATTGCAGTCTATGACCCTACGTGGCCGACTCAACAGTCCAGTCACTATTGAACCGTCTTGTGGGGTGCCCCCACCTTGCTTACTGAACCGTCAAACGCACGGCCGGCTTGGCTGCCTTGTCATCCTCATTTGATCAATCACGGCACTTGTAGTACGGGAGACCGTGGATAGTCGAACCACTGGTAGCAGTTTTAGGGGCCATTGGACTTCGTATAAATGAGCGGAGTCGCCCGTTGTTCTCCAGTTACGTTACCCCTCCACCCCTCTGTTCTCAACATATTGTATATACGAATCAGCGAGAAATTAATTCACCATGTCGTCGTTGGATATCACTGTAACGTTGGCCGCAGAACTGCTATAATGCTTCTCTCTAATCCCGTCACAGACCTTCTACAACGTTATTAATAATGAACTGACCACCACCGCCGAAACGCGCCATGGCATCAACCCCGCTAACCAACAACCCAATCCCGAGGTCCCAGTTTCAACCGCCGCGGATCTGGACAAGGCCGTGAACGCTGCTCGCCAGGCATTCAAGACATGGTCGCGGACATCTGTGGACGAGCGTCGTAAGGCGCTGAGCGCTTTTGCTGACGCTATCGAAGCGAACAAGGACACCTTGGCCAAGCTACTGACCCAGGAGCAAGGAAAACCATTAGACCAAGCATCCGGTGAAATTGACAACACCGTCATCTGGGCACGAGCTATCCCTAAGATTGAGGTCCCCGAGACGGTGATTGAGGAGAGCGAAGGACGCAAGGTGATCCAGAGACACATTCCCATCGGTGTGGGAGGTGCCATCGTGCCCTGGAACTTTCCCATCATGTTGGCGGTCGGAAAGATCATCCCGGCCGTATATACTGGTAACACTATCATTGTGAAGCCGTCGCCCTTCACCCCTTACTGCAACCTGAAGTTAGGAGAGCTTGCTGCCCGATGCTTCCCACCAGGCGTGGTCCAGGTATTGAGCGGCGGCGATGACCTCGGCCCCATGATCACCGAGCACCCAGGTATCGACAAGATCAGCTTCACTGGTTCTAGTTTGACCGGTCGCCGAGTCATGGCCAGTTGCGCCAAGACGCTGAAGCGAGTTACTTTGGAACTGGGTGGCAATGACCCTTCCATTATCTGCGACGATGTCGATATCGATGCAATCATTCCCAAGGTAAGAGAGACATCTTTTTTCCCCCCCATCTCACGAGCTGTGGCTAACTCGAACAGATCGGTGTTCTGAGCTTCCTGTGCTCGAGTCAAATCTGCATGATGATCAAGCGTCTCTATGTGCATGAGAAGATCTATGACGAATTCCGTGACAAGCTCGTCGCATTTGTGAAGAACCTGAAACTAGGCGAAGGCACCGAACCCGAAGTCTTCTTCGGTCCCCTTCAGAATAGCATGCAATTCGGCAAAGCCCGCAACCTTATCGATCACATTGCATCCGAGGGCCTGAACTCTGTCCTGGGAGGTTCTATCCCGGATTCGAAGGGCTTCTTCGTCCCGCCGACCATCGTTGACAACCCACCGGAAAACTCCCGCGTTGTCCAGGAAGAGCCCTTCGCGCCTATTCTGCCCATTCTCAAGTGGTCCGAGGAGGACGACGTGATCGCACGTGCGAATGACACTGAGTATGGACTCGGAGCATCGGTGTGGACCAGCGATTACGAGCGCGGCCAGCGTATTGCGCGCCAGCTTGAAGCTGGTAATGTGTGGGTCAATGCACACTTTGCAGTGCAGCCTAATGTGCCATTTGGCGGACACAAGTCTAGTGGTATTGGCTCTGAGTGGGGTTTGACTGGATTGACCGGCTGGTGCAATACACAGGCTTTGTATTTCAACAAGAACGCCTGAGTAGATATGACTTGCGTATATGTCGGAGTGAACTTTAAGCGATAACAATATCATTGAACCTCATTTGCTTGGTACATACATATCATCCATGGCGTAGCCATATCTAGTAGACTGCTTATTCCACCGGCCACCGGGCCTTTACTCGATCGTTCAAACCGGCTCTGGCGACCACTTCTTGACTTCTTCTCTGCGCCTCCCGCACGATCTCCTGTTCGTCCATGGTTAACAGCTCTCCACTACGTACCAACATTTTCCCATCCACAACTACGATATCGACATCCCTACCGGTAGCCGTGTAGACCACCGCACTAACGGGGTTAAACCAGGGCTGCAAGTGGATACGGCGAGTATCTATAGCCACAAAATCGGCCTTCTTGCCAACCTCCAGACTACCGATCCGATCTTCCAATCCCAAAGCACGGGCGCCGTTGATGGTCGCCATCTCTAGAACAGATTCGGCCGGTACCGCGGTGGGGTCATAGGATAAGCTCTTATGGATGATACCCGCTAGCTTCATCTCCTGCAGAAGGTCGCAGGTATTATTGCAGGGGGCACCATCGGTGCCGAGGCCGATATTGACGCCGGCTTGCTGCAAGTCCGGCACGCGACAGATTCCAGACGCGAGCTTGGCGTTGGAGGTCGGACAATGCGCGACGTGGGTTCCTGAACCTGCAAGTCGCTTGATGTCGTCGTCGTCTAGATGCACCAT
This sequence comes from Aspergillus pseudotamarii, assembly GCF_009193445.1. Lineage (NCBI taxonomy): Eukaryota > Fungi > Ascomycota > Eurotiomycetes > Eurotiales > Aspergillaceae > Aspergillus > Aspergillus pseudotamarii. Next base: position 8,930 of record NW_022475041.1, on the reverse strand, counting down.
GTGTACTAACACTGTTGAGGGCGAGAGTAGGCCGACCGAGTCGCAGTACGACATGGGCGTATGGCTAACGGATGCAAAGAAATCACGGTCGGCGCGCACCTCGGCACAGTGCATGGTAATGGGGATGCCGTTTTCACGAGATAAACTGGTCATCTCACGATACAGAGTGTCTGATACCCTATCCTCCTGTTAATGGAAACTCCAATACCGGTTTATCAAGGAAGTGCTTACCCTCCAGGGGTGCGAGCACCGAACCACACGCGAATGCGGTCGTTGGCCTTGCCATTCCACTTCTCCCACATCTTCAACGTACCCAACAAGGATGTCTCACGGTCTTCGACCAGTCCGGGATGCATGGCCCAGGCATCATCCTTGGCATACCGGGCAATGTCCATGACGATCTTACCCAAACAGCCACGGATGCCACTCTCCTCAACGGCTCGCGCCAGACCATCGAATCCGTACCGGTCCGCGAACTGTCTTGATTAGATCAATTCCAAACGAGGGTGGCATTTGTTAGAACTACACACCATACTCTCTAGGAAACACGTTGTTCCCGACTTCAACATCTCTCCAATACTCAACCGCGCCGCGGCATATCCGTCCTCGGCGGTAAAATTGCCCTGCAGCACCCAGATCCGTTCACACAACCAAGAAACCAACTCGAGGTCATCAGCAGCACCGCGAAGCAGCGTCTGAGCCGTGTGCATATGGGTAGAGATGAGGCCCGGAATGACTATTCGGCCGGTGAGGTCATACTCCTCATCGTCGGGGTATTTAGTTTTCAAGGCTGCGGTCTTGCCGATGTCCGCGATTAAGTCATTCTGGACGCAAATGGCACCGTCCTCAATGATGCGTCGGTTTGAGTCGACTGTGATGATCGTGGCGTGAGTGTAAAGCATATTGTTCAATTTTAGATTTCTTGTGGGTATCTGTCTAAAGACTTGCACCTTCTCTTGGAAGGTTGATATATACAAAAGTCCCACTATCTGGGCCCGACTTCCCCACACGGAGACCTCCGATGGGCGGGGAATCGTAAGTTTCCATGATTGATAAGATTGGGCTTGCGGATAGAGTTCCCATTTAATCACCAAATTAGATGATAATTCATCTTCTGTTGTTAGCTCAATGTGGGGTGCAGGAAAGTATTGTTATTTACTGGCATTTGGCTCTATCGGACATTCCGAATGATTTGTGCCTGATCATGAAACCGAGGCTTCCAGGTGAAGAAAAGTCCACGCTGGATGGTTTAGCCCTCCTCACAAGACCGTATTTGCAAGCCTATCGACACAGTGATCGTTATCACTTGCATGTCGCCATACTTGGAATCTTTGCTCTGTCATTAACAGACAGCCGTCTCGATTTCCTTGAGATGCTCTGCTAGAATCTATCATTGCTATCCTCAAATCCCTGTTTCTCTCGCCTAAATACAAACCGCCCAAAGATGCATAATTGGCAATGTCACAGGACAATGCGATTAGTATTTACTTGAATATCAAACAAGAATAGGGAAGGAAAGCGTATCACATTAAATTAATTACATTCATACATAGTTCTGATGCCACGTATAATTTGAATCCTCCGACAATAACCCTTGAATGGCATCACGAGGCTTCGTAGGCTCCCTACCCAAAAGCTCCCTCATCAATGAATGCGTCGTAGCCAACTCGCCCTTCTCAATCCCCTCGTACCACGTCAAAGTCTGCTGGAAGAAAGCCTTGGGCTTCCCTCCCTTGTCATTTCCACCGTAGATTTGGATATACTCCTCGGGGGATACACGCTCGAACTTCACCTGCCGACCCGTCGTGTTATTGATGATATCCACGATCTCCGAGGGCCGAACAGTCTCCTCGGCTGTCAACAAGACGGTCTCATTCTCATGGCCACCTGCGATCATCAATCGCGCTGTCGCTTCACCGAGCTCTGACCGCAGGGTCAATGCCATTGGGCCGTCGGATGGAAGAGGCACGGTGGTTGAATCGGGGTACCAGTTAAGGAGGATTGGGAAGGCTTCTGTGTAGACGCCTTCTCGGATGGAAGTGTAGGTGACTCCTGATCTAGGGGTTTGTTAGTTTTGAACATCCCTGTCGTGGTTGAGCATACTCGACTTACTTTCTAAGCATCTCTTCAGTTTCTAAATGCGCCGTCTGCACGGCGGCTTTTGAATCGGACTTGAATCCTCCAAAAGCAAGAGAAGTATACCACACCTAACAGAATGATTAGCCATGATCAGAAAAATGAATACCAAGAATAAATAAACAAAAAGCAAAACCATACATGCTTAACCCCATTCCTCTTCGCCGCATCAACAAAATTCTGATGTTGCTTTCGGCGCTTCTCATTATCAAACGTATTGGTACTAACAAAAAGTACATTCTCGACATTCTGGAACGCGGTATCTAAAGTAGCAGGATCATCATAATTAACCTGTCGGAAAGCAATGCCACGATCCTCGAATTGTTTTCGATTTGACTCTCTCGACGATGCAGCTGCAAATTCCTGCAACGGTTTATTGGCCACGAAGTAGTCAAGGACATATCGTCCCAGGCCACCTGTCGCACCCGCGATGAGGTATTTGAGGGTCATGTTGGTTTCTCTCGGGGTGATTAAAGTAATACTGTTATTAATGTCTCGTTTTCTTTGGTCAGGGTCTAATTGATTAATGGACCGGAAGCACATTCCCATCGCCACGCAGGATTGACCCTATATTTATATCCATAAACATATGATCCCTGCTCATGGATTGATTGCTAATCCCCCGATTGATAATCCAATCCAATCCATATCCCTACTCCCCTCCTGTTCTAAGAAATTCTGTTACATCTACCGTGCTTCTCTTGTGTGGAGTAAAGGTGACTTCGTAATCATTGAGCTAAGACAAGTTGTTGGCCCATACTACGGATATGATTGGTTGCGCTGGTCCAAGGTAATGAGGTTTTGGGGCTAAAACTGCAGGATTAATAATGTCTGATTATGACGTAACAAGGGGAATTCATTTAAGTGCTGGGCTCGGACTTGGAATTGTCCCTTTGCCGATCGTTGTGGTTTTTATCTCGTATTTATAGTGCTGGGATTGGTTTGAGCGGTTGCAAGGGTTTTGAGGGGGGAGGGCCTGACATGTTAGATAGCTTTGTTGTATAGTGACCGGATAAATAGTGACAAGGGGAATAAATGTCTATTTTTCTGGTCTTTCAGTGTTAGAGAGATAGAGTAGTTATATTTCTTCCATTTATAACGGTAATACTAGTATTAAGATGCGATCGAGACGCAGTCATGGCCAGTTCAAAATTGGGAGTTAGAATGACCAAACGCCATCCCAAAGGCTCCAATATGTATTACCTCCTTCACTTTATTGTATGTACTTTGCCCTGACACGTCTGCCAAACCCTCTCTATTCAATACAGTATAACGTATAGTGGTTGCGCCAACCTTCTAAAATCGACCTACTTTGCTAATTGACACCCGGAATCGCTTCCTAACTGTTTCAGTCAGACTCAGCCACAACCGTCTAGAAGGAGTTCTAGAAGCTAACGATAGGGTCTTACGAAAGAGAGTTTCGTGAAAAAAATAAAATAAAATAAAAGCAATGGTTATACTATTGGTTGCTATCCAAAACCAGGCATCACCGCAACCAGGGCTCACACCAGTTCTGGAAACTTCTGATATATAAGAACTCAATTCAACCCAGCCGAAAATCCAATTCAGATCCTACCAAGTCCAGCAAACGGGTACGTGAGCATTGCGATGATAGAAAGTGTAGAGCATCTGCGAGCATTCAAGGCCGTACAATCGCAAGAGGCCGAGATGGTATATGTCGCTAACTGTGGCTTGGGAGATCAAGGAGTCAGGAAAGGAAAGCCAAGTCTACTACTGCCATAAGCTCTGGGAGAGTTATTTTCATGCAGCGATAAAAAGTCTCCCTCTGTTTCAGGCTATGTGGAATGCGAAATTAATCGACAAATGTTCTAGTGTCTTCTGGACAACGTCAATCGAAATCAGATGGAACTACAAAGTATACGCAGACAAGAAATCGATTGGAATGTGGAAGGGCTCGATGATCGCGTCGTGCTTCGGGGGCCTTTTGCCCTTCCCCCAAGTGTGGGACCGGTACATAGCATCCTGGACTACATTGGTAGTGGTCCTGCAGCTTCAGGAATTTTGCAGACGGCTCAGGCAGTGTATGGGGAAAACTTACAATAGATCCAAGTGGGCAATATTGCGAACCGACCGCATATGTTTGATGTAGTACCGACTTACCTGATCAACCATAGGCCCATTTGCATCCTGGGTACTGGAGTGGGATGTTTCACGGTGCAGGATTGGAACAACGAGCTGCCGGAAATTATGAAGATGATTTCCCAGATGCATATCGCATTCCCGGTATTCACTGTTCCTCTGAGCGAGGTTGCGTCTGCGTGGGAATCGGAAGATACTTTGACCAAGAGGTTGGTTTTGCTGCCTAGTGTATGAGTAGATAGCCTGTGTCTGTTCAGTCGTTTTATATTTGTATAAACACTCGTCTGTATAGAATTTATTCATATATAGGATGTTAACTTTCGCTCAATTGATCTTTCACGTTGCCAATCGCTGCCGGATTAAGGTCAGATGAACGAGATGTAGCAAGAACAACGTACAGCAATAGAAGTTCTGCCTCAGTTCGTTCTCCATGAAGATCATGGTCATGCTAGAAATATCATTCTGTCCAATTCTATACAAAAAGCCCAGTAATACATAATGCTTATCTGTAAAAAAAAGAATATACCAACCAAATGGTCTAAACTCGTGTTCACCGATCGCGTCAAATCATTAACTTTAATTGACTAACTGCCGACTTTGTTCGACTACGACCCAGGCAGGCTAGCAGGGCTACAGCGGTCAGATCCTGCCCGCGCAGGTACTCAGGCCAGCAGGTCAGCTTCAGGCAGGGTGGCGGCCCTGCTGGAGTGGCATCCAGGACCAGTACCAGGCCGTTAGCCTCCAGGGACAACTCACATCAGAAGAGTCCCGGAATGAGCCTCCATGGCACGGTCTTACAGTACGTGGTCCATTGATCCCCGTACTTCGACGAGCAACGGGCGTCATCGCGCAAGGACCGATGAATCAGGAGACTCGCCATAAAGCAGAAATATGTCCACGGGATTATATGTGAAAATCCACAGCCAGCACAAGTGCAGAACGAGAAAATCAAATCTCCGATATAATTGGGATGACGGACCAATCCCCACCAACCTGTTGGGCCATTGATTAATCGCCGCAAACATCGTTAAAAGAGGACTGGATTGAATGGGAGACGTACCGGAGTAGAGAAGCATAGATGAGTGTGACGAACCATCAGTGGTTTGGTAAGTTGCTCGAATGATTGCAGGCTTTTGGCCCCAGATCAAGCTGGTTCCATTTGACTGGCGCGTACGATACTTTTGATGATTTGCATCACGGAATATCACATAACCTGTAATTCCGGCTACTAAGAGTAGTGTGCATTGTAACCCGGACAGTTGTATTGGGTGATAGGCAAGATAGTGTGCCTGAGTGGTGTAAATAACGGGGAGCCAGACAGCGGAGCCCCATGCCAGGTTGAAACCGAAGTGATCCAGGGCAATGTCTATCGTACTTAGATACCTAGTTGGAAAGTGTTAAATCCTTCAATCGTTCCAGGACACTATATATTAGTCCTGACACTCACCAGTCCTCATTGACGAAAAAGTCTACCACATACAAGGCATGTAGCAAATTAACAACTACCATGGTGTTGGTGAGGTAGCCAAACTTCTGGTATTGCAAAGCAGCAAAAGATAAATCCCTGATAGATGCTACCGTTAGGGGCTGCAGATGAAATCTTATCTTAAGGAGAAAGGCAGCTTACACAAGCACCCAGCTGTTCATACCAACACGTCCAATTTGGAAGAGTTTCAAATCCCAGTACTTGCCCAGGCGGGGGTTAAGCTCCACTCCGGATAGAAAATCATGGATGATGGATCCTTTCAATCATAGTCAATCCTCTTGTTCATCTTGGAAGACAAGGTGTCTCATTGCATACCGCTAAATCGAATATCTCTCGTGGTCTGCGTGCATAAATGGGACTTTGCCACCGACGCAGCCGTGATCAAAAATCCGTAGACATTTGCAATAATAATGAGTTCCCCCTGGTGCACTGCGACAAACGTGGGGTCCAGTCTTCCTGCTTTGACGAGGCCAATAAATACAGCTAAGGTTGCAAACCAAGACCAGAGTCCGTTGACTTTATATGGCAAAGAATATCCTCCGGGAGTAGGGGGACCGGACACAATTCTCCCCGGCAGGGCTTGGTATAGGAATGCTTGAAATCCGAGCCAGGAGATGTACGCTATGATACCCTGCGTGGTCAAAGATGGGCAATATTGCGTGATCAGTGGGAGGGCACCATGAGAATACAAGCCGCCGAGCACCTTTGTAATTGAGCCATCATAATGGGTGAGAGCAACAGAAATCAGTAGGACGAGAAGAGGCGCTCCAACCATCAGCATCATACTAGGCAGGCTGGAAAACCCGGACACATTGCGTCGCCTACCCCAGAGGGCCTTTTGACGAGTAGTCCCTGATTTCTGGATCTGGCCTTTTCCGGATGCCAAACCGGACAGCCCGTCAATGAGCTGTGCCGTGGCCATTCTCAGCAGTAAGCAAATAGAGCGCGGAATAAAAGAGGAAAATAAATGTCAAGTGGGATCATGGGAGAGATTGGGCTTCAAACTCTTTATCTAAATAAGGCCTGATCAGCGGCAGTCGACATGGACTGTACGTATCATGGTATTGGTGGTATCCACAATGCTGGCTAGTCCTGAGTTTTTTCTCCCCACTTTAAGTCCCCTGACTTTTCGTATATGGAATATATTTTCAAGTTGTGGTTTAAAAAGGTATCTTTACGTAGAAAGAATACAGAGGTAAACATGGTAAAACCACGGCAACGTGGATTCCATATAAAGCACACCCTTTTTTATAAAACTTCAAATAACCTTAATAATTAATATACACAAAATAATAGTCAGAAGTTTAAGTATCAACTGGTTATAGGAGTCGCTCAAGGTTAGGTTTCTATAAAATACCAAAAATACACGCGCAGTTTACAGTACACAAAGGGAACAAATCTTGAAGTTGCATTCCGAGTACCAAATGTAAAAGACCCTTCGTTATTAAAAACATTTGCAAGGTGAAATCGTGATACTACTGATATACGAAATATAGGCCGGACCACACGTGTTTGAACATTACATGGCATTATAAGCCAAGGTTGAATATTGACGAATCATATCCCTATTTTGGTGGCTGACGATTATTTCTGTCTTGAGCTGTCTTGAGTAAAGGCTCAGGGAGCGCAAGCCATCTTGATGCAGTGGAGTTGAGGAGGAAGAGGAAATCAGTCAGAATTTCACAACATGGAGGGAATTGGCCTACCATGACTTGGAAGAAAGAACATCAAACTGGCGATTGGGTCAAATCAACCATCTCAATCCGGTAATGCTGCCGACTTCATGTCAATATTCAATCCAGAGCTGTGGTCGGTGCGTGCTTTGACCCTGCGAGAAATGCAATTATAGTTATTTAGGTTTAGTGAAGACACTTTAGGGGAAACGAAAGGCCCACCAGGACTTTACTGAGTACAGTACGGATAAGGTGCGAAAATTACTAGCTGAAGCCTGTGGGGGGAGTTGTATGTATATCATTTCCTTTTTACGAATCCTGTCAGCTGGAGACCAAATCTAATAGGACCACCTTTGCGCAGTGACGCTAAATAGTTCCACTTACGATCTTTAAGCGAACCACCCCAGCGTCCCACCCGGGATCAACCCGATCTTTTCGCGCCCTATCTCAGTCGAAGTAGATTTTTGTACAGAGCTGAGCTGAATCCTGATACTTCTCGAGGACCCGCTCCGAACCCAGCCGGTTGGGTCGTCAGGATGTGCTTTACTTCTTTAAGCTTAGATTATGATCTGAGTGAAGAAACTCCACAGGTAATTGGTAATCTATTCCATCCGGAGGAACAGGTTTCTGTAGCTGAGCTGATCAAGTTGGGTCTAAGTTCAAAACTCAGACCTGTCTACAACGCTAAGACCGAGAAACCTGCTGCTGCTACATGTATTCCACCACCATACTGCCAGCAATGCAACTAGTACGACTATGACAGCCTGACGTACTTCAGCCATGAGCCAAAAGGGGGCTTTGTTCTAGGACCGTGGGGGGTCCTGAGGACCACGTAGGACGTAGATCATATAGGAGATCCCGATGTCGTGGGCTATCCACGGATCAATTTGCGATTGTGGAGGTTTTGTTTTACTAGGGGGGGATAATCCACCTTTCTTCGGGAGTCATTTAAACCAGAAGCAAATGCCTGTAATAAAAATGTTGATTATACACCAAGAAAAGAAAGAAAAAAAAAATTAAAGATAAAATAAAATAAAGAGAGAGAGAGAGAAAATAGGGAATTCATGTTAAATACTCACGAAGGTGACTGCAATCAAAGTGGTTTCCCAACCCTTTGAGGTAGGAAGCCTAAACTGCCTCGGTTTCCCTTTTTCCGGTCTCATCAATGCAAATAGTGGATATCAATCCTTTTAAGTTTAACCCTAAAGATCAATAATGCCAGCCAGCCAACCCATACATTCTCTCACCGCACCCTCCCAATAAAAAAAAAAAAAAAAAAAAAAAAAAAAAAAAAAAAAAAAAAAAAAAAAAAAAAAAAAAAAAAAAAAAAAAAAAAAAAAAAAAAAAAAAAAAAAAACAAAATAAAAGAAAAATAAAATAAAAAATAAAAAAAAGAGTTTCAAAAAAAATTGATGTGAAAGTGGTGTTTTTCGTCCGTAATTTACTAGTATCGTTCAGGTATGAAAACCACAGTGAACTACCTATGAACAGTTCAACAATTACTGATGCGTTGAGTATTCCAAACTGTGACCTTG